>NC_133348.1:10032279-10632279 GCF_030506205.2 Paramisgurnus dabryanus
TATAAAGTGCTATAAATAAGAAAAAACAAATAAAAAATAATCCTCCTGACTGCTGATAAATGAAAGGGTTCTTTATAGCACCACTGAGGTTCTATTTAGCACTTTTTCAAGGCAAGGTTCTATATAGAACCATCTAAAAAAGGGTTCTATATAGTACCAGAAGGGGTGCTGCTATTGTTACAAGCTGAAGAACCCTTATTTGGTACTATATAGAACCATTTTTCTTAAAGGCGGAGTCCACGATGTTTGAAAAACGCTTTGGAAAAGGAGACGGGCCGACTACCAAAACACACTTATAGCCAATCAAATCAAATCAAATGCCGGGTTGCGTATGTGTGGGGCGGGTCTATCAACAGAAGGTCCAGATTCTATTGGGGTAGGGGCGTGTTTGTTTAGGTGATTTCAAATATCAACATTGGCTTTCAAACATCATGGACTCCGCCTTTAAGAGTGTACATACTGAACAATAACAGCAACCACAGGACTGATATGTCATCAAAACACAACAAAACCCAAAAATAGAGAGATGTTCATAAGACTGACATTACACCTTCATAATCCTGACACGTGCTATAAACATGATGGAGATTTTATGCACGTTTCACATTAAGTGTCATTCGTTCAATTATGTTATTTTTAATGCAAAGATGACATTGTTTGAGATGTCTTTGTTAGGACAACTTGACATTAACCAACACATCATAACTTGTCATGACAACTTGACATTAACCAAGACAACATAACTGACCACTTTGTAACAGTGATACAAATTGAATTAGTCATTAAAATGCCATTAAGTATTAATTTTCTGTCATATAATTTTAAAACAGCGTCATTAATATTTTTCTTGACCTCAATACAGTGATACAAATATAATTTGTCAATAAAATGTCATGAAATGTTAATACTTTTTCAAATAGTTTTATAACAAACATTATGAATATTCTTCAGCTCATAATGTTTTTTTAAGTTTCTTCCATATGTTTAATAAAAAAAATCAATCATTCAATAATAAAAATAATTAAAATTGATAAAATTATATTTTTATATTATATAATATTTATATATTATATAGACCGATTCACCTAAAATTTTATTTAATAAGTACAATAAAGCCATTCAGCGTTGGGTCCATATCACTGCAAAGTAAATTACATAAAATTAAATTAATAAAATGTTTTGTTATTTTTTTCACTGAAAAAAATTATTCATTCAATTTACTAAATTTTTTTAAGGTAAGTGGTTGCAATCAATTTATTTATGCTACATTTAAACAAAAATAATTTGTAATAGAAAACAAAACAAAAAACTTTTGTTTAAATGTAGCTTAAATAAATTGATTGCAACCACTTACCTTAAAAAAAATTTAGTAAATTGAATGAATTATTTTTTTCAGTCTTATTTTCTGACATATATGTCAGAAAATTTCTGAACCCTCTGTGTGAGAAAGATCAAGTTCTGTTAGTTGTTTTTTATTTATTGTGCACATACATAAAGTTAAGTATAATCTTTTGACAGATCTGTTGCATTTTGTTAAGGTATTTAAAATGATTTGACAGTATTAACACTTGATTATATTTTAATGAGTTTAATGTAATGTTAACCCATAAAGCTAAGTGGTTTCTTAAGTTTGATCATTATTCTGCTATGTCATGTTTATGACAGATTTAAGTTATGATGTATTGGTTAATGTCAAGTTGTCCTAACAAAGACATCTCAAACAATGTCATCTTTGCATTAAAAATGACATAATTGAACAATGACATTTAATGACAGTTGTTATAGATGTGCATAAAAACTCCTTCATGTTCATAGCACGTGTCATGTCATGATTATAAAGGTGTAATGTCAGTCTTATAAACAACACTTTAAGTAAAGTGTTACACTGAAAAAAATATTCATTCAATATACTCAATTTTTTTAAGGTAAGTGGTCGCAATCAATTTATTTAAGCTATATTTAAACAAAGAAAATTGAAAAACAAAACAAAACAAAAACATTTGTTTATATGTAGCTTAAATAAATTGATTACGACCACTTACCTTAAAAAAATTGAGTAAATTGAATGAATATTTTTTCAGTGTACCGAAACTATTAACAGCGCAATGCTAACTTATATCCAGCAGTACTTTAGATTAGAGATGCACCGATATATCGGACTATAATCGTATCGGAAGATAAAAACAAAAATGTTCCCGCTATAAGACATCTGCTGGTTGTTTAAAATCTTCGGATGATCAGGGCAGATGATATCCTGGGCAGAAAAAAGCATCAGAACTCAAACTGTGTGATTATTTTGAATTGGGTGAAAATGAAAACAGAATTACAGTTTGTACTCGTCGCATGTTTAGGATTTCACAACATATAATCATTTGAAACAAGCAGTAAAAAGCAAAACTATCGGTATCTATCATATCAGTAGATGTCATTTTAATGGAATATCTGCATTGAAGTTTTGCATTGGTGCATCCTTACATTAGATATTTAAATCACAACACTCCCATTTGAGATAGGTGTATTTTTATACATCGGATTATGCCTGACAATTTTTGGATGACCTTAGTTCTCTTATTATAATAGGCCAAGGCAGCTGGTGGATATAAAAGTACGTTTATCTTCTATATATTTACAGAAGAATCTGTTCCTCACGTCTCATGAAAGTCTCCCTGGACACTGAGTCCAGCTGCTCTGTGCTGAAATTAAACCGTATTTATAGAGACAGACGTCCACGGAGGACAACAGAAAGACTTCAGACTGAGACACATGACAAACACTGCTGAACTTCACAGACATCGGTTTTGTTACGTGGACGTCCCTTGGGAAATTTTAATTGGTGTGAATGAAGTCGCTCTTGTGATAATTAATATCTCAGATTCTTGGAGTATTTTCAGCAGGGGTGGGCACGCGGTGTTTATATTTAGAAATGAATGTTGCTATAGCTGGATGAAGTTATACACAAACATAGACACTCAAACACTGGCACATTCACATAACACTGCTTCTAATCTGGGATCACAAAATGTGTTTCATGCCAGTCGGACATTGCTAACATAACTGACAGGACTTACAAACAAACACACACATTTCACATCAACCGTCCTAAAGGAAAAAAGTCTTCTAAAACCTTTGATTTATTGATGTGAATGATTTTGACTAAATAAGGACAGAGAGAAGGTGATTACAACATTAATGTTAATGATCTAAACACCAAGAGCTGATGATCATCGTGTAATCATTCAGAGACGAGAGATGATGTTATCTATAAAGACATCTCTCATTCCTCTAACATAGACACTAATAAAGGATGGGAAACATTAACAAGCTCACATTTCTTACATTGTTTGTTATTAATAATTCTCTCCATGACACAAGCAGACTATAAACACATGACATAACTTCTCTAGGATATTCATACACAAGTTCACCCCTAACATCATCATTCAACCCTCTTTACTTTCTTTGATACGCTTTCTTCATTTTACTCTCGAGTAGAAAAGCTTTACTATTTTTTTCTTGAATCATCTTTCATCAAACTGTTATAAATGTACCTCTTAAATGACATGTCAGGATGGATTTAGGGAAAAATACAACCAAATTAAACAGTCGGTTACCTAAAGGACATTTCTTATTCTTGAACACATTTTTCATCACAAAGCATGGAAATAATGAGTTGTGAGAAAATCCAGAACCTTAAACTAATAAATGTGAGCTGATGTCACTCTACACATATGAGAGAGAGAGAGAGAGAGAGAGAGAGAGAGAGAGAGAGAGAGAGAGAGAGAGAGAGAGAGAGAGAGAGAGAGAGAGAGAGAGAGAGAGAGAGAGAGAGAGAGAGAGAGAGAGACAGAACGTGTATATAATAAATATATATAAATAGGAATCACATTTGCTAGTTTTGTATTAGGTGAAGGTTCAGATGTCAATCATAACTTTACAACAGATTTATCGCACTTTAAATAAACTCATTTATTTTCTGTTAAAAGGAGAGAGACTTCAGATTCATAAGAAATGAGAAACTGAAACAGATTTTTAGGAAATCAATTGTCAGTTTAGCTTTCAATATACAAAAATATTTTACCAGAGAATGTCACAACTGTTTAATCAGTATTGTAATACTAGATTCTGATTGGTCAGTCACAACATTCAGTGGTCAAACACTTCTGAATAAATAAAATTAAATAAATCACTGTCCATAAGTACTGTCTAAAGCAGTGGTTCTCAAACTGGGGGCCGTGGTCCCCTGGGGGGCCCTGAGATGTGCTGAGGGGTCCCAGTTTTATACAATTTTCTAAAATACATTAATTTATTATGAATTCTGTGTAAGTAAACCTCAGAAAATTAAGGCTACTAACCAACAGCACTACATAGTTTTGTTGAATTAAAATTTAATGTTTTAGCACGTTTTATGTTATACATTTTCTTGGGGTCACGAAGGGCACAAGTGGGGTCCACTGTACACAAGGGGGGCCGCATACTGAAAAAGTTGAGAACCACTGGTCTAAAAGACCGGCATTCACACTTGAACGATAACCATAACATTAACTAAAACAATAACTATATTAGCATTCACACCACTGGATGACAACCATAATTTTTTGTTGATTTACTTGTACACCGTAGTACTCGCGCAAATTATGTACCTTAATGGTATTAACTAATATTGTTGATTTCTTTTAATAAAAACTTTTGCTTTTATCATTGAATGTTTTAATAATGCTGTTCTTGTTTCATTACAGCGGCTATAACCAGCAGATGACCTCAGCAGACTGCATTTCGTGTATCTCTAAACGGTGAATCTAGTTTGTGTTTCTTATCTTGTGGTGTAATAAAAAGATTATTTAATCAATTTCACTGCAACTGCACCAGCACTGGATACCTGGGGTCATTTTGTGTAATGGACCTCAGTGTTGTCTGCTATTTTAAATACTCAATTCAAATAGATTTGATTGCATGTGAATTGTTTATCTTTCAGAATAAAAAATAAATAAATCAAGAAAAAAGTTGGGAGAAAAAACAATCGCTACAAAAGTGATCCAAATTATTGTTTCTTAAATCTTCATCCAGTCCTTCCAGAAAAACACAGTTTTTTTGTGATTGTTGCGGGGAAAAATCTTTGATTTTGCGGCACGTTTTCTTAAAAAATGCATATGCAACATATTTATGCAAATGTTTGCGATGAAATTGCGTGAACTTGCAAAAATTGCAGGAACTTGCAAAAACTGTTTGCAGTTTTTCAATGATGTTCATGTCACATTACGTCACTTCATAACGTTCCCATGCCAACAGAGGACATGGCTGCGCTTGTGTGAAGTAAATGCAACATTTTTTCAACTATCTGCTAAGATAAATGTGATTTTTGCTACGAAAATGCGGGGATTATGAAATCATGCAAGCCTTGCATTCTTTGCATTTATGTCCAAACACCTTGTAAAAGTGGATTTTGAATAATAATAGCCCTTTAACAATCTCCAAACAATTAGATGTTCCATAAAATCTGTATCTTCGACTGATACAGACTCAAACATATAAGGACTGTTGTGAGCTACTGACATCATGAGCCAATCAGAGCAGAGCTCAACATTATTATTCATGACCCTTTCAAATAAGGTAATAATAGACCATTTCATTCTGAGGACAAATCCTAAATGGACATGTTAAACTGACTCTAGATCATTTTTGCACTTAATAAAGCCACAAACCTTCTATCAGAGAACAAGATTTCTATTCATTCTTTGGCACCTTTAACTATAAAAATCCTAAAAGGATTTCCTGAGAATGACCCAAAAAAGCTCTGTGTTTTTTTCTCACTGTGTTTGTCCTCCCTCATGAATACTTGTGCTATCTATAACATATTTTCCACTGCACAAATGGTTTCCTTCAGAAAGAGGTTTAGTAGTTTGTTAGATCTGTTGACCCAGAACGAGAACTACATTTTGTATTATAAGCTCAACGTTTCATCCATGCTTTATACAAGTGCACTCTTTTCTTTGGCCTGGCTCTGTTGGATGAGTACATGTTAGTGATAAACTCCTGTTTTAATCTCCACATGGTTTCGCTCAGATTCCAGCATGACCTCAGACCTCATGCTTTTCTGATGTGAAGATGATGATGTCATTACTCAGATATACAGTACAGTAAGGAAAGACATGGAAATAATTACAGCTGTGTATTGAGCACAGTGACCAACAGATATGTTTCATTATTAAAATTAAATATTTTTTAACATTAATTTTATCTTAATACGACATGTCTGTTCCCACTTCTGTACCGCCCACTGCATTCTTTAAGTACTACGAACTTTACATCACCAGTAAAGTATCATTAGTATGCAAATGGGAACCCAGCTTTAAGTTTAAAAAGTAACTTTATATCTACCATTGACTGCTAAATGAGAAATGTGTGTCACAAATTATCTATCAGAAACAGAAATCGGCACGTTGATTTGGAAGAGCAGGGAAAGAATTTGGCCGTCAGCGACTTTAAATCTCTCAGCGGCCGTCTACACAGTAATGCTTTTGGCTTAAAGCCACAGTTGTTTCGGACAATAGGTGTGGGCTGCAGCACAGAGATGACTTCACCGGAGACTCTGTAATGATATAATGTTCATTCTGGGTCCCACGGCCGCTGTGGCGTTCATTTATAGAGACTCACACCCTTCCTGAAGGGAGTGTTCCCCTAAAGTACCAACAGGTGAAGAGTTTAACACTTTACACATGGCTGAAATTATTTCTCTGTAAATATATACCTACGTAACTTCTGTGTTTACAAAAGTAATGTCTTTTAAACCTACACTCTAAAAATGGCTGGGTTATTTTTGACCCATAATGGGTAAATATTGGACAGAACAAATGCTGGGTTAAAAATGACCCAATGTTGGGTTGATGTTATGCAACCATGGGGTATAAAAACCAAGCAGTTGGGTTAAAACAACCCAGCATCGGGTCAATTTTAACCCAGCGGTGTGTTCTGTCCAATATTTACCAAAAATAACCAAGCCATTTTAAGAGTGTAAGCATGCCTGTAAAACTAAAATAGTCATTTATAACAAAATAGGACTATGGTACAGAATACCACAGTGCAAACCCCCCAATAATACCACAGTTAGGGCTGCAACAACTAATCGATCAAATCAATTAAAATTCATAATGAAATTCGTTGTCAATGAATTTCCTCACCAGCACATCCCTGAAGACTCAATTTGTTTTGTTTATTTATGTTTTGACATTAAAAAAAGGTTTTACTATTTAAAAGCTTCACAAAGTTTTTTATTTAAGGCTTAAAATATTACAATCTAAAAGTTTATATTAGTAAAACTCTAGTAGTGTGTGGCTTTTGTATGTAAAGAGTATAATTTAGTGCTTTATTTACCTATAATAAGTGAAAAATCTAAGTGAGTAATATTTATGTTTTTATCCGATTAGTCGATTAATCGAAAAATAATCAGCTGATTAATTGATTGTGAAAATAAACGTTAGTTGCAGCCCTATCCACGGTACTTCAATATATGCTATAATACTAATTGTAACAGTTCCAGTGCTTGATTTTGATTGGTCAATAGCTTTGGTTTATTTATGATAAAGCACAGCTATGACCGCTGCACCCTTAGTAATGTAAACATATGTTAAATATTCTCCTACTGTTCACATAATCCCTGAGCCACAGTGAAAGGTAATATATGTTCTTTAATATTTTTATGTGTACTAACGGTTTTATTAAATCAGTAAGGTACTCGAGGCTGTGCTGTATCATGAAAAATTCACAACTGAAATGGTTGCATTGACATGATTAAGATTTACAATCAAGTTGAATTTACTTAAAAATTTGGAGGACAGTTGTCGCTCTAAAAAAATGAAGTAATGTGAACAAAAACAAGAGAACATTTAACTTAAAATTTCTAGTAATTCCAACATAATTCAGCAAGTAGTTCAGTAAACTTAATTTTAAGTTGATTTAACTTGAAATAATTTGTAATATAAAAAACATAGATTTGCTATTTTTAATTCATTTAAATTACTTTTAGTGTCATTTAGTGTCTTTCGAGGGATGCAAATTCAAAATATGTGTTTGTTTCGTCATGTGAACCATGTGCATCATGCGTCTTGTCAAAATATGCACCTGCTGCACACACGTCGAAAGGGTTTATGATAAAAGACACACGCTCACGTTCACAAAATACTCGCAAGACACTAACTTAACATTAAACTCTGATTACACATGAGATTAAATGAGTATCTAGCAAACATGAGCATCTCATAAACCCTTTAGACGCGTCTGCAGCAGGCACTTATTTTGACATGACACGTGAAGCACCTCAGTTTACATGACGTGCCAAACACCTTTTTTGAAATGATGAACCCCACACGACGGCTTAATACATTAGTTGTGACAAGCTTTGGATTGTGCGCCATCGAAAAAGAAGTCACCGGCCACCACTGGTTATAAACTTAATTTTACTCAATGTTTAATTTTAATGAATTTGATACACTTAAATGTTAAATAAACTAAGATTTTTTTAAGAATATGTCTAAAACTTCAAAGATTAAGTGATGTTTACTTCATTCTTTAAGTAAAGACAATATTTGGGTTAATAACAGTGTTATATCTTACATAAACTGACATGGTACTCCAAAGTACTTTTAAAAGTTACTGCAGCAAGTAAGTGTGAGTAATAATTCATAATAAACTGAAGAGTGATATTGATATGTCCATCTGTTTGGTAGTTAAAAATAAACTACGGACATAAACAAGCCAAATAAATAAATAAACAAACAAACAGTTTGTGTGTGCGCGCGTGTGTGTGTGTGTGTTGTTATGACGATGTTAAGGACAGGCAGACATTCAGAGTCTCATATGGCCATGCAGAATTAGCGCGCTGATGTCATGATCTGTGTTTTATCAGTCCTGCGGTGACACGAGTGCTAACTGCAGTCCATGATTCAAGGGAAATGTTTGGCTAATCATTCCGATGGGAACGAGAGAGGCGTGTGAGAAATCAGAGACTTTATTCACAACAACTGTTGCTACATGGGTCACCACCACCACTAACTAGAATACTAAAGTGCTGATCATTGAGTCAACACCAAGTCTGATTTTAGAAAACCAGGATGTTATTTCTTAAAGGTGGTGTGTTTAATGTTACATATCAACAGAGAAGCATCTAAACACATTTCTGCAAAAAAAAAAACTATTTTGTCAAAAGTCATCTTGACCTATTAAGCCCCACCAACAAAATGACCCAAACTGATGCTTTGTGCTAAACGCAACTTCATGGCAACTCCCTGCCAGCGCACTACAAACTCCCAAAACATGCAAAAACATTTTCCTTTCATCTTTCATGTTTCTGAATAGATTTTAACTTGCAAACCATACAATAAAAAACATTTAACTTTCGACCTTGAATCTGCGTGTAGTGATGATTCAGTACTGCAGTCATTTTTAAAGCCTAACATGATTTAAATTCCAGCTTTGTTTGTAAAGTTCATCCTGAATTTAAACACATACTTTATTTCTTCTATTACCTCCCATGAGAGACATATGAGCAGCAGACTCCTCGTCCTTCACAAATTGAAATGTTTAGACAGTTCTCCGAGGGAATATTAGGTCACACCGGCTGATTTAGACATCATGACAGTAACGGTGAACTTCAAAGGGCTTTGGCTTTGTCAACATCGCTGTTCCCCAGAGATCACAGTCTATAGGAAATGATATCACTAAAAGTGCAATCGTTTCCTGAAACTAACCCTTTCTCACAATGAAGTCACACAAGAATCTTCTATACACTAAAAATGCATGCCGATGGATGCTGTCGACCTCCAAAAAGACACAAGATTCTTCCAAACAACTTTCTCTGGAATATAATATAAAGCTATTGTATTGATTCAAAGGATTAGAGACGAGGAACAGAAAGAAACTAAAGATCTTTGATTGAAAGAAATTCATTCACATTTCTGTGTATTGATGGGCAGCATTAAAACACATGTCAATATTTACATCCAATGCACCAAATGCTATTGGCTTATATATATATATATATTAAAGGTTGCTTTTTTTGTCAGTCCCCATCCTCAATCACATCCTATAAAATGAAGACATGGATGAGTACATTTTGACCTCTCAGTAAAGACTTGAAATAATTTGTAATATAAATTGCTCTGTCAAAAAATCAGTTCAAAGATTTGCTATTTTTAATTCATTTAAATTACTTCAGTTTCATAAACAGTGGCGGCCAGTTATTTCTCTTCCGAGGGGTGCGGATTCAAAATATGTGTTTAAGTGTCATGTGAACCATGTGCATCATGCATCTTGTCAAAATATTAAAATATTTTTTTTTTATATTTTAACGGTGGCTTTTTTGTCAGTGCCCGTCATCAGTCACATCCTATAAAGTGAAGACATGGATGAGTACATTTTGACCTCTCACTAAACTACCCTTGAATAAAGCTCTCACCTTACACTCAACAGTCGCATTGTCACCATGAAATAAAACATATCCTATGGCAGTCTAAATAAAATATTTAATCTTAAAAACATTCACCAATCAGTTCTTCACAACAGCCAAGAGCTTTTAACTATAGGATTTTTTATGTCTATAAAGTTTCTGAGTTCTTTGGAAACTGAAAAGGTTACTGATGTTAAAATATAGTGACTTCAAATCACTGTATAAGTTTCTTAATCCTATACATCACGAGTACATGAATAAATTTAAAAGATATTTCAAATAAAATACTTAAGTATTTCACTTTATATCACTTTAGTTAAGAAACATCAGATTTAAGTACAAATGTACTGATAAGAAAATCATTCGATGAATTTTAATAATGTGACCTACTGTTTGTCCGCAAGTGGTCCCAAGTTGCAGATATCAGCTCAATGAAGATGACTTTGCTTCAAAGTCAGTGAAGTTTTTAAAAATATGTCATCAACATGAGAAACGTCCACCAGAGCTGAACCGTTCCTGTAATAAACCATCACAGAGAAACACTTTCTGTCTTCTTTTGCTGATCGATCTTCTCGTCGTCGTCGTCGTCTCCTACAGTCAGAACCGAGATCGTTTGAGTGCTGTTGCACTGTGCTGTCCAGTATCCAAATGTGAGCGAGCACAATGACTTGATAGAGAGACAGAGAAAGAGAGAGAGAGAGAATATCAGACCTCACTTCTGCTCTCTTCTTTTTCTTTCCAGCGTTCTGGATAAAAGAAAGACAGACAGGAGAAAGAGTTTAGACAGTGTGAAGAGACCCAGCGCTGCTTTATGTTCTCAACTGTGAAGTAGTTTGTTGACTAAGAGCTAATTTTAACCCATGCGCTCAGTCTCTCATAGCGTTTAGCAGCTGAAGGGGGTTTGAAACAGACCTTCGTGAACCCTGCTGACAGCTGGACCATGGTATTCTGCCAAATGAGGAAAAGACTGTCATAACTAGTCAAAGCAGTTGCTGGGGTAGAAATGACGTTTCGGTGTCTGGAAATTTAAAGTATGCAGGTGAATCAGATAGGGATAGTTGAAATATTTATGCATCATGATATTGTTAGTGTGGAGCTACTTTACTGAAAAATAATGCACACCCTTAGAATGTTTGTCAACCAATCAGAATGAGGCATTTAACAACCTCATGGTATAAGTAAAGAATAATTGACGATGGCTCAAAAATAATGCACACACCCAAGGTAATGCTGCATGATTTGATGATGCAAAGTGGAGTGCCGTTACACCTCGGGTGTGTAAATTATTTTCGAATAATTCAAAGGACCAGAGTCAATTATTCCTCTTATACCATGGCTACTACAGACATTGCTCTGGTGGTTCTTTTAAATGGGACATATCATGAAAATCTGTATTTTTTCATGTTTAAGTGCTATAATTGGGTCCCCAGTGCTTCTATCAAGCTAGAAAATGTGAAAAAGATCAACCCAGTAGTTTTAGTAAACCATTCTCTGCAAGCATGTGAAAAAATAGGTCATTGAAATTTGGCTCCCCTTGTGATGTCAGAAGGGGATCTTATTATAATAATACCGCTCCTTAATCTGCACTATCCAACCACAGCACTGCCATTTCATCTTATTTGCATTTTAAAGGACACATTACTGCATAATATTACACTAAAACAACACATTTTTGCTCACACCTACAAAGTGTCAATTTTAACATGTTAAAATAAATTATATGTACTCTGGGAACACCAAAGATTTCTTTGACATCTTGTAAAAGTCTTGTGAAATGTCCCCCTTAAAACATTTGACAGGTCAGGTGTGTGTTTATCGAAAAATAATGCATAGCCAAGGAACATTTCTCAACCAATCAGAATAAAGCATCATTCAACAGCCCTGTGGTATAAAATAAAATATTCCAGAATTACCAGATAAAAATGGTAATAAGAATATTGAGGGAAAATCATCAATAAGTTTGCAATGTAGATGTAAAAAAGCTATTATTATTAATCCTGATTATTTTGTGTAAAGTACCTACAGTACTGTAAGACATTGTGTTTTATTGTTGTGTTTACTACAAGTTTATAACACGTAAACAAAATCCAAGTGATCACAGATCTTTTACTATGTGAAACACTGTAGCCTGAAGACAGTTATTGACTTTCTTGTGGTCTTGAAAAAGTGTCACAAACATGACAACCAATAACAAACACTGACAGAGAGGTGTTAGAAATGTCATTGTGTTCTGCTTCCATTGTAAAGACGTTTGACAACAAGACTTTAGTGTCACTTTTAGGTGTGTGTTCATCTGCAAAACATTTTTTGTTCCTGTCATGGCAATACAGGAGGGACATTAAAAATAGCAATGAAATATTGAAGGACAGACATGAGAGATAGGAAAGAACAACAACAACACATTCACATACAGTATACGCCTATAACCACCAGTACAACTTAATTCAGAAATGAGTTTAAAATTTAAGTTCTGTCATCATTGATGTCATTGCAAACCAAAAACACATGTCATTGTTGTAAGGTTCATGTTTTCGTAGATGTAAATACGTAAATCTTGGACAGATAACTGCTCAGTTACTGTAAACTTTACGCGTACGAGTTTTGCTGGTGTGGTTTTGATGTGGTCATACTGTAGACAGCCCTCAAACATTCCTGCATAATATTACATTAAAACAAGTTATAATATATGTAGATTAATGTATGGCAATGAAACAGATTGTTCATTCATTACAGACAGAGATCAGTGTTTATTGTGTAGTCAAAGAATTTAAACCCCTACACACAGTCCAGACAATACAAACACACACTTACTATCTATTTACCATTATATTCATTTGTCACGTGACTGAAACAACCATAAGTGAACATATGCCAATAACATCCCATTCAATGGTGACAGTCAATGAATCTTTCTTTCTGGTGTATGAACCTATTATAAACTACCAGACCAGATAATAAACCACTCTATCATCCGATCACAGTTAACAAAGTAAAGTTCATCAGTGCTTTATTTTACTTACATGGACAGCGTCCATTTTCTCCTCTGTGGTCATATAAGTCATTAAAAAGCGCCCTCTGCTGACAAATAAACATACAAAGAGATGCATAATATGATTTTTACAAGGATTATAATATATTAACACAATCTTTCGTTCGAAAGGAACCAAATGTCCCAGTTACCTGTGAGGTGTGTCAGTAAAACACAGTGGAGATAATCCGTAGTAGAGAAACCACACGTCTGAAAAAGGTGAGCCAGTCAGAGCTATTAGCCAATCAGAAAACGCTCTCTGCCCTGTCAATCATTTTGCGTATCACCTTCTTTGATTCTGAGACTGAAACAAATATAAATTTGTTTTTTGACTGTTCAATGCTTTAATTTAAATTTAATTAAATTTTAATTCATTAATGCTTGTTGGTCTGGTATGGGTGTCCTAAAGCTCTTATCTCATTTATCTACAAATTATATAATTTTTGGTACACTAGCCTAATGGAAGATAATCAAATTCAATTTCTATTGAATAATTTGTTTAAAGAGCAACTTGTAAGTTAAACCACCCATTCACTCAAAGTACAGAAAAATACTGTAGGAAATAGATTAAAAAAAAAATATTTTTCAAAATGCACTAATTAGGCTTCTGGGGTCATTTTTGTAAGAAAATTTTAGACCCGCCTCTAAAAACCGCCAAACCGGAAGTGACATCACGAGAGGCGCACGATGGATCGCAATGACAGTTCTTCGGACGCTGAGGAACGAGTAAATGTTTATTCATACTCGTATGGCGAACTACAGCCATACAATTATGAGTTTGCTATGCAGCCAAGAGTGCAGGGACTGGTCAGGATTAAACAGAACGATCAGAGGAGACAAATTGAAGTGTTATGTGAGGAGAAAAGGACAGATGTCTGGGTGAGATCAGTAATCTGGCGAGATGTAATACTGTGCTCAGATCACAAGATTGTACAGATTATTATCATATATCATGCAATAGCAAAGATAGTATTGATACCTTACCGCTTTTTAATGCTTATAAATTATGTTAATAACTTATATGACTAAATGTAAATGTTAATATCCATCCACACTTACGTTACGTGATACAGATGTTGCTCATCACCGCAGGAGAGGTGAGCTGTCTGAACCCATATGTGCTACAGGCCAGGCCAGTAGAAATGAGTATGTTTATGGCAGAGATTATTTATTAGTAATTTATTTAATATGCATGTATAAATGAACAGTAAACTAAAGATTTGAATGTTAAAACAATCTTAATAAATTTGTTTTAAAACAATCTTAATAAATTTGTTTTAATTACAAGTTGCCTATAGGTCATGACTAAGTCACAATTTTTGCTGGCACTAGTCAATATTCAAATTAACAATATTAATAGTTTTCCCATCTCCAGACAATACCACTAAATACAGCATAGGCAAGTTATCCGCTGGGTGTCTAAGGAACTCTGTGCAGGCGCCCTTACCTGCATGTGTCAGCCATTCGAGGACAGGTTCCAGAGGAAGGAGGACTTTATAAATGGTTTGAATACCCCCATTTTGTGACAATCAATAAACAATAATCACAAATTGTCTTACCGTATAAAAACTGGTTTATGAAGTTTAGATCAGATATATACAAAGTAGATCTGCATTTGTAATTCGATTTAGTTTTATTTATGTAGCACCGAAAGAAAGATATACAATCTGACCCATTTAAAAACATTTTAAAAAAATCAGTATCTTTCCATCATATGTGCGGGTATTATAATAATGTGTTAAATTGTGAATGCTGTGATTAATAGATCCCAACAGCTTCATCCTTGTTGATCCTCTGGATGGCTCTGGAGAGGGGAGCAGGTGTAGTGGAAGACAGGACAGTGCTGCATTCTCGTAGAGCCTGTGGTGACCTGGAGTATTCCAGAACAGAAAATTTAAATAGATTAAATTTATTTGTCCCTGTTAACAGTGTACACCAAAGTAATACAGTTCTGATAAAAAAATTATAGTCAAAGTGGTTTTGATGGTTTTGGTGATGAGTCAGTTTTATATTATTTTTTGAAAGCGATATACAATGCTATTGTTCAAACATTTACAATCTTTTAACAAAAAACAACCGCTTACTGCAAATCTCTCATTCTGCCACGCCTTCACGATGGTAGAAATTGTGTACATGGTGGAAGAAGGTGCTGACAAGATGCTCTGAAGCCCAAACAGCTTTAACATCTTGATGATCTGGGTCAGTGTCGGCCGGTGACTTTTTTCGAGGGCACACGTTGCGAAGCTGGTCACATGCATTGAGCTCGTCATGTGTGTTGCTTGTCATTTCAAAATATGTGTTCAGCGCGTCATGTAAACTTATGTGCATCACACGTGATGTCAAAATCTGCTGCACACGCATGTAAAGGGTTTATGATAAAAGATACGCTCACGTTTGCCTGATACTGACTTAATCTCCTGTGTAATCACAGTTTAGTGTCAAGTTAGTGTCTTGCGAGTATTTTGTGAACATGAGTGCTTCTTTTATCATAAACCTTTTCAACGCGTGTGCAGCAGGCACGTATTGTGACAAGAGGCATGATGCACATGGTTCACACACATCACAACAAACACATATTTGGAATTCACGCCCCTCAGAAGAGAAGTCACTGGTCACAAAAAATGCTGATACATGCATGCTGCACAGACCTAAGAGATGTATATAAAAAGCAGAAAATTACTATACCATAGCATATAAAACAAAAAATACAGGTTATGGTACAACAGACATCAGCTGGCTTTAGCAAACAATGAACTTGCCAACAGCCCTGAATAAAAAGAAAAAACATTATTTTTGATTTTGATAGACATGAATAAGTCTTACTTGTGTGAACAGGATGAGATTCTTGCAGTGGTTTCTCATCAGATGAGTCTTTTTTGTTTTTTCCTCCTCCATAAAACATCACCAGGTTCATCCATGACAACAGAGGATGATTAATCATACTAAGCATCTTAATCTGTAGCTGGACAACTAGAATTAAAACAGATTCACCTTTATATAATTGTATAACAGCATGTCACTTCTTGGTTACATACATACCTGCAAACTAGTCGCTTTTCGGCGAAAATCGCCGTTTTGAATTGAAAAAGGTCATCCACGTGAATCATGTAGATCCGAAGAGTTTTTGTTTTTTTTGGGGGGGGGGGGTCTAAACTTCCCATAAACGGGAGTTTCAAAAACCTACTGCGGTCTGTTTCACAAAAACAATAAAAGCTCTTTGGTCATCACGTGAGGTCATCACAGTGTGGTTAAGGTTAGGATAGCCGATTGGTCAATGGATGGGAGCTGAACAAATGGGGTTACGTGAAGGGCGGGTCTTTGCGTTGCCAGCAGCTTCTATTAAAAGGCCTTGGCTGCATCAGCTTTCCCGCGGATTAAACTTTTCACGCTACCGCTACTGACACTGACGTTTGTTTTGAGGTTAGTTTTGAGGTACTTTGAGGCACTTTTGCTTGTCCGATTGCTGCAGGTTTTTGAAAATATAAGCCATTCTTGCTGCTCATAAAGGGTTTAAACATTGACATGCGCTCTTTTATATGTCAATGGCATTAATTAGGCATCGTTTAAAGGTGGAAATCTTACTGTTCAGATGCATACTAGTTCAAGATAATTTGCGATTTATAGATTTCACATCTGAAAGAAAGGGGTAACGTTAAGCGCGTTTTCTGTGCGTGCGTTTGTTCTGTGAATCACACGCAGAGGTGTAAAGTACTTAAGTAAATGTACTTTGTTACTGTACTTAAGGTTTTTTTTTGGCTACTTTGTACTTTGTACTGAGTATCAAAAATATAAGCAACTTTTACTCTCTACTCAATTACATTTTTGATTGGGTATTTGTACTCTTTACTCCACTACATTTGAAATGACACTTAACGTTACTCGCTACATTGTTTATTCGTCAAATAAAAACGAGACGAAAGTGTCAGAGGGTGAAGATGGATAGAATCTGTGGTCGCGAGGTACGCACAAACACACAACTGAGGGACTTCATCTGGCGCCACGCAGGGCAATCCTATGATATCAAAATACTGCGAGAGCGAATCAAATACATATGGAGAAGTCTGGTCTCGCGGTACTTTGATGTCAAACGCTGAATGGCTTGCGTTGAGCCACCGTAGCGGGACATCTGCGTGCTGCGTATGCCATAAACTGTAGAGAAAAGTTCGCGTCTGGTCTGAGAGAAGAGATAAAGCGCAAACATATGGATGCATATCACATTTGCTTCTGTCAAGGGACCCTTTGTTAAACATGTGATGCTGCAATCAAAACAAAAGTGATGAGCGATTGCAGGAGGGCCATCCCGCACCTCAAAGGCAAGCACAAATGTTTACTCTGATGCTACTTTATCAGCTAACCTGAGCTGGTTGATATAACTTACTTTATAAGCCAAAATAAACCAGCGATGTCCTGTACTGATTGCCTGAGTAACTTAAGTACATTATAAGATTGATAATAAGTGTACAATTTCACTGTCCTCACATTAAATCAAGTATGCTGTAATGTATTTACTGTAAAGAGGGATGCATGACTGAAGAAATGTAGTGCACTTAATGTGAGATAGTGGTGTTACGTCTACTACATGTGTTTTCAATTAATCTTTCAAATGAACAACTTCACGTTTTTAATATGCAAATTTCTGTTACTGTATATTAACTGTAACAACCTACTGGACTCTATACTGGAATTTTTGATATATTTAGATTATAACTTTTTTAGGATTGGCCTAAATGTAAGAATATTTGGTAACACTTTACAATAAGGTTGATTAGTTAACATTAGTTAATGTATTAACTAACTTGAACAAACCACGAGCAATACATTTGTTACAGTATTTATTCATCTTTGTTAATGTTACTTAATACAAATTTAAGCTTTAATTGTTTGTTCATGTTAGTTCAGAGTGCATTAACTAATGTTAACAAGATTTTAATAAAGTATTAGTAATTGTTGAAATTAACATTAACAAAGATTAATAAATGCTGTATTAATGCAGTTCATTATTAGTTCATGTTAACTAATGTAGCTAACTAATGTTAACTAATGAACCTTATTGTAAACTGTTACCATATTTATATAACAATAGTAAGGGGGGGGGGGGGGGTGCGGGCGCGTATACAATGTGTCACCTTTTTCAGCCCTTCTGAGTTTGCAGGTATGTACATACATGAACACACCACATGACAAAAAACGAATTACGAATTAGCTATGCAAACAAAGTAAATAAGATGTAACTCGATTTGATGGTTATACTATTTGCAAACTAAGGTTATCAGTTAGTTGATTTCCTTATTTATAAGAAACTTGAATGAAATCATTATGTTAAATGATTTGGTAGTTAGCAAATGTTAAAAAAACAAGACTTACTGTGCATTAGTGCTGCACAATTAATCGCATCGCAATCGCGATGTCAGCCTGTGCAATTATATGACAGCAAAATGTTGCAATTATATTAAATAAATACTAGTGCTGGGCGATTTGGCCTAAAAATAAAATCTCCGATTTAATTGTTTTTAATTCGACTTCCGATTTTTTCCGATTTCCCCCCCACTTATTAAGAAAAGCAATAAGTACAAACGGCAGACAACTTAAAGCAAATTTTGCTTTTATTTAATCAAAAGCAAGACAAATGTAACCCCCATTTTTGAGATGAATAATAAATAAATAAACACCCTCTTGGAATTAAAGTCCCAGCTGTGTTTTAAGTCACACTTTGTAGTCTAGAGACTAAAAGGAGACAAACATTAACCTTGAGAGTAGCACCATTTTCGATTGCTGATGCTGTTTCACGTGTGCTATGATGTTGTTGATGTTGCTATAATAACGCTACGGAAGCCCCGGGCAGCCAAAAATGCGCCATTACAAAAAAATCGAATTACTTATTTTTTAAATCGCCCACAACAAAAAATTCGAATTAATTCATTAAATCGATTTTTCGCCCAGGCCTAATAAATACATGTGTGGACTTGTTAACACAAACTTTCTGATAACAGTTTGATGATTTTCCTTGCTGTTTAAAAAAAGAAAGAAAAACGAACAAAAAAGGCAGTGCATGTGTGGTGTGTGTTGTCACTTGTGTGTGCGCAGCGTGGAAATACCAGAGCGAAGATGGATGCAGAGGAGGTTGACCCAGTGATCTGGTAGCTAAAAAAAAAAACTCTACGTCTGTTGTATGGCAGTATTTTGGATTTAGGATTACTGACACTGAGCAGTTGCTACATCACATGGCAATACGAAAACATTTCTAGTTTTACAAATACACATTTTAGCATTATCACTAAACTGTGTGTGGATTTTCCTTAAAACCCATTAAGTTGACTCATGATACAATTTATTGTAATCGCAATCGCGCATCGCAATATTAGCATGAATAACCGCAATATGAAAAATTTCCCAAATCGTGCAGCCCTACTGTGCATAGTTCACGTTATCTTCGAGCTGCATCTCAGACGGACCGTGATCGATTCATGTTTTCTCGCGGCGGCAAAAACACAGGCCTCACGTGGTTCTTGCTTCGGCATCCAATGTTTAACTCCATCATATTGCCGGGATGATAATCCTCCGATCAAATGTGAACGCTATACACCACCGCGTTTTTCTGAAGCACATGCTGAAGTGAAGTCGCGTCTCTCGTCTCTTTCCTCGTGCTGCGCTAAACACACCCAGACACGGAAGATAGCGCGGTCTTTATTCTTCAAAAGAAACCTGTAGACTCATTGTCCTGACAGGCTGAAGTTTGTAAAACCTCCACTAACACAATTATTAACCATGACGATGCTAAATTGAAACTACGAAGAATCACATCAATTTGCGACTGCTTTTGCTTAATACAACCGCAGCACTGAGCCAATAGAGCCTGTCAGAAGAACGCCTCTGACTACGTAATATCCCAGATAGCAAATTTTTTCTGGGCCAGAAAGGGCTGAGTTCAGGCTGTTCTTTTGGCTCACATACCACCACGGCTTACGGTCCTTAATTGGCTCTAAAGCTGCTTGCCTTAAGTAATCCAGATTTTAGCCTTAACTATACCATAACTCAGCCACAACCCATTCACACCTCCAGAAATCAGCCATAGCTGTCCCACTACAAAGCCAGAATTTCCAAATTGACCAGATTTATCCCAGAACCCACCCACAATTAATCCAGAAGCCCAAGATGTCTACCATAAAAGGTCCAAATTGACCAGATTTATCCCAGAACCCACCCACAATTTACCCAGAAGCCCCAGATGTCTACCATAAAAGGCCCAAATTGACCAGATTTATCCCAGAACCCACCCACAATTTACCCAGATGCCCAGAAAATATACTGTAAAATGTATAATTGAAAAACACAGATATAAAGCAAATATAGAGTTTTATTGATGCTGACAATAATAATTTCAGATAACAGCAAAATAAATGAAATGTCAAATGTTCTGCCAAATAAACAAATAACAGTAGAAGGATCAAATAAAAGCAAAGAAATAGCCAAAGTAACATAAAAGCTAACAGAGAAACATTAACTTAATTGTTTTAAACAATAACAGGCAATAAGAAACAGATGTAATAACAGAAAGCAATATACAACAACTGGTTAAAGGGATAGTTCGGCCAAAAACGATATTAAACCCATGATTTACTCACCCCCAAGCTGTCCGAGTTGCATATGTCCATCGTTTTTCAGACAAACACATTTTCGGATATTTTAGAAAATATTTTAGATCTTTCAGTTGATTAAATGTAATGTTACGGGGTCCACCCATAGTCCACGACCTTCAAGTCCAAAAAAAAGTGCGTCCATCCTTCACAAAATACATCCAAACGGCTCCAGGATGATAAACAAAGGTCTTCTGAGGGTAATCCGTGCGGTGTTGTTGTAGAAATATCCATATTTAAAATGTTATTAACGTTATAAACTACCTTCCGGTAGCGCCGCCATCTTAGACTCAGGAGAGAGTATTAGCGTAGTGTACGCACTTTTCTTAGTGACGTATGACAAATTCGGAGGGCGGGGGCACAGAGCAGCAGCAGAGAAACTCTGTACGCTGCGTAAGCTCTCATCCTGAATGCGCATCACTCTAAGATGGCGGCGCTACCGGAAGGTAGTTTATAACGTTAATAACATTTTAAATATGGATATTTCTACAACAACACCGCACGGATTACCCACAGAAGACCTTTGTTTATCATCCTGGAGCCGTTTGGATTTAATTTGTGAAGGATGGACGCACTTTTTTGGACTTGAAGGTCGTGGACTATTGCTGGACCCCGTAACATTACATTTAATAAACAGAAAGATCTAAAATATTTTCTAAAATATCCGAAAATGTGTTTGTCTGAAAAACGATGGACATATGCAACTCGGACAGCTTGGGGGTGAGTAAATCATGGGTTTAATATCGTTTTTGGCCGAACTATCCCTTTAAATATAAAAAACATGCAATATAAAATGAATGTTTACAGATGTGCAAATGTGTATTAGATAAATACATTTGAAAATAATACCATGTTATGTCACCAGCTAGAAAAAAAGCAACATTTAGTAACTTTAATCTCCAGTCATGTCTGTGCACACAAAGGAATTCTTACAGCCTACAGAATAAGAGCATAAAATACAGTTAGAAAATAAATTTACATAAAATGAATAAGAGTAAGGACAAAAATGACATAGTACACACTGCCAGTCCAAGAACTGATACTTTTAACATTCAATTCAAGACATGGGAAAAAATATGTTTGCAGATTTCAGAGTTCCAGAAGGATTTCTAAATTACCAATTAAATAAAGCACTTACCAAGTACAAAAATTGTTTTGGACAAGCATTTTCATTTCCTGCTTCATTATTTGTCAACGTTCACTCCAAACAATCCAAGATCAAGTACCTGGAACATTTTTAAAACATGGCGTCACTTTTAAACCAAAACTTGTGCTTTTCTAACTTATATGAATATTAGACAAATTACCCTAATAAGAGACTTAAATTAGATATAGACAATAATGTAATTCATCAAATCTAACTGCACAAAGATAAATAATGAACATAATATACATCATCTTACCGTGCTTCATTTTCTGTTTTGATGTCTCTGTCTAGAGAATGGTTTGTTGTTCTCCAAGAGGCAGTAATGTCTATCAAATACAGAAGTCAAAAATCAAATCACACACATTTGTTTACTCTTTTAAACTGATAAATTTTTTAACGAAGTTAAAACTCACATCAGTCTTTACCCAGACAGCTGGAACAACATAGTCTGGTATAGCACTTCTGCAAACAAAAAACAAGTATAAGTAAACTTTATATTGTAAAAAGGTAAAATAAAAGATTAAGACAAGCAATAAAGACAACATTTATAACTCTTAGGTATAAAATTCCTTTACAAAAGCAATGGATGTCCTCATGTCTTTGTCTCTGTCTGGAGTACAGTCTGCTGTTTTCCCAAGAGGCAGTAATATCTATTAAATAGAGAAGTCAAACATATGATCAGATACACATTTGTTTAATATTTAAACTATTACATTTTAAATGAAGTATTAAACTCACATTATTCTTCATCCAGATAGCAGGAAAAACATGTATTGTTGACAAAGTGTGGTACATGACTTCTACAAACAAAAAACAAGTACAAGTAAACTTTATATTGTTAAAATGTAAAATAAAAGATTAAGACAAACAATAAAGACAACATTTATAACTCTTGGGTATAAAATTCCTTTACAAAAGCAATGGATGTCCTCACGTCTGTCTCTGTCTGGAGTACGGTCGGCTGTTCTCCAAGAGGCAGTAATATCTATTAAATAGAGAAGTCAAACATCTTAACACACATTTGTTTATTATTTAAACGGTTAGGATTTTAAATTAAGTGTATTAACCTCGTTATTATTTTTTACTCACATTATTCTTTATCCAGATTGCAGAAACAACATTTATTGTTGACAAAGTGTGGTACATGACTTCTGCAAACAAAACGCAAATATAATTAAACTTTATACTGTAAAATAAAAGATTATAACAAACACATACAAAATGCATGACTCTTGCACTTTACAAAAGCATGTGGATTTTCTTCAAGCAGGGGTTGGTTATGTTACACCATAAAATAAAGCAAATAAATATGGCTTTTAACAACACTGAAGAGAATAAGAGATCATAGTAAACCATCTTTATTAAGCTAAAACTTGAATACATGCCTTTCTAGAATATCAAAAACATGGTTTTACTAAGATATAAATAGTAGGAATGAGTTACTTTGCTATCTGTTATGATTACCAGCAAATACTGATTTGTGGTTTGGTACAGAAAACATCTCATCTTCGGTTGGCTTCTTTGGGGTTCAGCATTAATTTATTTTTAAAGATTCAAACTTCTTATTGATTATTTTATCATCCCCGTCATGCATGTTGCTTCTCTTACTGTAAAAACATGCATGTTTAACGTTATCTACGTTAAATGGCGACTGATGATAAAATACTTGCACTTACACGAAAATACATCACAGAAAAGAATAACAAACAAAAAGGAAAACCAACTGGGTATCGTGCTGTAGAACAATAAGTGCAATCTACGTGGATTTAAAAGAAAAGTATCTTAATAACTTACCTTACTGTGTTATATAAAACTCCACAAGACAAAAGATCGCGCGTCCTCCGTCCAGTACACAGCGGTACACAGTGGGGGTTTGAATTTCGCGGAAGTTCCTGATCATGACCAATTGCATTATGGGAAAGGTAGTCCATTTTCCACGGCGTATTGAACGCTCCTGAGGTTAAATGACTACTGTTTCCAAGATCCATTGCAATATACGAAAGTACACCAATAAATATTAGTATTATTTGGTCGTATTTTAAATTGTAAACACAATGTTATGTAAAGTCTTATTTATTTATAAAAAATACTGTTTAAAAGTACAAAACTAAAAAGACTTAAACAAGCACACATACTTAAAATACTTTTGTTTGATGTATATTAGTGCAGACTGAATTATTAATTTATCTGTTTATTGCATTGTTTGTTTATTGCACATTGACACCTTTGCATTGACTGCCCAAAATAACATTTTCTACATTTCGTCTTTCAATAAGGATAAACATATTTATTATTGCCTTAAATATTAACTTTGATGTTTTTATCAATTGTAAATATGATTTTATATAAATAGGTTTTGAAAAGTGTCTGCTATTTAATAAATAAATATTGTCAATGGTTTTTGACATGACAAAGCCATTTAATTTAGACTTTTTACATTTACAAAAACGTTTTGGTGTTTTTTTTACTCTTTGGCCAACCAAACCTTAGCCAGAACTCAGCCAGATATTTACTATTTTCTGGCAGACCACACTCAAGCCAGGACTCGGCCAAAAAATGCACCTTTTGCTTTTGGCTGGCTAGCCTCACCCCACAACTCCCCCGAAAGCTGTTTCACACAAAGGTGTGAACAAAAGAGAGCCTAAATTTAGCCATAAATGCCCAATGTAAGCCAGATTTGTGCCAGAAACTTTGCTATCTGGGATGACGCGTTGTTAAAAAAAAAAGGTAATTTGAGAGCGGTCTTAGAAAATTTCACCTTTTTTACTAAATTTATGCGCTTAGAGTATTGTAAATGTTTTTTTGCTTTCGCATTTAATTTTCATATGGTACTTTCATACAAGGTTATATATTTATCTCACAGAAAATGGAACCTGAAAGTTGCACTTTAAAATGGGGAAATTTGCCATGCATAAATGTAAATATATGAAGTAAAAAAAAAAATGTTTTCTGTTTCAAAAAGAATTTTGGATTCACTGTAACTTTTTAAGTAAAGCAAAACTGAAAAGCGGTATAAGGTTATTTAACCCGAAAGACTTGAAACTTTTTGAAGACCCTTGATGTCTAAGTTTTTATTTTAACTTTTTGTTTATGTATTTTTTATATTTAAATTAACCATGTTTTTGTGGTAAAATTAACCATGTTTTTTGTGTATTGATTACTATTAGCCAATCCCTAAAGTAACCGTGGTTTAACTATGGTTTTTGAATACAATGTTTTTTTTTATTTTAACCATGTTTAATTTTCGTAAGGGTACTACTTCATTAAAACTGTGCTTTGTTTGTTGAGATTGTTATTTTACTTTATATTATATTTCTGCCTTATTGTAATTGGTCTATTAAAGAGTACCTATTGTCCAATTCACGTTTTTACATTTCCTTTGCTGTGTAAGTGTGTATTAGTTCATGTTAACAATATGCAAAAGGTACAAATCCCAAAGTAAAGGATGACGGCAATTATGGTCTCCAACGTAAATCTATTTTCTTGGACTACAACAAACACACGGATTGTAGGCAACAGTTTACTTATGGAATTGGTGATGTATAAAGACCGACATTATTATAATTCCTCCCGCTTGGACTCATAGCCTGTAAGTTAACTCCTGTTAGCAACCGAATCTTTCAAACATGGGAAGGACCATCAGAGGTATTATGAAAATACCTTCCATAATTTAGGCCAATAACAAAGTACAGATTAGCTGGCCAATCAGGGACACACAGCTTTTCAAATCCGTGCGTTTCAGAAAGAGAGTAAAATCTGGAGCTACAAAAATTACCATATTTTTTAAACAATGAAATAGGTGCACTTTCATGCACAATAAAAAAACTTGCTTTGGCAAGCGGTGTCAGTTTGTGTTTGACAGCAGTGGATCCAACTTTTTTTTTTAAAGATGTTTAAGATGTATATTCGTTAAGAAAAAAACCTTAAGGAATCATATAATGCTTTTAGTTGTTTTAGCTTGTTTGATGCCTTTTGGTTTTATTTTTTACAATTTTAAGTCATCTTGAGGCCCTCTTGGAAGTTTGATGAAGCCCTTTATAGGGCAGTGGGTCCCAACCTTTTTCACTTCAATGCCCCCTAGTTCAGTGATTCCCAAACTTTTTCAGCCTGCGGCCACCCTTGTGTAAGGTGCATTTCTTTGCGGCCCCCCAAGGAAAATTTGTGACAAAAAACTTCTAAAACTCAACATTTTAATAAAAATAAAAAAACATTAAATTATTCAACAAAGTAGTGCTTTTGGTTAGTAGCCTTATTTTTTTAGGTTTAATTACACAGAATTCATGATAAATTAATGTATTTCATAAAATGTCATAAAACTGGGGCCCCCCTGGCACCATCTCACAGCCCCCAGTTTGAAAACCACTGCCCTAGTTACCCACAACAATATTTGAAGGCCCCCCACAATTTTTTCGACATAAAATTAAATAGAACTTGGAATTACTAGACAGATGTATATTTGCTACTAAAATGGCCCAAAAATTAAGATTCATCTTGATTTTTGCTTGTTTTAGCTTATTTTAATGCTTGTTATGTCCAATTTGTAGTAATTTTAAGTCATCTTGAGGGCCCCTTTGAAATTTGCTGAGGTCCCCCAGTGGGCCCCGAATCCCTGGTTGGGAAACACTGCCCTAGTGGATATGAGAAACACTGGTCTACAGCATTTGATTAAATAATCAATAGAGCTTTCACACGTTTGTCAATTGACTTTTCCTCAGTCCATCTCTCCCTTGGGTTACTGGGGAAAACCTTTGCGTCAATAATTAAACAGGCTATTAAAGAGCAAATGATCAGAAGTTGATTAACGCGTGAATGTAAATTGACGAACTGCATTTCCCATGAGTCCGTGAAGCTTGCGGCGTGACGTCAGCGCGGCTGCTGTCAGTCAGACAAAGACCGTCAGTCAGTCAGGGCGAGTCTTCCACACACAACATCACATCAAATATCATCTTTATCATCCAACAAGAGCGCATTAAATGATCTGCTGCGCTGACATCTTGTGTGTTTTACTCTTTACAGGTAAGAAATGTAGTTTTATTTCTGAGGCGGGTCAGTTTGTTTTAGCTCGTGCTAAGCTAACTAGCCGCCTGTATAATTCAATGTTTGTTTATGTTTATAAAAACGCGCTTCATACCTCGACGTATGTCACTAGTTTACATGCTAAAGCCTTGTTCACGTTTCTGCTTTGTTTAGTTAGTAATGCAATACACATTTGTTGGATTATTCTGCTAGTTAAACCACTGTTAAAGTGATGAACGAGTGTATTTATTCATGCATTTATGCATATCGGTCATATGCATTGAAGGATTTTAATGAGAAATCGCGTGAATAACGTTTTAGGATTTGCACGTGCATGTGTGCTATTATTTAAAGGTCGTTTGGTATCTGTTTTGCAGAGGTCAGGACAAATGAGTCATGCAAAACTTATATGAGTTTAAACTTCCTTTCTTTGTGATTTAAATCATGTTTAATAAATGTATATCTAATGCATGTTGAGTATTTTTCATGCGTTATTTTTAACGCACACTGGGCGTTGATCAGTCATCATATGACATGCATGTAGATTTTTTAAATGATACATTAGGTCTTTTTTCACATGTAAAGTGTGTGATCTGTCAATAATCTTCATTGATCATGAGTTTGCTGCAGTAGATGGATGTCTGATCTGTATTCATAACTTGAGGCGTTCAGATACTCCACCCTAAATGTGCACAAATATAGATTTTCTTTTTACTGAGTAACACACTTTCATGTACATTAGGTGGGAAGCTCTCGATTTTAAACTTTGAAAGTCTGTAGGAGTGCCTGTTTGTATAGGCTTCCTGTTAAAATGCTCCTTTTAGATTGATATTACACTTTATTATAGAGGTTAGACATTCTGTTGACTACATATAACATTGCACCTACATGTCAGCAAACTCTCATGAGAGTATTAGTTGAGTATAAGTAGACCGTTGGGTTTAGGATAGGTGTCAGGGTTAGTAGAAAAAAAGTACTTGTACATGTACTTGCATAGTCAGTAAGATCATTGGGTGATCATCACAATAAAGTCTCTGATGACAGTTAGTTAACACGTAAGTGCAGTGTTTCTTATAGTCAGGACCACTGAAATAATAATAAAGTGATACACCTTAAAGTTGAATACATCTGTGATGTTGCATAAAGTGAAATTGCAGTTGATGCACGTGTGCATGGCGCAGTGAACTGCATCCTTGACTTGCAGTCTGTCTCCAGCTGTGCCCTCATAAAGATCCCTGCAGTGAGTGCCTGCAGTATTCAATGCTGTACTGCTGGGGGTTTATGCGTTTATAGGCACCACATGGGCAGGGATGCAGCAGCGCATGCTAAACAATGCCAATAAGAAAGAAAAATCTGTGCATTATGAGGACATGACTCTCATTTCATCGTGCACGCTCACATTTTTGTCAATTTCTATTTGTGTCAGAGC
This sequence comes from Paramisgurnus dabryanus, assembly GCF_030506205.2. Lineage (NCBI taxonomy): Eukaryota > Metazoa > Chordata > Actinopteri > Cypriniformes > Cobitidae > Paramisgurnus > Paramisgurnus dabryanus. Next base: position 10,060,972 of record NC_133348.1, read on the forward strand.
CTTACTGTGATGTATTTTTAGAAAAGCCGCAGTGGCTGCCACATTCCTATTTTAGACTTTAATAAGGCTCAGATCTGATACATATGTGACTGCAATTATGTTGAGATTACTGCGAGTCAGTTTCATTGGGTTCCAGTTGTTAACGGTTAACCAGTGCAAATAGAGTTTGTTTGGAGTAAACGCTAGACTGCTCCTAACCAGATGCACTTTTGGGATGGTTAAGTTACTTAGTTGCCACTCTGGGTCACTAGTCTGTTAACTTTTCCACCCTATTTCCTGGCAGGTATTTTTGGGACACTTTTAGATGTATTAGTGGTGTTTGTTAAAGCAGGCATCAGTTTAACATACTCATGTTTCTCTTTGTGATGTCCATCAACAGTTTGAGAACATGATTAAAATGTAACCTGTGGGCTGGTTATCTATTACCGCCTGGTAGTTTAGTGTTACCATTAGCTATATATTAAACCATGTGCTCTAGATTAGGATGTTAAACAAACTATGCTTTACATGTTAGTGTATATAAACAGCATCTTCATCTGTCAGTTTCCCTGACAACAGTTGCAGTAATAGCAGCGTTTGCTTTGCCGCTGCGAGTCGTCTTGAATAAACAGAATTTTAAGTAGGTCAGATGAAAGTAATTCTGCTTTTATCATCATAACTGCACTCTTTTACATTTGATGGCTCTATGCTTGAAAGCAAGATAATACACTTGTTTATCTTAAGATCTGACAAGTGACATCTGGGTTAAGTTCAGCTTTCTGGATGCAAAATGTGCAAAGAAAATGTGCGATATACAACCAGATTCACTACGAACAGTAGTGTGTACCACAATGCAGCGTGCTTCACCACTATTTTTATAATGCACAAATGGTAAAACTTTAAGGGCCGTTCACATTATAATGATAACTATAGTTTTACATTTTTTATATTAAACGGAATAGCAGAGTTCACACCACAACTATAACAAAAAAGACACAATAAACTATATTATTGCATCACTTTTTGGGTGCTTTTTTCCCCTCAACAGATGAACGATAAACCATTGATAGCCAATCAAATCCATTTGAACTTTAAGTGCATGCACATTTAAACTGATCTGTAGGGCTGGGCAAAAAAAAAATCGAATTTTCGATTAATCGTTTTTTAAAACCTGGTCGATTCAGAATCGATTCTCAAAGAGTAGAATCGATTTTTTTTTCTTTCATAGGCCTATTTATTTCTGCAAACATTGAATGAAAGATTAACGTTAATAGAATGACTAGTCTTCTTCAGTAGATGTCACCCTCTTTTTTGCCTTGCGTGATGTTATCAAGGAGCGAGAGGCGAACCTGTCATTCATTCATTCAGTGCTTAAAATGGCGGTTTCAGGTGCTTCATCGATTTTATTAATTACCCCCTTGTAACCTGCAGTTCACTGTTCTTTTTTTTTAATATAGTATTTGTATTAAATCTATATTCATTGAGTTGAATCGAGTATAAAAACCGGCCCAAGAACCGGAATCGAAAAATGAATCGGGAATCGAAATCGAATCGATAGCTTGTGAATCGAAATCAAATCGATCTGGAAAATCTGAATCGATACTCAGCCCTACTGATCTGACAGAAGACCCTGTGGAGATTGAAGCTCATTGCTGAGGTATATAACATAAAATGACCTCAGGTATCCAGCGCTAATGCAGTTGCGGTGAAATTCACTACTTAATGCTTTTTATTTTACTACACTGACTATTACACCAAAAGGTAAGATATTAGATAACACAATCTACCAGATTCACCAGATTCAGAGTTGAGGACATGTGCAGGTTAAATAAAAATATAGTTATTATCATTATAGCTAACATAGTTATAATGTGAACGGCCCTTTACTGTATTAGTAAACATTAGTAAATGCATAACATAACCAAACAATGAACAATATAGTTTTGCAGCATTGATTAGTTCTTGTTAACTCTTTCCCCGCCAGCATTTTTTTTTAAATTGCGAGCCGGTGTCAGCATTTTTTTAAATTTTCACAAAAGTTTAATGCCTTACAGAAAATGTTATTCCTTTAATATATAAACATACAATATATCAATTGAAATAAATCGACCCTCTGCTTTCATCCTACCTTCATTTGTTCTCTTTTATCACCTTTTAAATATATATTTTTTTAAATATAATTGTGTTTTTATGAAGGACTTTTCACATTCAAAACATACACAGAGTTTTTAATGTTTTTGGATCAGTGCTTCAGTGTTTTTTTAAGTTGGGTAAGATCGCCACCTAGTGGATAATAGTGGAAATATGCATTGCCGTAAAAACTCAATGGCGGGGAAAGAGTTAATTTTAGTTAATGTCAGTACAGTTATTAATGTTAGTTTATGGTGCATTAATTAATTTAAACACAATGCTTGATTTTATAAATGTATTAGTAATTGCCAAAATTAACATTAAGATTAATAAAATGCTGTAGAAGTAATGGTTAACAAATACAACCTTATTATAAAGTATTACCGCACAAACTTTAATCCTAAATAATTTTTTTGACACAAACCTGGCAAAGCTGGTTTAAAAATGCAAACTTGCTATTTATTTGATAATTGAATGCCAGATGCTAAAAAGCAAAATTATTGCTATCCATCAGTATTGTATTTTTAAGTAATTGAATATCGGTATCATCCCAGAATTCAATGCATCCCTAGTATTTATATATTATTGCATGCCTTGTTTTTCACAGTAGCTTCCTTTCATTAGTTTATTTAAAGGTTGCATGCATGTTGTTCAATAGCTATATTCATTCAAGTTCTCATACTATAGTCATGCATGTGTGATAGATGTGTATTGTATATCAGAGCATAATTTATTCAATAATAAAAATGTCTCTTGTGTCCCATCAGAATGTCTCACTACACAGATGAGCCGCGGTTCACCATCGAGCAGATCGACCTGCTCCAGAGACTGCGGCGTACGGGTATGACCAAACCTGAGATCCTGCACGCCCTGGACACCCTGGAGAGACTCGACCGCGAGCACGGGGACAAATTCGGCCGGCGCGGCCCGTCGGACTCTACCGCCACCAACAGTACCACCTCCAGCACTACACCCACCTCAAACAACGCTAACAGCGCCCCTGTGGCAACGTCCTCCACCACTTCCACGGCGACGCAGACACAGTTTCACGGTAACTTGTCGCCGTCTCCCAGCATCAGTTACGCCACTTCTCCGCCCACCGTCTTACCCTCGCCGGTCTCCCTGGTCGCCATGACGCAAAACGGGCGGGACACGTCGGCAGCCACGCCCAACGGGAAGCTGTCTCCAAACCGTTACCCAATGAACAGTGCGGCGGCTGTGAGGTCATACGGGCTGGAGGGGTCAGAGGAGGACCTGGATATAGATGACAAGGTGGAAGAGCTCATGAGGTCAGTGTGGGTCAAAGGTCGTTAAAACTTACCAAGTGTAGACGGGATGAAATGCTGAGTCTATAGGTGGTTCTGCTGATCATTTAGTAATGGTGCGGTGATGTTGACTTTCAGCTGTCATGTTTGTGTGCAGGCGGGATAGCACGCTGGTGAAGGATGAAATCAAAGCTTTCCTGGGAAACAGACGCATCTCACAGGCCGTGGTGGCTCAGGTCACAGGTTAGTTTACTCGCTTTCATTTCTTCTGAAATTAAACTGAATCCGGTCATAAGTAAGTGACGTTGTCTCTCTCTCAGGCATCAGTCAGAGTCGAATCTCTCATTGGCTTCTCCAGCAGGGCTCAGATCTGAGTGAACAGAAGAAACGAGCTTTCTACCGCTGGTACCAGCTTGAGAAGACCACACCGGGTTAATACATTTGTGTTTCTGTTGAAGAGAAAGAAAGTGCATGTCTGTTCTTACCAAGTAAAAATAAATCACTTTGGTAGTTCACAGTTATAGTCCACTTGTAATTCAGTAGCGTGTTTGTGCTTAAACGCTCTTGACTGATCTGAGTACTGGCTAATTGTTTAAATGTGTTTATTTTTAGGTGCCACACTAAACATGAGACCCGCTCCTGTCGCTCTGGATGAGATGGAGTGGCGTCAAACCCCTCCTCCTATAAGCTCCACCCCCGGAAGTTTCCGTCTGCGCAGGGGCAGTCGATTCACCTGGAGGAAGGAATGTCTTGCTGTCATGGAAAGGTGAGAGATAAAGAGGAAAACTGGTTTTCTAAACCTGTTTTTCACTGATGCCACTACTGTTATCTTCCAGCCCCACCCTTAACTCACTGGACATTACAGACAGAAACTTATACTGTAGTCCACTCGCACATCAAAGTGACACAGAACATATTTTCCAAAATGACCCCCATCACCAGGCCCACACAGAATCCACACCTGCAGATTTCCACAGATTTAATGCCTGTCATTGACGAGCACACATACCCTGTGCGTGTTTATGAGCTGTCATTGAGCTGTACATAAACCCTGAGCGTGTTGTTTGCTGTGATCGCTTTTAATGATAGAGAGCATGAACCATTTGAAGTTTGAGATGAAATCAAACTTATCGTCTATGTGAAGTGGCACTGATGATCATTTCAAATCCGTTTGTAAGACAAATGCTCTTTTTATGTTTAATATAAAGTTTACATTGTGTCGTAAATAAGGGTGTCACGATTTCGATTTTAAATTGAAATCGATCGAAATTAAGTCACAACCACAAACTTCGAATTAAAAAAATGAATTGTCGATGCTGCCACGCCCCCACGTCAGTTTGGCTTGCCAAGCTTTTGTAGTATAAACGCACATGTGGTTAAATTTATCTAACCTGAGGTACTGAGGCCTTTCATTGATAAAACTAAAGCGGCTGATCTCCGCAGTTTCATTTTGCAAGCTTGTGAAAGTTGCGCAATCTTATTTCATCAATTGCGCCGAAAATTCAGAAAAAACTCTAACATATACACGTACAAAACACTGTGCAGTATGTTTACTTACTACACAAGCAGCGGACTTCGACATAAAATTAGTTTGCGCCCATATAAACTCATCATTACTCTCGCTCGCATTATGCAATTATTTTCTGGGAAAAGCACAGCGAATGTAGTTCCACGCAGCTCTCTTCACCGCATTACAGATCCATATCACTTCACATAGTTCACTGTAATAACAGACTGACAAAAACAACATGAGAGATGATTTTCTGAGGCAATAACAGCGCTGTTTAAAGACGAACAGAGGTAGCCTTATTCAAACAATTTCTCTCGCTCGCCCTCTCTCTCTCTCTCTCTCTCTCTTTTTCTTTCTTTCTTTCTCTCTTTGTGTGTCTGTCGCTCTCTTTCTAATAACTTCATTAATAACTGCATTAGAATGCTATCAATGGCTCAAGCCTCCATTGCCAGCTTTAAAATGATATTTTGGAACAAGCTAAAGAGCCATTGGATGAGACAAAGAAGAAATAGTCCTAATCACAATAGCCATTTAAGTATAAAAATCAGATGAATCCCTTTAAATATATCATGTGACCGATGTCTTGAGGTGTGGTAACCGTAGTATAAACGGAATAAATGACGACAGGCCATTGAATTGTTGAAAAATAATGCACACCTGCACTTCGCGTCGTGGACGCATCACCACCTCGGGTGTGCATTATTTTTCTTATCATTCAACGGCCCATCATCTATTATTTCTTACTTATTACACGGCTCTCTGGAATGCTTGATTCTGATTGGTCAGTTGAGACATTTGCAGGTTTGTTATTTTCAAATAATAACCGCTCCAAAGTAATAACGCATAGCCGGACTACTTGCACGAGTAAAATCGCTCCGCGCCAATAAAGATCAATAAAGATTACTGTCTGTTTGACGCCATCTTGTGACAAACACTCAACAACCACGACAAGACACAGAGAGCTTACTGAGACTGAACTTGACAAAATAGAGCATGACAGCTACGAAGCCAACCAACACACAAAAAAATACAGAATGGGCATTAAAACTTCTCAAAGACTGGCTAAAAGAGAAAAAAATGGAGACAGACAAGTATGAAGCAGAGGATCTTAATAAGGTATTACGATCATTTTATGCATCTGTGCAAAGTTTCACGGAAGGATAAAAATGTTAATTTAAAACAAATATGCCAATAAAATGTTTCAAATTCATATTCATGTCCAGTTTTTTTTCTTATGTGGCAAGTAGCCGTGTAATAAGCGGGATAATGTAGAGGCAGCCGGTAGTTATTGGGAAATAAGCCCCTTCAGTGTGATACAAGACCCTCCGCTTCGCGTCGGGTCCTGATCACACTGTCGGGGCTTATTTCCCAATAACTACCGGCTGCCTCTACATTATCCCTTACATATATAACACTATAAACAATAATATGTGTCATTTTACAGGTAAAATATAATTTTATCTTGACATGCACATTATCTGGTTCATGTTGGTCCAGTTTAATTTAATTTGGTTTTCAATGTAGACCTTAAAAAAGTAATTATTTTAAATGCAATTTTGTAATATTTAATATTAAATTATCTTATAACTTTTTTAAACATTTAAAATTATTCTGCAGAATTCCATGAATTTAAAAAAAAATAATTGCAGAAAAAGCTAAAAGTTTCAGTGTGGCCCTCACTAAAGCATTACTATAATAAAATGAACACTTTCAAATTAGAATTGTAATGACAGCAGACCAAAGTTATTGTATTTTACCTGACTGCCCTGAGAGTAAACTCATCTTTACTGCATCTCTCCTCAGTTATTTCAGTGAGAATCAATATCCAGACGAAGCCAAACGAGAGGAGATCGCCAACGCCTGCAATGCTGTCATTCAGAAACCAGGTAAAAAAACTCTCTTACAAGTTATACGTTTGAAATGTTACATTAGCATTTTGAAGACATCTTTGACCTTTAGGTTTCTCCTGCTCAGGGAAGAAGCTGTCGGACTTGGAAAGAGTCACATCTTTAAAAGTCTACAACTGGTTTGCCAACCGCCGCAAGGAGATCAAGAGGAGAGCTAATATCGGTAATGGGTTTCACACGACATGACACCACACCACACCACGTCTCTTATTTTAAACCGTTTCATTGGCAGCAAAGTCCCATTGTAAATCCATTCGTAAACATTTCAGGTCACAAGGCAGGTAGTCCATTAAATATCGTAAATATTAACATTAACATCTCTAATATATACATTAAAGTGATTTGCTACTGTAGCTGGGTCACAGGCACTAAATGGTTTGCGAATGTTTGGTATGGTTGTGGTTTTTAAAGAGCTTCAGATGTTTCATGACAGGGTCTTTTTTCCAAGAAGCCACAATCTTGGAGAATCACGGAATTGATGTGCAGAGTCCCGGAGGACATTCCAACAGCGACGACATCGACGCCAACGATTACAATGAACAGGTGATGAATGAATAAATAAATAACTACATGATAAACATGATTGTTATTTGGTTTGAATTCAATCTCATTGATTCCATGACAGGGTTGTGAAGTGTCCTATTTTGAAAAGAGAGGCTTGAACCGACCCTTCGGTTACTACCGGCTGGAGCCAACTTCCCCGACGCAGGTACATGCATGTAAACTTAATTTAGTTAAAGAACCTGGAAGAAACCCCCTGCCTTTTACCTTCTGGATGGAGAAACGTCGACTGACTGAAAGTCTGTCTCTCTTCAAGGATGAAGGTGCCAATCACACGGACCATCAGGACCCCATCTCTCTCGCCGTGGAGATGGCAGCTGTCAATCACAGCATCCTCGCCCTATCCCATCCCGGAGGCGTGCCAGGTGAAATCAAAACAGAGGCCATCGACGATGACTGAGGAAGACTGTAGGATGAAGAGGACAGACGCGCGCGTGCGTATGGGGCGGATGACCAAAACAATGCTCTTATCTCAAGCTTTTAGAATCTGATATCATTCCTGCTGAACCACTAAACATACACAACACAACACAACACAACACTGACACGTGAAACACAAACTGACCCAAACCTCGTACCTCATTCCTGTATAATGTTTTGTGTGCTTCCTGTCTGTGTATTCCAGTAAACGTATTTCCTCGTTCTCACGGATGCCGATCCGTGCGGCGGTAGTTTTAGTACAGGTGTCGGTCTGAAACACTTTTGTTTGGTGATGGACCGATACGTCTGAACACTACAGATGTTCTCATGAAAACTTTACAGGGTTACATTTCATCACAACATCAAATGACAAGCAAGTTGTTTTGCATTGTGAGGTTACACCCCAGTAAATCTCATTATAGCACTGCAGTACAATAGTTCTTTATTGTAATATGCATAAAGTTTTTTTAAAGCATTTACCTTACTTTTGATTTTGGGGTGAAATATGACCTGGTCCAGTTTGGTTAAACCATACTTTGATTTGGTTTATGCATGAAAGATTTCCATGAAACGCTATTAAGTCGCCAAGACTCTAAATTAACCTGCAGAGGGAGATTTCAATTTACAGGTCATTTTATTTAACTTTTAAATGTCCAGCATTACCCAAACTGAATTTGTATTCAACATTATTCTTGTGTTTGTATTTATTTAGCTTTATTTACGTTTTGTATTCAGAGAGAAATGAGACACAAAGACTCGATATAAGCGTGATTTTTGTCTGAAGATGACAGCAGTATCACGATTGATTCACCGATGTTTGTATTTGATTTACTGTTGTTAAATGGTGATTTAATTTCGCAGTGTTAAAAGTCAGACTGATTTATAAATCTGCTGCCACAGAGCTTTGAGAGGCTAAACTCTCATCTTATATAAGCTTGGATCCAAAATGTAGCATTTTACCATTTCTAACATTTGACTTGGTTTGGCCACATTCATAAAGCAGGAAGAGATGAATTTTGTGTAAATTGTTCTTAGGTAATAGTCACGTTCAAGTCAATGCCATAAGGGTTTCATTCTTATGCAAATCTATACAAATTCATTATTCTCATGTTTTATGAATGAGGCGCTTTGATTTTATACGTGCCCTTCCTTTAACTTAACTGTACAAATAATCAATTGATATATTTATAAAATGACACATAATTTGTTTTTATTTAACACTATTTTCTCTTTTGTTCAGAGCAGTCTCTTAATGTGTGTCTTCATGTAAAACTCAAGCACCCCCTTCATGTTACAAACACTACGTTCAGTGTGCATTACAGCCATTTCACTTCTGACCTTTAATATGTGATCATAAAGTAAAAAAGTCTCTTCATCATCATCATCATCTCATTTACAGAACACACAGAGACTTTCCCGTTTACTTTAGTGTAGAGATCAGAGGATGTTTTTGGGTTGCAGCAGGGCTCTTACAGGTGTACATGAGTTTCTGAATGTATATCAAAGTAAAGACGCTACTGCCTCCCTGTTGAAAGATGGTGCCAAACTACAGTAACACTTCAAGTATTGAATCACAATTATATACACAATACTGTCTGTGAATGAAATGTTGCGTGTTTGTTTTTCTGTGAACTCTGCTGATTTTAAAGGGGGTGCTGTTCATTGAGTTCAGTTCTTCAGGGTGCATCGTTTAGAGCCGAAAATCTCACGCTTATAAAAGCAACTGTATAAATAAACAGCATAGTAAATATGAACATAAAAGATCAAATATTATTATTGATTTGAAAGAGTTCTGTTCTGAATCATCTGTATTTCACATTTAAAAATTTAGTGCCTTTTTTGGACAGTAGACTGTTCTGTAATTATACTATAGTATATATGAACATTTTTGTACAGTTTCTTTGTTTAAAATGACTTTTTTTAAGACTTCTGTTTATTTTAGTACTTTATCTTCTGGAAAATAAAAGTATATTAATGATGACGAGATTGTTGCTTTATTCTTCTCTGCAGATTTTCAAGTGTGGGTCTGTTTTGGGACCCATTTTATTTTCGTTATATATAAATAACATTTGTGATTATGTATATTAGGTATCATCTAAAAGCAGACAGTACTTTTATTAATGCTAAGCCTCAAAAGCTTTACAAGCTCTTCAGTATATTGTTTAACTTAAGCTGGTTTTAAATATCAATAAAACTAAATTAATTATTTTTTAAAGTTAAACAAAATGATTTTTCTGGTATTCTTGGAACTAAAATAGAATGTGTTACAAGTACCTGGGCATTATATAGGATAATCAATTACATTTAAATAAATAATTTCCAAACTTAAGCTTAAGTTTTTATTACAGAAACAGAACCCTTTTTGCTTTAATGCTAGAAAATACTTTTTATCTGCAATCGTTTTACCTTACGTTTTACTTTATAGAGATATGCTGTATATAAATGCCCCAGCACATTGCTTAAAAACACTAGTTATAGTTTTTCATACTAGTGCCTTACTTCTCATTACTGGTTGTAGCTATCAAACACATTATTACAGTTTATATGAGAAGGACAAGTTACCATCCTTGTGTATATAAAACAAAACTTCTTTGGGTATACATAGTCGATTTCAGTCTTACCTCACATAACTTATCTCTTAAAGGATGCCATGGCATGAAAACCTGACTTTTTTCATGTTTAAGTGCTATGATTGGGTCCCCAGTGCTTCTATCAACCTAAAAAATGTGAAAAAGATCAACCCAGTAACTTAGTTTTGGTAAACCATTCTCTACAAGCACATGAAAAAATGGCTCTCCTTATGATGTCATAAGGAGCTCTTATTATAATATTACCACCCCTTAATCTGCACTATCCAATCACAGCACTGCCATTTAGTGCAGAGGAAAGCACAATTGAGTTTTAATTGCAACAAACCACTATCATTGTGATCAGTGTTTGAATTTCATCAGCTCATTTGCATGTTAAAGGACACACCCAAAACGACACATTTTTGCACACACCTACAAAGTGTCAATTTTAACATGCTATAATAAATTATTTATATGGCATTTTGAGCTAAAACTTCACATATGTACTCTGGGGACACCAAAGATTTATTTGACATCTTAAAGTCTTGTGACATGACCCCTTTAACTTTTCAAATTCAAATGAACGCTACAAACTTCATTTAAATTATTTGTTGTATCTTAAATTACCCAGGGATCAAACAGAGATAGGAAAAAGGTTTAATATATAAAGCCACTTCCCTTTAAAAATTACCTACAGGATACTTTTAACAAATGATGTGTTTTATCCTTTGGTAAAGTGTTGTTGTGCTTTTTGAGTGTGTTTTAATGTCTTATTATATAATTGTATCCTCTTGTTATTTGTTGCTGCTTTTCCTGGCCTGGAGAATTTAAATCTCAATGAGTTAAATAAACCTGGTTAAAGATTTACACACACACACACACACACACACACATACATTATATTAAAAACTTAGATTCATCTGCACAATAATATAACAGTAATGTGAAAATGATATTTGTAAAGAGTTTATTAATTCAACATTGCAATATGAAATTCTCAACATTATTATGGTTGTCATGTCTATTAAACTCTGCAAAAATAAATTAAAATAGAAATGTGATCATAAATTACTTAAAAACAAAAAAACATACAAAAGTACCAAACCGTGACAGGATATAAAACTAAACCACCAGATTAACACTTTTAAAATAAAATCACTCGTCTGGCACTTTAAAGTCAAAGCGTTCAACCCATCTTCACGTTTACAATCCTTATATAATTACATCATTTTGCATAAAATTTGATCAAATATAAACATTGAAACATTATGTTGTCAACAATCTTATTTTACACATTTAAAAACCTCTTATTCTCTAAAACAGGGATCAGAACGAGAGGATAAAATTAATATCAAAATACTGTTAAAACCTCAGATCATTTACAGCAGTAGTAGTAGGCACTCTGTAGTGTTGATATGTGTGAATTTATACTCATCTCAATACTGCATCACATCAGTAAATCCACTGATGTCAAATAAAGCGTCTTCAGCTAACCCAAGACTTTCTGTTCTCACCCTTCCTCGCACCGCCGTCTCCTTTGGCCAACGCTGTGAGGGCCGCCAGGTTTGGACTCGATCCTGACAGGTTCTGCTGACGCTTCTGTCTCTTTCTCTTAGCGCTACCGGTTGCTTTAGTGACTCGATCCGGTCTCACGAGAACGCCGTAACCGGGGTTACAGTGGAAATAGTGACGGCCACCGACCGAACCGTCATTTTTACCTACAAATAAGTAAATGTTTAGTATGCATATAGAGAAGAAAATAAGAAGGTCTCGAATCAAGAGATGATATGTTTGTATCCAGTGTTGGGGGTAACGCATTACGTAATAATATTACTTTTCTGAAGTAACGAGTAAAGTAACACCTTACTTTATAAATGTACACATTCATATTTGAGTTAACTTTTTAAAAAAGTAATGCGAGTTACTTTTCAGTTTAATTTATTCAATTTAAAAATAAAATAATGTACCGAATTAAACTGAACATATTAATGTAGAATTACGAATCAGAAATGGAGATAGCAGGCCAGAGCTTGACATTTTTGCGATCATAAAAACACTTGAAAGAGATCAAGCCTCAGCCAAGTAAGAAAAAATGTATGCAAAAGTAACGTAAGCATTACTTTCCATGAAAAGTAACTAAGTAACGCAATTAGTTTCTTTTTTGGGGAGTAACTTAATATTGTAATGAATTACTTTTAAAAGTAACTTTCCCCAACACTGTTTGTATCAATAAAATATTTTTGTTTTTAAATTATACAGTATAAAGATCGTTAGTAAGTAAATCATTAAATGCAAATTTGATATGTAAATAGTCTTTGTCGGATGATGTGAACGAAGCCATTTAAATGATCTGACTACACTGTACAGACATACCTGCTGGAACATCAAGCTCCACGCCGACCCAAACACCCTTCGCAAAGTCAGTCGGCCCAACGTAACGGATGGTTCCGCTTTTATTGGTTCCTACGGTGACATATTCCCCCTCCTTTAACCAATCAGGAAGCGGAGTGTCAAGAGCTTCCTCTGAATCTGACAAGATCTCCAGTCGCTCCTGAGATAAACTCAATGTTGATGAAGAGTCGCAGTCTTTCTCCTCAGCCTCCTCACGTTCCTCGTGCAGAATGCCTTTGAAAGACTTCAGGCCTGAGGTCTTCACTCTCTGGATATGAAAGGGATTGTTGGTGGGGGCAGTAAGGTGTTGCTCAGGTCTGGATGAAGATGGTTCGATGGTTTTCACCTGCTGTACTGGAGGAACCGATGATTTGGATGCAGCTGATGGTTTTGTGGTTTCTGTCCTTGAAGATCTGGTTTGGTCCGGTGAAGGAACGGTGTGAGGTTCGGTTTCAGAGGTTTCTTGAGGTGTAACATCAGCAGGTAGTGTCTGAGGACATTCGACTGGAGGAGACACCCGACCATGCTCTCTCGGGGATCCTGTGGACGTCTCTTCTTCATATTCTTGTCTGGCAGATTCAGGCTTCGTCTGATCCTCTGATGATGATGTGCTTTTCGCTGGAGGAACCTCACTGCTCGTCATTGCTTCAATCTTTTTGGAAGCTTCAACGGATTGGTCGGTTTCATTTTGTACACTGAGAGAGGATTCCTCTTCCAAGACAACTGATTCAGAGAGAGTCACTGTAGAGACACTTGTGGAGATGTAACCACTGGAGACGTCACTGATGGGGCTGTTTGAGGATTCACCAACAGCACTTTGTTTGGGATCTTCTGAAACCTCTGAAGGTGGAAACTCTGGAGGTACAACATCTTCATCCTCCGAAGGAACAGAAAGTTGAGGAACTTCTTTGACCTCTGAAGGATCTGATGGAGGCAGAACCTCCTCTACTTTTACCTCCTCTACTTTTACCTCCTCTGGATCCTCCACAGAAACATCCTAAGAAGATCAACAATAACCCATCAGCACTCAGTACACACTGGATAATCACAACACAAAGATATGCATTCATACACACAAAAGTATTTTAAAGGGACACTCCACTTTTTTTAAATATGCTCATTTTTCATCTTCCCTAGAGTTAAACATTTGATTTTTACGGTTTTGGAATTCATTCAGCCGATCTCCGGGTCTGGTGCTAGCACTTTTAGCATAGCTTAGCACAATCCATTGAATCTGATTAGACCATTAGCATCGCGGTAAAAAATAACCAAATAGTTTCGATATTTTTCCTATTTAAAACTTGACTCTTCTGTTGTGACATTGTGTACTAAGAGAGACAGAAAATTAAAAGTTGTGATATTGATATTTGGGCATTAAAAGGGTGTAACAATACTTGGATATGGATCGATGCATCACTGCCACACGCAAGATATGGATATGAGGTACCTTTATTTTGACACTCTCCACATCCTCATTCTTTGATGTAACGTCCATCTACGCATTTTGCATTTCTTTTTCTTTTTCTTTTCGTGTGCTAGTGTCAGTATTGCAATGCAGCAACAAAGTGGTTGTAGCAATGAAAACACAGCGAAAGAGGCAGAAGACGTTGTGTCTGCTATCTGACCTAAATTGTGGGTTTTGAAATATTTTGTATTTGGAAAATGGATTGGACAAACAGATCGGCAGAAAACCTTTTCCAGCATCAGCTGAAACACTAAAGACTTTGACTGTTGTCATCATTAGCTTGATTTTATCTGACATTTTTCCCCCATTGTTTATTTTACTTTATTTAAAAAGTGTATTTTTTCTTAGTTTGTTTTTGTAAATGTCCCAATTGGGTCAGAGATTGTGCATTTTTTAAAGAGTTTCATTAAACATTCATGTTTTACAACCCCAAATCAGAAAAAGTTGGGACACTGTATAAATTGTGAGTAAAAAAGGAATGGAATAATTTACTAATCTCATAAACTTATATTTTATTTACAATAGAATATAAATAACATATCAAATGTAGAAAGTGAGACATTTTGAAATGTCATGCCAAATATTGGCTCATTTTGGATTTCATGAGAGCTACACATTCCAAAAAAAGTTGGGACAGGTAGCAATAAGAGGCCAGAAAATGTAAATGTACATATAAGGAACAACTGAAAGACCAATTTGCAATTTATAAGGTCAATTGGCAACATGAATGGGTATAAAAAAGCCTCTCAGAGTGGCAGTGTCTGTCAGAGGTCAAGATGGGCAGAGAATCACCAATGCTGCAGCGAAAAATAGTTTTCCGAGTTTCTCAGAGAAAAATTGCAAAGAGATTGAAGTTAACATCATTTACAGTGCATAATATCATCCAAAGATTCAGAGAATCTGGAACAATCTCTGTGCGTAAGGGTCAAGGCTGGAAAACCATACTTGATGCCCGTGATCTTCGGGCCCTTAGACGGCACTGCATCACATACAGGAATGCTACTGTAATGGAAATCATAACATGGGCTCTGGAATACTTCCAGAAAACATTGTCAGTGAACACAATCCACCGTGTCATTCGCTGTTGCCAGCTAAAACTCTATAGGTCAAACAAGAAGCCATATAACATGATCCAGAAGCACAGGCGTTTTCTCTGGGCAAGGCTCATTTAAAATGGACTTTGGCAAAGTGGAAAACTGTTCTGTGGTCCAACGAATCAAAATTTGAAGTTCTTTTTGAAAAACTGGGATGCCATTTCATCCGGACTAAAGAGGACAATGACAACCCAAGTTGTTATTAGCGCTCTTTTCTAGGGATGCACCGAATCCAGGATTCGGATTCGGCCGAATACTGGGCTTTTTGACGGGGTTCGGGTTCGGCCGAATCCTATAATTTTTTTCCACCGAACCGAATCCTAGGCTTGCTCTTCGCTGCTCGACGTCACGCGGCCGTTGATTACACACATCGGGTGCTGACGTGGAGATGAGCTTTTTCTTTCGGTGAGCTTTAGGGGCTGGACACACCAAAACTTTTAAACACGGCTGAAAACGCCTTGAGGACACCAAATGCCAGCTGTTTTTTAGCCGAGCGCTTGGTAGCTGTGATGCTTCAGCTGTGAGCCGGTTGGTTGCTGTGGTAATGTCCCGCCCCTCCTCCATTGTAATTGGACGGCCGTGTGAAAACTGACATTGACGAGCGGAGCTTCTCACTCAAAGTTAAATATAGTTTTCAGCGCGGAGCTGCTTGCTTATTGGAAAAACGAGCGTGTCGCAACGCATTGCTTTCATTATGCATAGGCTTATGGTAATTGTCAAAATAGTTTTCCAACTTGTCATCCTGGCATAATGTACAGTTAAAATTAAATAAAATGAAAAATACATGCTGTGGACGTTGTATAATTCATTAATGTGTTTTACTGTGTTAATGGAATAAGGATGCGAGTAGGATTCGGTATTCGGTTTCGGATTCGGCCGAATCTTAAACGGTGGATTCGGGATTCGGCCGAACCTAAAAAATCTGAATTCGGTGCATCCCTACTCTGATGGTTTGGGGTTGCATGAGTGCGTGTGGCATGGGCAGCTTACACATCTGGAAAGGCACCATCAATGCTGAAAGGTTTATCCAAGTTCTAGATACATATGATCCCATTCAGACGTCGTCTCTTTCAGGGAAGACCTTGCATTTTCCAACATGACAATGCCAGACCACATACTGCATCAATTACAACATCAAGACTGCATAGAAGAAAGAATCGAGTACTGAAATGGCCAGCCTGCAGTCCAGATCTGTCACCCACAGAAAACATTCAGAGCATCATAAAGAGGAAGATGCGACAAAAGAAGACCTAAGACAGTTGAGCAACTAGAAGCCTGTTTTAGACAAGAATAGGACAACATTCCCATTCCTAAACATTGGTCCTCCTCCAGCTGTTCCTTATATGTACATTTAACTTTTCCGGCCTTTTATTGCTACCTGTCCCAACTTTTTTTTTAATTGTGTAGCTCTCATGAAATTCAAAATGAGCCAATATTTGGCATGACATTTCAAAATGTCTCACTTTCAACATTTGATATGTTATCTATATTCTACTGTGAATAAAATATAAGTTTATGAGATTTGTAAATTATTCCATTCCTTTTTTACTCACAATTTATACAGTGTCTCAACTTTTTCTGATTTGGGTTGTATATTTTGGTTGCACTTCTGAGTTAATAAAAATGTAACTGCTTAACTAGGCACGTAATATTAAAGTAATAGATAAATTAATCAAACTAAATCGTAACTGCACCAAATAAATATTTGATGTATCAGCAAATATTGTATCGCTGGCGGAGACAATCGATACGGTATCATATCGCAACAAAATGTCCGATTTACACCCCTATAAAAACTGAGCACATGACGACACACTTACTGTCTGGATGTCAGTGGTTGTTTCTAAAGGAACATCAGATTTGTCTGATGTGAGGTCAGGGATGACAGTAATTATAGGGACATAGGACACTGACTGAGCGTCTTCTGCAGGTGTGTTCTGTGGAGTTTCAATGTAAGACTCAGATTAGATTCTCAACCTCACAAGATTGAAATATTTGAGCTTTTAAATGAAAAGATTTAGATTACCAGCTGACCACCGCTGAGCTCCTCAAGACTTACAGACTGTACAATAATACGTGGCACATTCTTGGGTGAATAAAAAAAAGATGATTTTGTTTATGGTTATCTAATTGTGAATAAACAGTTTAAATACAGATGGTGCAAATATTTAAAATGATATTTAAAAGAACCCAATGTTGTTACCCGCTGGAGGACAGCAGGAGGTGTCAGATCTTTCTTCTCCTCTTTCTTTGATAAGAAGGACTTGAACATCTTGGGCACGGGAGAGACGAGAGCTTTAACTGGGGAAAGATAAGATGCAGCCAATCCTGAACGACCTGTGAGATACGAGTTTAAGATGCAGAGCAGGAATATCAGAGGAAGCAGAGCGATGCTGAGAAACACAGACAGATCTGAAGGAAAGCCTTCAGTGTTATTAAAGCATCAAGCAGTGCTGAGCAGAGATCATGCACACCACAGACAGACAGACAGACAGACAGACAGCATGAGAATATAAACCCTTCATTTGATGAAGCTTGTTTGTGTGATGGGAATTCCTCTGCATTTGTAAAGTCAGCTGAATGTTTTAGTGGATTGGTGTTGTGTTGTTGTGTATGCAGAAGATTTCTTACCTGACTCAGGACTTTGATTGTGAAATGATGCTGAATGCGAGGAGCTCTTTATGGACGATGTCAACACAGAAATATCCTGTCGACCGTCACCCTACACACGAACGACACATAACATCGGACTCAAACTCCAGTGTCAATCTCAAAGTAATGCTTTAAAATCAGTACAACAAATGCTACCATTAGAAATGTTTCTTTCTATTTACATTCATTTCTACTTTATTTCTTCTGGTTTTGAGATTAAATATGACATACTGAACAAGTTCTTAAGTGTTGATTGTGAATAACCAGATAATATATCTTATTCAGAATAGGGCTACAACAACTAATCGATGAATTGACATTAATCAATAATGAAACGAGTGATCATTCACGAATTAATGTCATTATAGGTTAGTTTGGTCTGTGATGTCACTTGCACACCGCTCCACTGTGCTGATATAAAGTCAGCTGCATCTACTCCAGGGTTTCCCAAACTGGAGTTCACGGTCCTCTGGCGGTTTGCAAGGGAACTGCAGGTGGTTATACTTTTTTATTTGTTTAATCTGAATGTCATGTGACCATTACACACCACTGCAAAATATCAGAAAATTGATATGTTTTACCAATCAAACAAAATACCAAATTACTTTGTAACAATAGCAAAGCAACTTACTATTGACAAAAACTTAAAGAACATTTTTTTTTTTACTGTCGGTTCACATCAGACGCGTTCGAGGCATCAAATTTGCGTCTACCGCACAAAGTTGGAGGCTTGAACATTTTAAGTGTACTCGCTTCATTCTAGTCAGCGACATTCATGCGGAATTTCGTGGAAATTGCGTTTTTCAGATTTTTTAACTCGCTGTTTTCCCGCGGCAAAGCTCAATTCGCAGCGCAAATGAGGCGTTTAGCGCGCCGTGATAGACACAATTCCGCCTCATTCGCGCGTCTAGTTCGCACGAATGAGGCGGAATCGTGTCTAAACGCCTCATTCGCACCGCGAGACCTCCAGATACGCATCTTAACATTGAAATCACTCGCACTTGACGCCTCTACCGCGGCTGGTGTGAACGCAGCATTATACAATTTTAAGTTAAACATGCAAATGTGCTATTAAGTTATTGAAATATTAACTTCAAATCACAGGAGGTTCTTCATGTAAATTATTAAAGTCAAGGAGGTTTGGCTGACAAAAAAGTTTGGAAACTCCTGATCAACTCCAAACAAAGACACTAATATTAACTCTTTCCCTGCCAATGACGAGTTTTTACGGCAATTCATATTTTCGCTATTATCTACAAGGTGGTGCTCTTACCCAACTTATAATCCACTGAAGCATCCACTGATCCAAAAACAGTAAAAACTCTGTGTATGTTTTGATCATGAATCTGATCTCTAACAAAAGTCCTTTACAAATTTTCTATTTTTGAAGAAACCTACCCATATTTGAGAAGTGATAAAAGAGAACAAATGAAGATAGGATGAAACATTTTATTTTTGTATGAAAGCAGAGGGTCTGTTCTTTCATTTGATATTTTGTATGTTTATATTTTTAGAGAAAAGAACTTTCTGGAAGGCATAAAACTTTCGTAAAAATCATAAAAAATGCTGGTGCCGGATGGCAACTTTTTTTTAAATGCTGGTGGGGAAAATGAAACATTTATTAACATACATTGGGCTTTTGCATCAGCTATCATCCTGTCAATCATTCATTAAACACTATTTTTATGATCGTATATTATCAATTCATCAATTAGTTGTTGCGGCCCTAATTCATAAGTATTACTTCATGTCTTACTCTGTTTACACTGGGTGAACTGATGCGTTTTGGGATTTTTCCTTTATCTGTCAGATGCTCCCTCACAGCAACCTCCTATAATCACAAAACAACACAAACATTTCAGATACATGCACACACAGTCATACATATAACACACAACACAAGCAGAAGCAGAAGATGACCTGTCTGAGACGCTCCAGCGTGATGATGTTCTCGACAGCTAAAACACTCCTCAGGTATTTCTCAATCGCAGCCTCACTGTGAGGTCCTGAGGTCTCAGCGCTGGTCGCCAGTCTCGCCAGAGTCTCTCTGTCCTCTAATCTCTGCATATCCTGTGAATAAATGACAAAACATCTCTTGTTTCTTATACTCTACTATGATTTCAATCCAATAAGATAAACGTCTGAATCTTTACAAACCCCTGGAATATTTGAGACGATCTCAAACGCGACTCCACAGCTGTGCATGGAGCTACGAGGAGAAATCCTCCTGAGGAGACTTTGAGCAAAACCCTGCAGGATCACATTCATCTCAATGAAATCTCATCTGTTTAAAATCACAGAAACTTCAGAAGCGATCACAGTTCAGACCTGTCGCGCGGTGACGTTTACGCAGATGCGCTTGCGCAGGATCAGCTGCATGCGTGCCGGGTGACTGAGCAGGACGCTGGTACGGACGGTGAGATAAACTCGCTGTTCCTGCCCACCCGCTCGACTCAACTCGGGAGTCTCGTGAACGGTGCAATCCCATGATGCTTCAGCCTTCACCTGTGAAACAAAAAAACTGTTCAGAATCATCACCACTGTTAGGAAACATTTTCATCAGGATGCTGATTTATCACCTCGTTCTCATAGTGTTTGACTATCTGTAAATCAAGAAAATCATCTCTGTCCTCTCTGCTCAGCGCAGCATCCAGACCTCCAGTTAGAGGAGTCGACAGATGATCGTGCAGATCATCGGCTGTGGGAATGATCCAAAGAGATCCAACGGTGAGGTTTGCCATGCTAAGAGATCGTTTACATGTTTAAAAGCTAAGCTAATACTTACCACTTAGATTTAGAAAGATCACAGGGATATGAGTCTCCATTCCAGTTGCAGGAATCCTGCAGATGATAAACAAACATGAGAGAAAGATCAGAGTCCTGTGAGCCATTCCTCATTGAAGCAAATACCCAAGGATGACTCTGACCTGTTAGCAATCCATTTAAAGAAAGATCAACTTTTTAAAGAAACCCTACACATCATCCAACCCCTGTCTAGATCTGTGATGTGTCCTCACCACTCTGCAGGAGCTCCAGGGATCCCGCTGCCCGCAGACGGCACCATCACAGCGTTTCTCTCCTCAGTCAGCGTCAGTCGACACTCCAGGAGCTGAGACTCGCTCTCCACATCCTCTTCTGTTTTATCTACACACAACCACACATTATAAATCCCTATAGATCTAATGTGGTTCTGACAGATTGGCACGCGTCCACATCATCAGCATCTTACCCTGCTTCACGACGAGTTCCTGGAGACGTTGGTCCAGATATTCCTGTCGTTTGGTTAGAGCCGCCAGCCACTGCGCCCTGAGTCTCTCCAGATCCACCTCCTGTGGTTAGAAACAGACAGAAACTCTTATGCTGGGTACAAACTGTTTCTTGATCTAGATTACTCATGGGATTTAACTTCGTTTTATGCAAATTATTTGCTTGAGGTAAATATTTTCAACTTGAGGGAAGACGCGTTTAAGGGCGTGTTTTCGCTGCAATTGTGCCGCCCAATTCACATCATTCACATCGTCACGTGCAAGTTTGCGTCTGTTCGCGTCTGTGCATTGACTTTGTATGTAATCTACTCGCGCAAATCTTTCAGTTCGCATTTGGTGTTTATGGCCTATTATGCTGCACACCAAACGCTAAGCATTGCGTTCCTTGCTCTAGATTACTTGTGGGATTTAACTTTGTGTCATGCTAATTATTTGCTTGAGTTTATTATTTTCAACTTGCACAAAGACGCGTTTAAGGCAAATAGCACGTGTTTCGCGGCAATTGTTTCGCCCAATCCGCCTCATTCGCATAACCATGTGTGAGTCTGCATCTATTTGCATCTAAATCTGTCAATTCACATTTTATGTTTATGCCCCATTGTGCTGTATACACACCAAACACTAAGCATTGCGTTCCTCGCTCTAGATTACTCACAGGATTTAACTTTGTGTCATGCAAATTTTTTGCTGAGTTTAATATTTTTAACTTGAGCGAAAACGCGCTTAAGGGCCAATAGTATGTGTTTTGCGGCAATTGCGCCATCCAATTCACATCATTGGCATCGCCACGTGCGAGTTTGCATCTATTCGTGTCTGTGCATTGACTTTGTAAGTAATCTACTTGCGAAAATCTTTTATTTCGCATTTGGTGTTTACACTCCATTATGCTGCGTACATACCAAACGCTAAGCATTGCGTTCCTCGATCTAGGTCATCTTTGTGTCATGCTAATTTTTCACTCAACTTGAATATTTTCAACTTGCGCAAAGATGCGGTTGAGGCGAATAGTGCATTTTCGCGACAATTGCATTGCATAATTTGCATCGCCACATGCGATTTCGCTTACATTCAAATCATTCTTTTGGAAAGTAATATACTCGCGCAATCGTTGAATTCACATTTGATGTTTACGCCCTATTATGCTGTGTAAACATCAAATGTTAAGCAACGAGTTCCTCGATCTAGATACCTTGCGGGATTTAACTTCATGTCATGCAAATTTTCCGCTTGAATTTAACTCTTTCGTCGCCAGCATTTCTTTAAAAAAGTTGCCAGTCAGCGCCAGTTTTTCTCATGATTTTCACAAAAGTTTAAAATGTTCTTGTTTAAATATATAAACATACAATATATCAAATGAAAGAACAGACCCTCTCTTTTCAAAAAAAAGTTTCATTGTACCTCTCTTGTAATCACCTATCAAATATGAGTAAGTTTCTTCAAAACACCAAATTTTGAACAAAAAGCTGAGATAAGGACTTTTGAAATAGATCAGATTCAGCGCCATCCTCAAAACATGCACTGAGTTCTTACTCTTTCACGTGAGGTGTTACTTCCGGGTTGCATGAGTTGTGGACCTGGTGGATAATAGCTGTATTGCGGAATGTGGAAATACTCATCATTGGCAGGGAAGGATTTTCTCATAATTGACGAGTTAACTCGCAAAGATGCGTTTAAGGTGAATAGCACATGTTTCGCGGCAATTGTGCTGCCCAATGCTTGTCATTTGCATCGAGTTTGCATCTATTCATGTCTTTGCATTGACTTTGTATGTAATCTACTTGCGCAAATCGTTTAATCACAGAAGAGTTTAAACAGAAGTACCTGATAACTGTCCGTGTCTTTATCTCCCACCTTAAAAACAACAGAAGCACAAAGGAAAGAGTCAAACAGGTTCAGAATGATGTGATGGAGAGTAAATGTTGAACATGATTGTTGTAGTTTTACCCTTTGGGTCTCTGTGGTTCTGGCAGGCCGGATGTGATGGACCTCCACGTTACCAATGGAGATGTTGAGTAAAGAGTCTACGATGAGCGGCATTGTGCCAGAATCCTGTACTGAACGCACGTCTACCTGAACACGCCTCGTCTGACCCTGTTAACACACAATAAATACAGCTGAACCCAACATGACACTTTCTGAAGAATATAGCATTTATATATTAGAAGAGACCAAATGATTTTTTAGGTTTTACAGAGAAACACACACATACCTGTTTAAGCTGAAAGATTCCTCCTGTTCGGACGTCTTTGGCTGGCTGAACTTCTACTGGCACAAACTCTCCAACATCATTCAGCTCCAGAATCTGAACCCAGATCTCCAGTCTGCGTGTCACCTCACTCCACCTGTACAACACATGACATTCATTAGTGCTAATATTTTGTGACTACTGCTGAAAAGGTAACTGGGTAGGGTTGCACCAGCCATTCATAAGTTCATACTTAAATTGTTACAAAGCCTAGCAAGTAGTAGCTAGAATGTAACTAACACTGTACTTGTAACTTGTACTCAGTTGCACCATTTGTTCATAAGGAAGAACGTTGCTTGCTAGTAGGTTGTAAGATCTTATGTGACTAAGTAATGCATACATGATTGATGATGTTGTGTTTAAATGACAGTGTACCTCTCTCTGAGAGATCGACTCTTTGACTGAATCACCCCCAGATCCCAGAGAGCCAGATTCCTGCGAGGATTTTCCTGCTTGTGACCATAAACCTCAACAGCTACAGCGCCATCCGTCAGAAACTCCAGGAAATCTTCGGTTATATTCACATCCAGTTTCTACTGACACACAGAGAAAGATGTGAGGACTGACGCTTCTTATACAGGATTAATGAGATGGTTCTCACTGCGGAACACAACATCCTGGGGGCGGGGTTGGATCTAGATTCAACTCCTCCCACTTTATATACTTTGTTCCGCCAAATGAACCAGTATATTTGCGTTGTTGCAGCCCGCAATTAGTTGCAACCTGTGGTCGCCAACGTTTGCTCTTATCAATTTAAGTGTACGTTTGATTAATAATATGGTTGAGAAAGATTCATAATTTAGAAAGTATCACAGTTAGGTGTAAGGAGAGGTACGGACACATTCCCGAGAGTTTGATATCACTGAAGAGATTTATTTGTACATTATCACACTTATAACACAGCTATTCCTATACGAGTAAATATAAAAACAAATTTATTTGATATCTTTTATTAGCAAATAAAAAAAAGTAAACCATCTACGAGGGAAACCTGTTTCCTAATGGCTGTAAGCAAAGACGCGTTAAAACAAGTTCAAAGTCCATAAAAAATAAACATTCAATTTATTAATTTCTAAATAACATGCCATAGCCTATATATTTTAATAATTATGCATATTAATACTGTATCCATTAATAGGTCTTAAACTGCATGTGGTAAGATTACTCATAGTAGGCTTACCCGAAATGTTTTACTCCAAAACATTATAGCAAAAACCTTACATTTCACCCTAAAGGCACTACTTTTATTGTAGTCATAAGTAAAGTTAGTTTTTATGTCAAAATAATAACTTAATTTAGTTACGACTTAATGCGGAAATGGTAACGCAGCAACACGTGTATGACGTGTCTTGTGGTAAAACTGCCGACCAATGGGATCTCTGGATCGGGATCCAGCTCCGCCCCTTGATCTAAATCCAACCCCGCCCCCTGGATGTCGCGTTCTGCAGTGAGACGCTACTCGGATTAATGGCCTGTTTTCACTGAGGATGACAATGATAACATTACAAAGATTTTAAAATCTTTCTCAACTCAATCATAGCAGTGTGTGCACAACTATAACAATAACTGTACAGAGAAGTTTACATTTACACATTTGTTGAATGCTTTTATACAAAGTAACTTTTAGTGCAAGTGAAACTTTGATCAGTATGTGTTCATTAGGGCCCTGTTTACACCTGGTATTAAGATGTGGTCGATCAGATCACGAGTGGACTACACTAAAGACCGGGTGTAAACGGGGTCTAAACTGTTTTGAGCTCGTCCACTTCCGACCACATTCAGAGGTAGTCGAAAACGTATTCAACCGGATAGGCCACCTACTCTCCACCTATAGAGGTCCGGATGTCACGTGACCCATTCGGATTACATCGCCATTTTGGCAGGCAGGGACTGCCGGGAGCAAATGCGAAATGAATAGCGCCAGCATAAGTTTCAAGGCAACAGAGTTCAATGTGCAATTTAATTCAAAAGACATAGCAAAACGTAATAGATTAAACATAATGGATCATTAAAATGCCCCCAGGGTGCTTTTAACGTGTATCGAAAAAGGAACAGATAGCTTTTCTTACCTGCAGTTTCCTAAGATCTATAACCACCTCATAAACTTCTCTCATCCTACTGCAGAGACTCTTTAACTCTTTCACCGCCATTGACAAGATATCTGGTCAATTAAGAGAAAACGCTTCCCCGCCAATGACGAGATTTTCCGTCTTTCCGCAATACCGCTATTATCCACCAGGTGGCGCCCTTCCGCAACTTTTTAAACCCGGAAGTATTGCCCTATGGCAAGCTGCTGCATGTCCGTGTCTGTTTTAAAGATCGCTCTGAATGGGATCTCTATGAAAAGTCCGTCACAAAAATGGAGTTATCTCTGCTTTTTGCTCAAAATGTGGTGTTTTTGCAGAAACCTATCCATATTCAAAAGCTGATTACAAAAGAACCACTGAAGGTAGGATGAAACGTTTTTTTTGTTTGTTTTTTTTGAAAGCAGAGGGTCTGTTCTTTCATTTGGTATATTGTATGTTTATATATTTAAAGAAGAACATTTTCTGGAAGGCATTAAACTTTGGTGAAAATCATGAAAAACGCTGGCGCTGGCTGGCAACTTTTAAAAAAAACGCTGGCGCTGGCTGGCAACTTTTAAAAAAAACGCTGGCGGTGAAAGAGTTAAAAGCATACAAAGCCTGAAGAGGTACAAATGGGACGCAATCTAATTTTGCGATGAATATTCAACTTTGGATAAAACCTTGCTTTGTTGTCATTGAAAGTGCAAGTCAACTGTGTTGTTAGACCCTAGCTGTCCTTGTTTGTAGGTAACGTTATAACACTGTGTGAGTACAGTAGACATTAACTCATTTAATCCCAAATATACCGCGACACAAAAATATCCAAAAGATCAGCCCTTGCAATAATCAATATTGTTTTGTTTTTATGAATTTTTATGAAAACATGTGTAAAAAAATTGAGTTTTATAATCGGTGGGATAATGTGTATACTGAAAATTATTATATAGCATATCAACCCAGTTATAGGCTACACATTTAAAAATGTAATGTCTTTTAAGGGTTACAATTACACACATAAACTCTTATACAACACTTAAAGCAGCTGTACACCATGTTGAAATAGAAAGGTTTGTAAGGTCTAAACAGTTTGATATTAAATTATTGTTCAATCACTATCGATACCATTGCTACAGCCGCTCTAGTGCTCTCCTTATTGCCTGCCAAAATAGCTCTGTTGATTTAATGTGGGATGTACCAAGCACAATGTTTTACATCAGTCTTGATTTCTAGCGTTAATTCAAAATATTGTCCATTGGTGTGGACAATAATATTGTTAAAATTATCATTATAGTTTTTGACGTGTATAGGCTTTAACATCAGGCATGTGGAGCACAACTTCTATATTAAAACACGAGGGAGTATTGAACCTTGGAGTTATCGAACACCACCAAACTCTGTGACTCTTTACTGCTGACAGCAGACAGGTCCACTTCTGGAGCTATAAACACCGCTTCAGGATGATCCCAGAAATGATACTGACAGAAGACAAAGTTTGAGAGATGCTGGGGTAACCCTGTCGCCTGCAAGACCTTCATCTGGACACAGAAAATACTATTTAAGATTAGAGAAACAATTTTACTGCTCCACCTACAGCACTTTGAAGATATTGGGAGTCATTAACATGCAGTTATTATATGTATCTGTGTTGTACATCAAATCTGACTGACCATGCAGGTAAGTTTGCTCTCATCTGCCATCCTTTCAAAGTCTCCACCCTCTGTTTCATGCTCATCCATCCCACCAATCACACGCTCCACCTCAACATGAAGCCGACCTGCGACCTAAAACACACGCACACATGTCGATCAATGCAGGACAGATCACCGACAACAATAATGCCACGACTCTGTGTTTGTGTGCACACACCTCCCCCTTCTGGTTGATGATGGGTACCGCATACTTCAGCTTGACGTCGTACAGCAGGCACGAGAGGAAGACGTTGGCAACACCGATGAGACTGTGGTTTTCCTGCTCGTCGAAGAACGGATCTGCACGCTTAAAATAAGAGCGCATGACCTGAGGAAAGACAATGAGATGAATTCACTTCATTTATAAAACAAGATTGTTTATAAGTGAACGTGACATACGGGGTCATCTTCATCAAAGTCTTTCCACTCTTGGTAAAGTTCTCTCATGTCCACCAGTCGGTTCTCCATCTTCTCCATGGCCCAGATCTGTTTACCTTTACCCTTCCTCCTCACCTCGACCGCAGGCTCGCTCAGAACCGCATCTCGCTGGAGAACAGAGAACATTCATCATGAACACAACTCAATATGTAGAAGTATTTGAGATTATGAGAAGAAAAAGAGAGAGAGAGAGATTTTGCTGACCTTGCGATTGGCATTGAGGTTGGCTGCAGGTATCTGTAAAGTGACTCTGTATTCAGTTTTCTTGTTAAGCTCTTCAGCGATGAATCCGGCCTCCTGCACCAGAAGATTTGCCCTCACAATCTGATCTCGCAGCTTACGAAGAGTCCGGCTCATCAGTGCCTCCCTGAGACCACACGCACAACACACAGATCTTAAAAACACTTCACATGGCATCTATTTTACAGATTTATTTATAAAACAACTTTAAAGGGATAGTTCACCCAAAAGTGAAAATTGTATCACTTTATAAAAAGAGTCCATGAATCATAATGAACTAATACCTAAATTAATTCTTAATTTAACATGAACTTATGTTGGGTTAAGGCATGTACTTATCATAAACTTATGAAGAGTCATCATTAACTACAACACAACTCAACACATGAATTCATTGTTAATTAATACATTAACTAACAACTAAAAAACACCTAGTAGCCTATTTTAACTATCTTAGCGCAAGGCGCAAGCGCATATAAGGCTTGACCAAATCCAATTCTGCTGGTGTAATGACGGAAAAAATTGTTTGTGCGCCTGGTGCACCGTCTAAAAGGGTTGTTCCTATTCTCGTAATGTGTGTGTTTCTTGGTGTGTGTGTTGTTCATAGTGTTTTGTGTATCAGAATAGAAAGAGCTTTATGGCCAAGTATGTTTATGCACACACAATACATTTTTATTGATGACAGAAGCGTCCAGTGCAGAAGAAAGGCAAACACAGTGCAAACATGTTGCAGATAGAAATTACACAGTAAAATAAAATAAAAATAACACATGCTGCGTTTCTATTAAAGATTTGCGAAAAACTGTTGCAATATGACACTGTTTCCTTTAGCCGATGTCATGCTGCGACTAAACTCTAATTTAGTTTTCTCACGATAAGTCATTTAAAAAAATTTGGTGACAGGTGTGTTCAATTTCATTTTGTATAGGTAATTATTGGGGAAAGGATTTGATAAGCCTAGGGCTTCTATCATCCCTTTTCAAACAAGTTGAGTATTACGTGAAATTTTGTTATTTTATGTTGTTTTATTTATTTGCTATTTATTTGTGTTTTAATTTTTCCTTTTTTCATAATTTAACCTGATCAGGATCACAGTGCCGTACACGGCACACCCCTTCCTCGCACGCGAGGCTGCATAAACGTCATTGTAACTTTGAAGCATTAAATCTTCCAAATATACGGTCATGCGGCACATCGTTTGAAAGCTTAGACTCTCAGGATTCCATTAAGCGCACACACAAAGCATAATATGATTTATAGCAGTCATAAAACTGTAATCTAGTTGTTAGTTACCTGAAGGTTAATTACTTACCTTCAAAATCTTCCCTTTATCTGCTTCGTTGAAATTGTCCAAAATAAGTTGTTCATAAATCCAAGGAAATTGAATATCCAAGCCTTTTAATCCAAAATGATTTGTTCACCTTACAATCTTGACGTTTCTGACCGAATTACGATATAAATACTGTAAACAATGAGTTCACTACCGGACATTCATTCGACTCTCACTTTTCATTCACGATTTATAAGGCTACATTCGGGTGTCACATTTATTGTGCAACGTCTGAGGAGCAAATACGCCCCCTTGTGGAATTTCAGCCGTTTCATAAGAGGCTACTTTTCAATACTGCATCCTTAATAATTCAATAATTATAAAATAATAATCATGTGACTTTTATGCACATCAGGTGACATGTAAAAAATCTTGCAGTTTTACAATATATTTATTTTTCGAAATGCCTGAAAAACCACCACACCAGAGCATAAAAACGTATGATTGAGTTAATTGTGTGTGTGCACAATTTGAAGGGTAATAGAAACGCAGCTACTGAAATAATATAAATAATGCAATGTTTGCATTGTGTTTGCAGCATGTTTGCAGTTTGGTCCGTCACCTCTCTTCACTCCACTGCTGAATTCGGCTCGGTGTGAAAGCAGATGAGTTGATGTTGAGTTCACTGCTGCCGTGATGCTGTGCATGAGAACCCTGCGGCTGCAGCTCTGACGACAGGCGTTTGCGCAGCTGCTGCAGTTCCTGCTCGTACATCAGACGCTGCCGTTCAAGAGCCGAGCGCTTCTCTTCCTCATGTCTGCGCTCCAGGGAGTGAAGTAATGACTGCGTGGGGTCTGAGAAAGAGAGAAAGATACAGGTCAGCACATAAAAACAGCAAAAGGCCGCATCTCTTGATTTGTGTTTCTCTCACCATTGTTTCCCAAAGCTTTCATCATGACCTCCGTCTGCGCAGACTCAAAACTGAAGCTGGCCTCGCTCTGATCTACATCTACATCCAGTGGTTCAGGGTTAAGAGGAGTCTTCATCACACCGGACTCCTCACCACGATAAATACTAGACATGCTCATCCTGACAGACACGAGACGAGACGCACACATAACTGTAAATAACTCGTGTGTGTGCTACTTACTGCCCATCATGTCCAAAAAATTTCAAGCACAGAGTAAACTGTGACCACATTAAAAAATATTTCAAGTATCTTTGACATTTTAATTTACCATGTGTTGTAAATCCATTTTTAGGTTTCAGTAAACAAATCCATCTTGGTCAACATCAAATCGATGACTCTGATTAAAAACCTAATGAAAACCATAAGCCGTGATGTCTCTTACAGACCTGAAAAAGTGGTTGTTACCCCAGAGGATTCGATCACCGTGATATAACTGAACGGAGGAAGAGACGACAGCTCCGTTTACACACGTACTGCAGACAGAAAAACACAAACTCTTATAAACGCCTTTATTTTACACTAAACACTTCACCAGAGATGTATAAATCTGATCTTACCGAGCGTTTCTCATGGGTGTAAGTGTTACTCCTGTCTCTAACTTCATGTCTATCACACAATGTTCAGGCTGAATGGCCAAACCACACAACTGAATGTCCTGAGAGTCTGCAGATCCCACACGCGTGTGCTCCTGTGTTCAAACACATCAACAAACATTAAAATATATTATAATGTTTATTATATTAAAGCACATCACTGCCAAAAAACTTCATTAAGATTATTTCTTAATAATAAAATGGTTAATTGCTATGATACCTTTAGATAGTACACAAGCAGTTCATTGAGAGCGGGGTCAGCGTTCAGATTGACCAGGAAACATCTATCATCTATGACTCGGATCCCAGATGACTGCAGAGAAATTCCCAAACTTTCCAATTGCTTTTGTCTTTCCTAAAGAATCAAAACACATTTCAGAACGTCACAGCGTGTCAAGCGAGATCACTCCGGGTCCATGTCTTCATAGATACCTGTGCAATCTCCTCCGTTTTCCTGAGTTTCTCTTCCCAGCTCACGGTCATCTCCTGGATT
Source organism: Paramisgurnus dabryanus (assembly GCF_030506205.2). Taxonomy (NCBI): domain Eukaryota; kingdom Metazoa; phylum Chordata; class Actinopteri; order Cypriniformes; family Cobitidae; genus Paramisgurnus; species Paramisgurnus dabryanus. The sequence goes on from NC_133348.1 coordinate 10,092,185, forward strand.
AACTTCTCCGACTCCTCGAGTCTCTCTTTAAGCTCAGGAGCTTTCATCGACTGACCAAACACAAAGACACACACAGTTAAACGTCTGCCGCGAGTCAAAGGTCATGTGATGAGAGCGGATGTCTGCGCAGCACCTCGGCCTCCGTCAGCTGACTGCGCAGTTTCTCCACCTCCTCTCTCAGCTCTCTGATGATCCTGGCATTCGGATCTTCGTTGACCACAGCGTGATTGACGATGCTTTTGGCTCGGTCGGCGTATCGTAGCGTCGAGAGCGTCTCGTCGTAGTTGTCGGCCGCTGGGCTCACCGTGGCGATCATAGCTGTACGACTGTTTCCTCCTAAACTGTCCTAACATTCACAAAGAGACAAGATTACATCACTTGCCAATCAATCAAGAACAGGGGTTTTCAACTACTCTTCATTGAAGGCCAGATTTTAAACAATTTAGATATAATCCGGGCCAAACTTCAACCCTTTTTTACCTCTTATATATTTTTACGTTTAATATTATATATATATATATATATATATATTATTACGGCTGTCAAAAAATTAATCGTGATTAATCACATACAAAATAAAAGTTTGTTTTTGTATAATATATGTGTGTGCACTGTGTGTAATTATTTTATATATATATAAATACACGCATACAAGAAAAATTTTGTAAAAATTTATGTAAATATTTTTTTATCTATATATAATATAAAATTTAACAAAATCTAAATAAATATATATACACATATAAAAGTTTCTTAAATACATACATGCTTGTGTGTCTATTTATATATACAATATAATTACACACAGTGAGTGCACACACATTTATTATGCAAAAACAAACTTTTATTTTGTATTGCAAGAGCCAAATGTTAATAGTTCAACTATGACATGACATTCGGACACGACTGTCGTGGTTCGCCCCCTAGTGGCAGTCGTATGAAGTTTTAGTTTAATTGTAAATCCGTGCCAGATTGGGATATATATTCACCATAGTGGAATAAATAAATGAACGCAAATGAATGAAACAATAAACAGCTATGCATATTACCTGGCACACAATGTTTTGATTGGAACACACTGAAATACATCACTTCCGGTCGGTATGTCGCATGCGGTGTGGTCACATAAGTTTATTTTTATAATGGATCCAAAACTCAAATCAGATCTGAAAATTACGCACTTGCAGATGGTTGGCCCCTTTTGTGAATCTGCTTCCAGTTCATTGGTCATCATTTGGAACATAAAAAGGCGGCTTTAACCACGTTGATTTTAAATCAGACAAAGACGACAGGCGGGCCAGAGAAACATAATTGGCGGGCCGCATTTGGCCCTTGGGCCGCCAGTTGACTTGCCCTGATCTAGAATCTTTAATATTTGATCTATAACTTCTCTTTTATGTATAAAACATCTCCTCAAGTGTAAATGATCACCTTCAGTAGCCATGTGAGCACAGAATCTCTGTAGGGAACAAATTTACTTTTGTTTCTTCCAGCACCCTGCTCTGCCAAAGCTGAGATCACCAACCCGAGTGTCGTGAGAGATCTACAAACACACACAAACAGACGTGTGAAACCTAAAATCTCTATTGTTCAGGTCTACTTGACAGCACCTGGTTTTTATTTACTACTTTTATACCTGTTAATGTTGCTTCCTTCTTTGAGTCTCTCTCCCGCCGCTGCGGTTTTATCTGCTCTCTCACTACCAGCCAGATCCACCAGACTGAGTTTACTCACCTTCTCTCCACTCGTCTGAAACAAACATTTTAAATCAGTCATGCCCTCGATCATAAGAGAAAGATAAAATTAATTTAAAGGCTGAAATGCACTCGTCACCCCGGTCTGCAGGTCTGTGAGCGTGTGAGTAAGAACGATGTTGAAGACGGCGTGTGAGCGACTGCTCTCCTCATTCATGTTTGTGGCCGCCACAGTGCGAGATTTATTCCCCTCCGACATCAGCGAATCGATGTCCTGAAAAAATAAATCCAAAAACATTTTGAGAAACTCTACAAACCTATAGTGAACTTTAAACACAAAGTGGAACAGATGAGATGCACTTCAAAAAATTACTTTCTTAATAAATATCTAAAAATAAATGAAAAAAAATGTAAATACATCTAGTTTTTAGACAAAAATATCACATTTAAGTGAATTTGTGCTTAAAACAAGCAAGTGTTTAAGAAAATAGTTAAACATTTTTTTCTTATCCAATTGGTAGATTTTTTTGCTTGTTTTATGCAAGACTTATTTTCTTAGGTTAGTAAAAACATTTGGTCATTTGTAGATATTTGTACTTAAAACAAATCAAAAATACTAAGTAAGAAAGTAATTTTTGCAGTCTGTTGGAGGTTATAATGAAGAACCTTAAAGCTGGTCACAGCGAGACGAGACAGACCGTCCACATACGGACCCAGGACATTATGCTCCCGGACCCTTAAAGCCTGTCGACTCCTGAAAATAACAAAACGTGGGAAGTTTCAGGTTAAATTTCATTTTGATGTTAATCCAATAGAGACTTAATCCAGAAGATAGTTGTCCTCACCCTTTAGGATCTAGGAGGTCTCGCACCTTCTCATTATAAATCTCCATGTAAGAGACCTCGACAGTGAAGCTCTCGCCCTCCCGCTGCTCTTGTATTGTACGTTCAAACAGAGAACTACAAAGACGTGGAATCAAACCCGGTTGATCCGCTGTTCCCATCATCGTGTATGACTTTCCTGAGCCTGCAGCCAATCAGCACAAAGAAAAACACCAATCAGAAACAAAACAAAGGGCATCCATGTATTTTAAGATATGTCAGTGCGAGTTGTTTTCAGTTTGGACAGCTCTTACATTTATTTTAGTCTAAGACTAGTTTAATCCCTGTCCGGGAAACTGCTCCTATATCTTTATATACTTCTTTATTTTTACAAAATAAAAGTTTGTGGTTGCATAATATATTTGTGTGTGTATTGTATGTAATTATAATGTATACATAAATTGAATAAAAATATTTTATTTATTTATATATAATATAAAATATATCCAAATAAATAAATATTATATTGTATTATATTATATTATATTAACATACATACGTACATATACATACGCACATAAATGTTTCTTAAATCTATACATGTGTGTGTATTTATATATACAAAATAATTAGTACACACATATATTATGCAAAAACAAACTTTTATTTTGTATGCGATTAATCGCAATTAATCTTTTAACAGCCCTACATTTTACATTTTCACAAAATAAGCATTTTGCACAGATGGCACTCCTCTAAATCTAATAGTACCTGTTTGGCCGTACGCAAATATACAGGCGTTATATCCCTGGAAAGCGCTGTCCAGAAGACTCTCACCAAGACACTGAAACACCACATCCTGACCTATCACATAAACCACTTTATTTAATCAAATAATACTGGATGATCTGTGCAATATGAACAGAATTAAAAACACAAGCTTTTGGGTGGGTTGCCCCAACAAGGATTAAATTAAGCAGAGTTTAGAACGAATCTAGGGTTTGTTGATCTCATGAGTTGTGTTGCACCACTTAAATTTAAACACAGATTAACAAATCTTAGATTAAAACTTTAACCTGTATTTAAACTTTCATCTGCGATTTATTTCGTCCGCTATGATAAATTTGCCGGTGCTATTCACGCTCACGGTGTCCGTGTCCATTTAATTGTATTTCTATATTTAAACCTCATCAGTTACAAGTTTAAAGTTAATCCCTAACTTAGATTTAAAACAGAATTTAAAGTAACGGACCATCAGGATTAAAGATAATCTAGATGTACTGTAAAATTAAAAACTGGATCAAAATGACAGTTTAAATGCAACCCTCATCATTTTTAAAGAAGATTTAAAGTTTGGTTCAACAGAATTATTAAATAAGCCACGTTATAAACCAGATTTAAGACTAATCCTTGTTGGTGCAACTCACCCTTAGTGTAATAAATGCAAACATACCTGCAAACTTGGTGGCTTCAGTTTCATCTATAGACCAGAAGCAATAATCATACGCAAAGACCTGAAAGAAAACATTGTGAATATTAAAATAATTTGCACAGATGCACATCTTCAACAATTTTCTCAAAACGTATTCAACATTTTATTTAATGTAATGTAATGTCCAGGATGAAGAAGTACTCAAAATGAATGTATTTATGTATTCATGAACTGACCTTTGGTTTGCTCCTGTAATTATAAGAGAGAAAAAATAGATTAATATATAAAAACAAGTATCACAGAAGAATCAACTCATCTATAACAATTTCTAAAGAAAATGTAAAAACCTAATGACTCTCAGGTGTTTCTATATAGTTGTTGGGGGTTTCTGACAGTTTTTTTTGCATGTTGTGGTTGATTTAAGTCAATAAAGTTTTTATGTACTTTAGTATAAAACTCATGAGTATTAGGGGTTACATAACGATTAATCGCGATTAATCGTTTTCAGAATAAAAGATTTTGTTTATCATTGTGTGTGTGATTTTTGTTTTTATCATATATTTGTGTGTACTGTGTATAATAATTATGTATATAATAATTATTTACATGTTTATATACATTTCTATATAATTTATATTATATATAAATATAAATACTTGATATATAAATAGATTTTGTTCTTAAAATTATGCATGAATGTGTGTGTATTTATATATACTTTATAATTATTATATACAGTACACACAAAATAAGATGTAAACTAAATCTTTTATTCTGCAAATGATTAGTCGCGATTAATCATACAAACATCACTTATAACTCCAGTGTGCTTTATAAAATATTAATACCAGACGTCCTGCTGTAATGTTCCTGTAAGCAATCAAACCAAATAAAGATGAATGAGTTAAGTTGCTGGTCTTTAGCTTGTTTGTGCAGACAGGAGGAGCGAGCGGATTTCTCATGAGTGATATAAGGAACGACTCACACACCTCAATGGTCTCATTACCAAATCAAATGAAAGGTCTCCTTTATCTCTAAATGTCCTTCATTAGACAATAGAAACGGTTAGAGATCGCATTATAACCGCATGTGGCAAAGTGTGACTTGTCTGCACATTTCTTGGGTTCATAATGAAAGCAACTATTTGCCTGGAGGGATTATTATGGAATTTGGGTAAACTTTCTTGCATAAGCCTGTAAAACCTGTTTACAGAAGGCAAACAATGACAACTGTTGCAGGTTTGAGCAGAGAGTTTAGGCGTTGGGAGCATGAGCTGAAAATTTCTCTCAGGTTTTTCCCAAAGAGTCAAATGAGTGAATCTGATCAAAACAAGCAAGAAATGTCTGGCTGATATTTCACCACAAAACCTAGACACATTGTTTTGATCATGATATTTCTCTTCTTTCTAATTTAGGGTGAAATATGAGCTGGACTGGATTTCTGTCTGAGGTTTATCCAGAAAGATTCCTGGAGAAGCAGGTGACCTGAAGGAGGGCCGGATCCTTGAGAAACACACAGTCACACCCTTTGTAAAGAGACCGGGAGGAATTTAAGAGGAGAAACGCATGAAGACTGAAGCTGCAGATCATCCAGACTCTATTTATATAACAACACATCGTACTCACAGTTTGTTGCGTGCTGATGGAAAACAAAACATTGAGTTTAAACACAGTGACTGATATATGAACAACTGCTGACTGACAAACACCGCTGTGTATTTAAAGAGTAAAGAGAGAACATTATTTCTGTCTCACTAAAAACTACAACATCAGCACATAAAAATACAGAAGAAATAAACAATCAATAAGCAAAACAATATACTGAGAAATAATAATACAAAACAAATCACACCAAATCTTTTATAGCAACACATCCAGAAACGCTTAAGGAACACAGGGCATCCATAACATTAAAGGTGCCAAATAATGTATTGATGTTGAATTGTTTTCTGATTAAAAACAAAAATAAAATAAAAAATAGTTCTCTGATATCTACACAAATGGTTTGTGGCTTTATTAAGTGCAAAAATGATCCAGAGTCAGTTTTCATGTCCATTTACAACGCTAGGATTTGTCCTTTAGAATGAAATGGTCTATTATTATCTTATTTGAAAGGGTCATGAATAATAATGTTGAGCTCTGCTCTGATTGGCTGTTTCTCCTTCAGTAGCTCTGTGTGTGTGTAAACAGATCTTATGTTTGAGTCTGTATCAGATTTTGGGGAATAATCAATTGTTTGGAGATTGTTAATGGACGTTTCTGAGTGATAAGTTTGTGTTTTTTCAGTATGGACCTGCAAAACGTAACTGTAACGTCAATAGTAGAACTTCAGCCTAAACGTTAGCATATAGCATTAACTAGCATATAGCGCTAACTCAGCAGTCACAACTTTGTTTGTATCATTGTAACAACATTGTAATTAATTTAATGTTGGGCCGTACATCTCAACTGTAAAGTCACAGTTGGTGTTATGTTGAGATTGGTCTGTTTTCCAGCGCTCTTTTGCATGCACGAGGTTTACATAAGGAGGAGGAAACAATCGTGTTTAAGGCTCATGATATGTTATAACCATGAACTCTTATTATTCATCTATGCCTACGTAAATACAGTTTTACATACTATAGCATGTTTAAACTACAACTCTGTTTTTAAACTTCATTATGTTATTATATTTAACATTCTTATATTTAATCTTCATAGTTTGTCTTTTGTTTTCTAACTTTTAAAATGCCTATAGTTTGTTTAATATCAATGTTACTAGGTGAAAGAAACTCAACAAAAAGTCCAATCACATTAGTAACGCTTTGATTTTAAGTGTCTTGAGTGATTTATTTTCTTTGTGCTTTTAATCCCGAGTATCCACAGCTACTTTTGACCCACCACTGAACTTCACACGTTTCCATAGATACTGAAGGCCACGGGAAAGAAGGAATGTTTGGAAAAAAAGAAAACACATGAGACATAGTGCTTCCTTGTAGCACCACTATTACTATTGATAACAAACTCCAGCATGTATCTCATTCATTCTGCTCTAAACATGAATGATACCTCAGATCAGAAGTGTGTTAAAATCATTTGAGCAGATTTATGATTTTTGCAAAGGGCGCACAGTTCACTGAGGGAACTGAGCCACATGATCTATATCAAAATGTCACACTATTAACCGCATAGCATCACAATCAGTTCAAACACCCTGGGCGACCGCAATGCAATGCACAATACACCAACAACACCTGACAGTCACATCGGGCGGGCAATAATCACATTTCCTTCAGAACAAATCTACATTTTATAAATCCAGCAATGTCAAACTTTTCATGTTATATTTACAGTCTTGCTATTTGTTGTGTGTCATTTATTGTGTGACATTACAATACACTTCTGTTTACCTGCTGTCACCCTTTCCCAGGTTTCCACTGGCCGGCTGCAGCACAGTTTGGTTTCCTTCCATGTCCACAACACATTTTGTCTTTAAATCTCGTTCTGTAAAAACACAACAACAATCATGAGACCAAAACATTCAGGGCGATAATTATGCATATTAAAAATGTCTGACTATATTCATTTCTAGTGGGACATGTCTCCCTCAATGTCTATTGTGGATACGGCCGTGGTCTTGATAGTAAAAAGTGATTTCTATATGACAGCCGGTTGGAGGGGTTAAAATAAAAATCACAAAGAATTTATTTTAACCAAAAACAAAAGAACTTCAGACAGGGACCAAAACTGATATACATTTTTAAAGAATGAAATAAGAAAGGTAAAAAAAATAAGGGTGAGATTTGCTTACACACACACACACACACACACACACACACACACACACACACACACACACACACACACACACACACACACACACACACACACACACTTCAAGACTCACCTCTCCTGTTCATGGGTCGAACCCGAACAGCCACTTTCACATTAGAATCACTTTGAGTCCTGTCATCCATTATAAACTTCTGCATCTGTCACAAGTTATGAAAAATATTATCATTTAAAATGGGAAATATAAATACTTTATAAAACAAACCTTTAGATTTATGTATGTGTGTTTTTTGTGTTATTATGGCATTAATATTTGTGCCTCTGAATGCCACAAAATGAAACACTGTCGTATTATGTCAGTCATTATTTGTTGTTACAATGTTTCACATTATTTAATGAATAAATGTACATACTACGTATACAGTAGTCACAGACACAATAAACATTGACAATAAATTAAAATCTGTTGTACCTGTGTGATTTCCTCGTTACTGGGTTGAGTGTAGCATTCCAGCACAGATTACTCATGAAACGAGCCGAGAAAACAAGACTTCACATCCAGTTACACAATAAACACGAGCCCAGGCGTTCATTAGCGATAAAACACCAACATATTCAATTGCTTTATTTCCTGATCGATCGCCATGTTAACCTGTTAAATCCATCTGATCTTCTGGAGCGGGCTCAACAGGTGTCGCCGGGATCACGCGCACATGCGCGAGCGCCAAGGACTGAGGAGAAACTGCTGAGGAGGAGACGCAGTAGTACTAAGGTGGGCGGGGCTGTTATTACTAAGATTTGTGTAGGTTAAGCGATAAAGGTAACTCGCTTTCTCAGTTACTAATGTAAGATTGCTTAACAATGCCAAACGGATAGTCGTGTGACACTTATTAAGGTTTTAGCGATGTCCTAAGGCGCAGTCAGGTGTGTTGGGCTGCGGGGTGCGGCGCAGACCGTTTGGCGTATGACATCACAGTATCGCGAGAGCAAGCAAGTACTCACACAGTATGACACGCAACAAATAACCTACAGTCTATGCAAATACTAGCAAACGACTCCAAATCTAACATAAAATATAGATTTGTCACCTCATATTATATCTTATTATTATTATTATGTTGTTATAGACTTATCTATTATATTATGGAGGATAAAACCCTGCTAAACAACAAATAAATAAATGTATGTATGTATGTATAAAAACACAAATGTCTGCATAAATAGGTTTTATCCTTCGTTGTGTTTGAATAATACTGATTGTAAGCTGAAAATGCACTTTTGTTTATAAAATGTTGTTTACACACAGGCATGTCGTTGGCGGGCGCTAGAGGGCGCTGAGCGTCAGTCACGCGCTCAATCACCACGCACACACAAACAGCAGAAGAGTACATCATCATCATAACGTGTAGCAGGATCGTAAAAACAAAACAACTTATTTAGATTGTAAGAATCAGACATGAAACTAGTGAGTACATTAGTTCGCTTTTGTTAGTAAATAGATATTCTGTTTAATATTTTTGTGTAATTGCATTATATATGTTCTGATCAAAGTGTTATATTGTGTTAGCAGCTACAGTACATGTGTGTGTATAAGGATGTATATGTGTTTCAGTACTGTTTGTCGGGTCACCCGACTCTTCCCTGTAATGTACTCAAGTTTAAATCCACTACGATCATGCTGGACTGTGGACTGGACATCACAGCAGCTCTGTATTATCTGCCACTGCCTCTGGTTCACAGGTATAAACTTCATCATATCGACCTTTTAAGATGTCTAAACGATACAGATCATACAATAACTTATTCATACATTTATATTTACCATTAGTTATTGCCCAGGGTGTATATTTATTTTGCCCGGTCCCTAGAAATGCATGGCAGAGTAATAATCTCTACTATATTGCGTGTTGGTTGACAAATAGCAATACTATGTTTCCAGCATCAGGATTTTAGTTTAAATATATGTGATTGTGAACGTATTAAGGAGATTAAATATTTAGGTGCTGTAGCAGTCACTCGTTTACATATTTCTTCACTATTTTAGTTACATTTTGGCTTTTATACAGCGTGTGATGGGTTATGTGGCCATTTTTACAAGTACACATATATTTTGTGCAACCTGTAATAATAATAATAATTAAGATTGCCACTTTGTAGATGTGAGCAAAAATGTGGCGCTTTTTTGGATGTGTCCTTTAAAATGCAAATGAGCTGACCCCTGCCCTAAATGGCAGTGTTGTGGTTGGATAGTGCAGATTAAGGGGCGGTATTATAATAATAAGATCCCCTTCTGACATCACAGAGGCGCCTAATTTCAATGAGCTATTTTGTCACATGCTTGCAGAGAATGGTAAACCAAAACTAAGTTACTGGGTTGATCTTTTTCACATTTTCTAGGTTGATAGAAGCGCTGGGAACCCAATTATATCACTTAAACATGAAGACAGATTTTCATGATATACCCCTTTAAAGTTCTTGAAGTAACAGGGAAAACAAATACCTGCCAGATGTCAAATCTAAAGTGTTTAAGTATTAAAGTTGTGTCTTCTAAATGAATGGTAATGGTTTCTGCGTTATATTTTTTGATCAATATTTTGTTTTATTAAATTATAGTCCAAGATTATCCAAACTTCCAGGATGGGTGTCCAAGGATGGAGCAGTAAACCTAGAAAAGGTAAGAGCTTGTTTAACAGCTTATCATCTTAGTTTTCTTTTTTTTTTTAAATGCTGTTGATTGAAAGTTGTTTTGTTTTGTGTGTTGTAGGAGTTGAAGGAATGCTCCGGCCGTGTGTTTGTGGACTCACAACCAGAATTTTGTCTCCCTGAAGTAAATATCTTCATTTCTTATTTCAATATGAATTTACATTAGAAAACCTCAGCATTCAAACCTAGAGAAACTTTTACTAATGAAATCATTGTTTGTTTTCAGAGAGACCTGCTGGATCTCTCCACCATAGATGTGATCTTGATATCAAACTATCACTGCATGATGGCTCTGCCGTATATAACCGAACACACGGGTTTTACAGGAACCGTGTACGCCACAGAACCCACCCTACAGATCGGCAGGTGGGCTTTCTTAAAAATCTCATATAGACGGTTTCATCTGACGCACGTGCACTGACGCGATACACGTCTGGATCCAAACTTTACTTCCGGTTTCGTTTTTTTGATGGTCTGACTAGTTGCTAAACTGATCTTTTGAACAAATGCCTCGTCGAAAATAACAAATGTTTTGGTTTCCTAGGTAATCTATGTGTTGTTTTTTTGCTCGTTATATAAATAAACTAAGTACTTTGTTGTTATTTATTCTTAGCTGAGTTTACCGTAAGTTACGTGTGGACCACGACAGCCGCTTGTTTATGTTGTTACTGCTGAAACCGTCTATACACCAGCACTTATACAATCCATACACAAGTTTAATTGATGTTTTTAATTCACACTAAATAACAAAACACATTGTTTGTGGTTTCTTTCAAAAATTTTGTAACATTTTATTTTGTATTGAATTAAGGAGTTTTGATAAATTAAGTGTGTTTTTTTTGTTTAGGTTGTTGATGGAGGAGTTGGTGACGTTCATGGAGAGAGTCCCAAAAGCTCAGACTGCCACCTGCTGGAAAAACAAAGAAATACAAAGGTAACATCATAAAGTCAAAGGAAAGTACTAATGCAGTTATTTGCTAAACTAAATAAACAGATGAACAGTAGACGGGTTAATCCAAAGTTGAAGATAAACAATAGAGTGAAAATATCAGTTTGTTTTATTATGATACAGTATTATCTTTGAAATGCATGTCATGTATCATATGTGAAGACTTAAGAAACTGAAGGTCTGATGTTTGTTTGTGTGACATCAGGTTGCTCCCGGGACCTCTGAAGGACGCTGTGGAAGTGTGGAGCTGGAAAAGATGTTACAACATGCAGGAGGTGAATTCTGCTCTCAGTAAAGTTCAGCTGGTGGGATATTCACAGAAAGTGGTGAGATCTTTTGTCCAACGTCCTCATGGTGTCTGATGGTTTGGGTTATTTATTTAATGACGAGTGTGAATGTCTCTCAGGAGTTATTCGGAGCGGTTCAGGTCTCTCCGTTGAGTTCGGGATATTCACTGGGCAGCTCAAACTGGATCATTCAGTCGCATTATGAGAAAGTGTCGTATGTGTCCGGGTCTTCACTGCTCACAACGCACCCTCAGGTAATATTACTGCAGTCAGTGACCGACTGATAACCAGATGTTCCTGGTTATATAAATACAGTAGGAATGCACTGATATGGACATTTTTGGAAGAACCTCCAAATTGATTTGAATCAATTTCATTTCTTTGACTGTACACTGACCTATAAACAGATTTGTTTTATTTAAAACATTTTTTTTCTGTTCTACAGCCCATGGACCAGAGCTCATTGAAGAACAGTGATGTTCTCATCCTGACAGGTCTGACCCAGATCCCCACCGCAAACCCAGACGGCATGCTGGGAGAATTCTGCAGTAATCTTTGTGAGTTTTCTGAATCGGTGTGTTTTTATGTCTAAACATCAGTGATCTAAAGAGTCACTATTCTCTCTTTCAGCTATGACGATCCGTGCAGGAGGGAACGTGTTGGTCCCGTGTTATTCCTCTGGTGTTATTTATGACCTGCTGGAGTGTCTCTATCAGTTTATGGACTCGGCCAACCTGGGCAACACTCCCTTTTACTTCATTTCCCCGGTGGCCAACAGCTCTCTGGAGTTCTCACAGATCTTTGCAGAATGGTGCGATAGGAGATGAATCAACTGTGATCTAGTGTTATGTTGTGGTTATAGTATATTTAAAAACAAGTGTCTTTTTGTTTCGATGAAGGTTGTGTCAGAACAAACAGTCTAAAGTTTATCTGCCCGAGCCGCCCTTCCCTCACGCCGAGGTAAAACCGAATCAATTTTTATAGGCCGGATGGTTGTAAACAGCGTAATCTCACATCAGCTTCAGAGGATTCATTTGTTATTCACTGCGTGTGTTTGTCCTGCAGCTGATCCAGACGAATAAACTGAAACATTATCCCAGTATTCATGGAGATTTCAGCAGCGAGTTTCGCCAGCCGTGTGTCGTGTTTACCGGACATCCGTCGCTGAGGTTCGGTGATGTTGTGCACTTTATGGAGCTGTGGGGTAAATCCAGCTTGAATACAATCATTTTTACTGGTGAGTAAAACATCTGTAACATCAAATCATCTGTAACACATATATAATAGCATATTGTATTTGTGATAATAGGAGATATGTTCATTATGTTCTCCTTGTCATATTTTATATACTTACAAGGCAAGGCTGGGTCATAGGTGTAACCCATAGACTGTAAAAAACATGAAGGCAGTGTCACCCATAGGTTTGTGAAGAGCTTTTTGAAGCCAATAGTAGGCGGTTCTTGCCATCTTGACCACACGTCACTTCACATCACTTACGTATAACCGAAAATACGTGAGTATAACAGTAAAGAGGCGGGACGTGGGTGAAGTTGAGTGGGCTAGCTGCTGAAACCACGCCTCCTAGCTCGATTCTAGTGACAGCAATGGCCACGTCCTTAATTATGCAGAACTTTAAGGCTTAATATAATTTAAACAGATGAGTTACAAAAAGATTCATCCCGTCACAGTAGTCATGAAGGGCAAAATTAGCTATACAGACCAAAAACACTTTTTGTACCAGGCTGTAAAAATATTATTCTCTACTGTAAAGTTGGGCATTTGTCTATGACAGTGGTTCTCAAACTGGGCCCCAGTTTTAAGACATTTTATAAAATATTTTCATAAAAGTTTATAAAATATTTTCATAAAATTTTATAAAATAAATTAATTTTATAAAATAATTAATTTTATAAAATAATTAATTTATCATGAATTCTGTGTAATTAAACCTAAAAAACAAAATAAGGCTACTAACCAACAGCACTACTTTGTACAATTTTATGTTTTGATCAATGAAAATGTTGTTTTAGAACTTTTTTGTGTCATAAATTTTCTTTCGGGGGTCCGCAAAGGAATGCACTGTACACAAGGGGGACCGCATGCTGAAAAAGTTTGAGAACCACTGGTCTATGACAGTGGTTTTCAAACTGGGGGCCGGGGCCCTCAGGGGGGGCGCAAGATGGTGCCAGGGGGGCCCCAGTTTTGAGACATTTTATAAAATGCATTCATTTATCATGAATTCTGTGTAATTAAACCTAAAAAATAATAAGCCAACTAACCAACAGCACTACTAGGTATCATTTTATATGTTTTGTTTAATTCAAATATTACATTTTAAAACTTTTAAATTTTCTTTCGGGGGGCCGCGAAAAATGCACTGTACACAAGGGGGGCCGCATGCTGAAAAAGTTTGAGAACCACTGGTCTATGAGATTGACTTTCTTTTAGAGCCTCTAGTGGCCAGTCGATGAACTGCAGTTTAAATCACATCTGTATTTGCTTCATCAGAGAGATCAGAAGATTGCCCATCGGTGTATCCAGACATTGTGTTTTGCATGAAGAAAATGAAGGCAGTTTTATTAGCATAAAAATGTCATCACGATGTAATAAATCTCTTTCTCATTACTGGAACATAAAAATGCTTTATTATTTAAATGATAATGAATGTGTTTAATTATGATGGACTGCCTTTCATTTATAATCCTAGAGCATTTCCCCAAATACAACTTTTATGATCTGTCCTCTCATGAATAATTTTATACATGCGTAATAATTAATAATGATTTTATGAAACTACGTACAGAACTAATTAAGTTTGGGGTTTTCTGGCCCTGAAGCGAGTGTAGTTTATATTGTGTCATCTTGACAGGTTAACAAAAACACTCAAGGCCATGTTTCGCAGACTTTTGGTGCTTTTCCATTGCATTGTACCCCATGGTTTGGTTCGGTTTGGGTCAGCTTACTTTTGGGAGCTTTTCCACTGGGTGCAGTACGTAGTACCCAATACTTTTTTTAGTACCACCTTGGTCGGGGTTCCAAGCGACCCGAGCTGAAACCAAAACATGACGCGAAAACACTGTAGATCACTGATTGGTCTGAGAGAATCGTCACTACCGGCGTCATTGCTTTAATGTAAGAGATTAGCTTTACCTTCATGCTAGCTCGCGCTGTCTCGAGGAGTAGACCTGTTGTCATCTGTGCTTTGCCAAACTCCCTTTTAGTGATAAAAACATCCACAGGTTGAGAATCAGGAACACCATAACAGTTTTTCTCCAGACTTGCAGTTTTTGGCGGCACATTTACGATGCGCACGTCAGCATTATATATGCTTAAATGCAACTTAAATGAGACTCAGCGACTGACGCCACGGGTGTTTGAACATAAACTGTCATTTGATACAGAGGTAGTGATAAACACGATGTGCAAACATCTATTTGTGGCAGCCAATTTTAATTTTGTAGCAGATTGAGAAATAAATAAATGTATGGGAATGTACAAAGACACTCTCACGTGTATGATGTCACAGCAGTTGTCAGCGCAAATATAACAACACGCCTAAAATCCCTCCCACTCCGAAGTGTTACTAAACTTAATGGAAAAGCTAATTAAGCCAAAGTGAGGTGAGCTGACCCGACGTGACCCAAACCGTGGGGTACTATGCAATGGAAAAGCACCATTATAATGCATGTTTGAGTCTTAACTAAAAATAACTTGCCCTGACATTATAACATGTTTTTTCTATAGTACATTTCCTGTTTGTGAAACTAGGCCCAAATCTTCTTGACTTTGATGTGATAATGCATAATGCATCGTCTCCACACAGAACCGGATTTCTCTTACCTGGATGCCCTGGCACCGTACCAGCCGCTGGCCATGAAGTGTGTTTACTGTCCCATTGACACGCGCCTGAACTTCCACCAGGTCTCCAAACTCCTCAAGGACATCCAGGTACGTCCCGATCTTCTTTTAAAATCTCTCTCTCATTTCTATTGTATAATGTGATCAGTTTCTCTTTAATAACTTGTTGTTTTTTCATCAGCCTCTTCATGTGGTCTGTCCTGAGCATTACACTCAACCTCCTCCATCTCAACCTCACCGCACAGACCTGATGTTAGAGCTGCAGCCTCCGCCCATGGCCTACCGCCGCTGCTCCGTCCTGGGGCTTCCCTTCCGGCGGCGATACGAGCGCATTCACCTGCTGCCTGAGGTCAGACGCGTCACCAGTATACAGTATTATTATCATACACACATCTGGAGATTCATTAGCTGATGATTGGTTTTCTCTTATTGTAGTTGGCTAAATCCCTGGTGCCCTCAGAGATGAAGCCTGGAGTTTCTGTAGCTACGGTGTCAGCGGTCCTGCAGTCTAAAGATAACAAACACGTGCTGCAGGTGAGACCTCATGACATTGTGTGTGTGTGATGTCTTTTCAGGGCACTTTATAACCAGTTACATGGCTTGTAAAGTTTAATTTAGTTGTCCATCATGAACACAGAGATTACATACAGTACTCATAGAGGGCTTTTCATTAGGGGTGGGAATCACAGTGTACCTCACGATTAAGGCCGTGACAATGATTAAATAATCATCTCATTGTGATTGTTTGACCTTATCGCGATGATTTCAGATCACCGCAATGATTGCACATCTCTCTAAAAAACACAAGGGGGAGCTGCAGCGCCTGTATAAATGAGACACTATCTCATTGATAACTGATAGTGTAATGTGATACATTGCAACTCCATTTAATGCAGTGGAAAAACAGCAGTTAAATGTTAAACCAATAAAACAGACATATCGCCATAATCATCAAAGCCCTAAAAGAGGCAATTAATCATCATAACCGCCACAATTTATTAGACAATTAAACGTCAGCCAAATTTCATAATCGTGACAGCCTTACTTATGACACGATTTAATACACGATACATGGCTCAAGATGACAATATTATCACTTTTTTTTTTTTTTTTTGCTTGCCAATCCATGCTGATACATCACAATATTTGCCAAACTATGAAAACAAAATGTCCAGAAAAAGGTTATGTGCAACTTAATTCAAGTCCACAAAAAGTTTTTTGGTATAGGTAGGTACAGGACTCCAAACTACTTTTTTTTTACTAGGAGCACTGTAGCCCCTGATTTTAGGAGGGTAAGCAGAAAGGGACCCAGCTTATATCAATGAATGCAATTTTTCACATTTGGATTATTTGACATGCATCGCCCATCCTATCCTAATCTCTTTCAGACTAGTTAACATTTGTTGTAGTTGCTCTCATTCTCATCATTTATGTGTTAATCCTCACGAGGATTCATGAAGTAATGACGCTGGGAATTCTATTTAGAGAATCTTGTTTTATAATTTTTTTAATTGATATTTGATGCCAGCATATCGATTCTCATATCGCACAGAAAAGACAATGATGTAATATCGATGTAATGTCCCACCCCTACTTTTCATATCAAATAATGTGACAGTACTACCCACAAACTATTACACTGCAAAAAAATGATTTTCAAGAAAAAAGTCTTAGTATTTTTGTCTTGTTTTCAGTAAAAATATCTAAAAATGAGACTTATTATATAGTTTTATACCAGAAACGTCACATTTAAGTGATTTTGTGCATAAAACAGCAAAAAAAATCTGCCAATGGGGTAAGCAAAAAAATCTTGAACATTTTTCATATTGAACACTAAATTGAAGAAAAATTTGCTTACCCCAATGGCAGATTTTTTTTGCTGTTTTATGCACAAAATTTATTTTACTAATTAAGTCACTTAAATTTGATATTTTTTGGTCTAAAAACTAGACTTATTTTCTTGGGTCGTTTTGCTCAACAAGAAAAAGCATCTTAATTTTAGATTTTTTTTTTTTTTACTGAAAACAAGACAAAAATACTAAGAATTTTTTTTCTTGAAAATAATTTTTTGCAGTGTAGAAAAATGTTTTATAAAAACTTATGCTCTTTTAAAATACTTAAAATATGTATTCAAAGTGTATAAAAGTCTTTTGTTTCTGTATGATATTGTGGTAAGCTCTTGTTTGTTTGTTGTAGCCGGTGCCCAAACCTGCTCCGGTGCCGCCCAGTAAGAAGAGGAAGAGGGTGACAGAAGAAGCTCCTGAAGTTTTGAACCCTAAACCTCTGCTGACCGGAGCCATTCCTCTTGAACCTTTCCTGGCTTTACTGCACAAGGTACAAGAGACATTTATTAAGCTTATTTTTGAAGGCAGATATAAGTGATGTGATGTATTTCCCTTTTTGTGCAAGACTTCCGTTACAATAGCCGGCCGGTAGAAAACAATGTTGTGGGTGAATGCCAAAAAAACATGTTTAAAACAGTTATGGTAAATATTTGCCATGTATGACCCAGTGTGAGGATGAAATGAAGAAGTGGCATGATACATCATATGAAGATATATTCAATCAATTTGTGTTGTAGCTCAGGTCTTCAATGTTTGAACAAACCATAATAAACCTATTAAACTACTACATTTATTCAGTAATGTTTTTGTTTTATAAAAATATTATTACGTTGCCTCTTACGCACTAGATGGAGACATGAGCTTATGAAATTATTCACTTATTTTAAAATGATTTGCTTTTCATTTAAAACATCATAAAAGTATGTGCAATGAATGAAAGTAAACAGCTTGTAATAACTGTTGACTTTGCTTACATGATGAAATATCAGACATCCCACATGTTATATCAGCAAATAGAAGTGGGTCAATCATAGCCGGACGATATCAGGTCTATAGTTCACTTAGAAGGTGAAACGACAGCGATCGCTTGCTGGGAATGCTCGCTGTAGCACCAACTGTGGCCATCCTGAGAAAGCAACACATGCATGCCTTGTGCAATGACTCAATGATTTCTCTTCTCACACACTTAGGAAGACAGCAATGTGTAAAATTGAGCTCGCGTACCTGGAAGTGTTTGTTTGAGTAAAGCATATTTCACATCTCCTCAACGTATACAGTCATGTAAAATGAGGTGAAGAGAGTTCAGACAGCCTGAAGCTTTAAGTCGAGTCAGGACAAGAGTTTGATAAACGTGACGAGTCAAAGTATGTCTGTAGTCCGGTTTAAGGTCTCTCTGATGTCCTGAGGCAGTGCACACCTGATGTAGACCGTACAGAAAGATCTCCGTCCTCTCCAACATTACTAAAGACATTTACAGAAATTAAAGCCTCACAGACGTAGCAATAAAAAAACTGCATGAATAAAAGTAAAGTTGGAAGTGATGTTAATGTGAAAACATGAACACCGCAGAGAAACTTCAGCTTTGATCTCAAACTGAAAACTCTGGCAGCGATTCTGCAGACGTCAGTAAATAATCAGGAATCCTGTTCTCAATAGTTGGGTTTACATCATAACGTGAAGCGAATCTTTTCAGAATTTGAAAAAACAAACAAATCTGAATTCGTTGCGTTTCCAATAAGTTGTCCGAGTGCATGACGGTGGTGTTGTTAACCTAGTAACCAACAGTAAAACAAGGCATACTTAGAAAATGGAGTTAGGACTGCAATTAGTCATGATTTGGCAAGTTATAACTTAACTAGCAGTGCAGCTTGTAATCACCAAACTGAATGTTGTGCACAGAAGAAGGAATGCAGAGTTTTTGATGCAGGCACTAACAGCAAGGGCATTGAAGACGACGTCAAGCTCCATATCTGTAAAGACAACATCAGCTGATAGAGCTATACGATCAGTCACGTGGGTTTAATGTTCGTTACGTCAGAATTTATTCGGCAAATGCATTTCCATCTATTATTTGCATTTACTCTTTATCGCATAAATCAAAATCCACCTCAAGCGAGTGTAAAAACGTTTTTGCGAATTAAGAGATTTTTATTCTAAATTTGGTGTTTCCCCAGCTGTGTTTCCATCCACCTTTTAAATTGCACAAATTGACATGACGAATTGAAAATACGGTCAATGGAAACATGTGAATTTCGCAAAACATTTTACGCTCGCATAAGGAGGTTTTTCAAGCAATTCAGAAAAGCTGTATTTTACGAAACTAATTTAAAGGTCATCTGATGTATTTAATCTAGGGCTAGGAAAAAATTAATTGCGATTAATCACACACAAAATAAAAGTTATTTGTTGCATAATATATGTGTGTGTACATACATATATTCATGTCAGATTTTTTTATTTATATATCAATTTTTTAAATTTATATATAATATAAAATAAAAAAATATAAATAAATATATACACATGTAAATGTTTTTTAAATACATACATGAATGTGTGTATTTATATGTACATAATAATTACACACACTCATATATTATGCCAAAAATCACTTTTATTTTTTATGTGATTAATCACGATTAATCTTTTCCCAGCCCTAATTTAATCACATAATTATTATTTGAAGATAAAGTGGTACTTAAACCTCCCAGAAACACCTCAATACGTGTCTGCTCCCAAGTATAAGAGGCTTTCCTTGCCAATAATGTTTGGATAAAACTCCTACATCTCTTTTTATTTAAAATAATCTACTATTACCTCTATACATCTAATACGCTGTACATCTATACACTGGATAATACTCTTACGTCTCCTTTTATTAAAATAATTGCTCAAAACATTCTTGTGCTCAATAATTTTTCACTCGCATATCATCGGTTAATGGCGTCATTTCGCCGTAGTCGTTTGTCGACATTTAGAAAATGGCGCTAAAGTTTTGCGATACTTCAAAATGCGCATAAAATCAGCGTGATGGAGACCAAGCTACTGTGACTTTGTGTTTTCCTTATGAAGTTTCTTCATTACTGGAAAGTGCTTTAGTGCTGAACAAGCAGGTTAAGTCCTGTTGGACTTTTATCAAGAAACATTATTTTTGTAAATGTCTCATTCAATCACAATGAACTCATATGAACCCAACAAAACACAATATAGCATCACGCTAAAGCACATTCAGATCACCGTGGCAACCACTAGAAGACCTCGAGCATCACTCAGTAAAGTTTCAGATGCTGCTACAATAGTCAGAATAACCCTGGTAAATATAGTAATTTTGTGGTTGTCATGGTAACGGCATATGAGAGAGAGAAAGAGAGAGAGTTTGTGCAGTATCTCATTTAACAAAGCAGATAACCACACCGCTGAGAGTCTGCTGGTTTGACTGCGGATGTTATCAGACCTCACTAAAGTGTCCCGCATCTCTCCGTACTTGAGTCTGACTCTTGTTAAAGTATCAAATAAACAGCTTTCCTTCAATCGGTTTGTACTAGACTAGTATAGCTATAAACATCTGATACGTCTGTGCCGCGGTACGAACGCTCTCACAGAATCTCTGCTGGTTGTCTGTGTGATTGTGTTATTGCGTAATGTTTGTTTTGGTTTGTATAGATTAAGATCTGCACTCGGTGATAATGTTACCGGCTGATGGAGTCTCATGTGTGTCTCTGCTTGTAGAACGACATCACAGAGGTGAAGGTGGAGGAGACGGCGGGCGGTCACATTCTCCACCTGCAGGCTGAAGATGCTCTCATTCAGTTGGAGGAGGAGGCCACGCACATCATCTGTGATCACAACGAGTCGCTGCGGACCGCACTCAGAGATCTGGTGCTGCGATTCCTACACAAACTTTGACCTCTGACCTCTGCACATGACTGATCTAAAGATCAACAAGTGGATGAACTCATTCCCAACTATGCCACTCATCTTTGCATTGTGACTTTTACTTTGCTGTTGTATATTTCATTGTGAAATAACTTTTAAAATAAAATGTTTTTTTTTCTATATTTGCTCACGGGTGTTTTGTGGCGGTTTAAAGACAGGAGCTTGAATTGGGAGGAGGTGCTGTTCTGTTCTGTAATGCTACTCTCTCTCTCTCTCTCTCTCTCTCTCTCTCTTTTTAGGGGCGTAGGCTTTGCTATGCTGTCAGTGAGCTCATGATTTTGTGTCTCTAGAGGGCTGTAAACTCATTCACCTATTTCTACATTCAGTTGTGTTATGCCATTGAAAGTACTGAAAATTATTTTTTTAGTTCACTTTTTGTGCAGTTTTCCTTGTCAAAGGTAGAACTTTATCTTATCTGTCTAGATTTAATTGGCTGGTGAAAAGTGGGCGTGTCATAGAGTCAGAAATACATGTGAGATTACAAAGGATTGTGGGGGATTTCTTTTCTTCCTGAAACACACCAATGTTAACTCTTTAAATCAATCCTCATATTAAATGTCACCTATTATACAAAATCTACTTTTTCTAGGTGTTTGGACATAAATGTGTGTTGGAAGTGTGTGAACACAACCATACAATAATAAAAATCCATCCTTTCCTTTTTTGTTTAAAATTCCCATTAAACAAAAGCAGTCTCATTAGACATGCCGTTTTGTTAATGTGATGTCACACTGATAAAGCCCCGCCCACGGTCACCGACTGACTGGTTCATTTTACACAAAAGCTTTTCTAAATGTGTTTGCTGCTAAAGATACTATTCTCGCAGACTGTATTCACAGAAATCAGACCTATTGTTAAGCGAAAGCGCTCCGTCTGTTGGAAAACAGCACTTTTTTTACTCTCACCAAAAAATGGACATGCTATTATAAATGTTATGTGGGGTATTTTGAGCTTAAAATTCACAGAGACATTATAGACACACCTTAGCAGGGCTCCAGACTGCCACCAAATGGTCGCATTTTGCCAGCAAAATTTGAGAGTGTGCCACTGAATTTTACATCCATTCGCACATGTGCGACCAGTAAATTTGACCTTTTTTTGTGATGCGACACTGAATTTAAAACAGCACATTGTACTTTCTGCATCTTTCAACAAAGTATTTATTAGTAATACGGTGTATTACTTAGTAGAAATGTGAATATTTGGTTAGCATGTTGATTTACGGTATGTGCCCCTAAATTTTCTGGTTGCGCCCCTAACATTTTCAGTTGGGGGCCGCTGTGCTCCTAGTGAAAAAAGTTAGTCTGGAGCCCTGCTGAGACTTATATCACATCTTGTAAAAATTGGTATAATATGTGCCCTTTAACATCAAAACCTTCATTACATGAATGCTGACAGACATATAAAACTACAACTATTGAGAAGATGACACCTGTTTGTCTTATGATTAACATTAACCCAAAGTTTGCCACAGTCCATCTGTAAAGGCTTGTAAAAATTAGGTTTCATACAAACTGATTTTAATTCAAGTTGATTTGTAGTAAACATAAATCTGAAATGTATGGGTTTAACTAGTTAACATTAAAAAAATAAGCACTGAGTATCCCTGGTTTCAAGATGCTAAAACACATGAGTTGTCTCCATTGAAAATAACTTGCACTGACAGATTTTAAAGGGGACATTTAAGTTAAGACTTTTTTTTAAGTCAAATAAATCTTTGGTGTACCCAGAGAACATATGTGAAGTTTCAAAATTGACACTTACACTGTAGATGTAAGCAAAAATGTGAAATTTTTTGATTTGTCCCTTTAAATGCAAATGAGTCAATCTCTGCACTAAATGGCAGTGCTGTGGTTGGATAGTGCAGATTAATGGGCGATATTATTATTATAAGATCCCCTTCTGACATCACAAGGGGAGCTAAATTTCAATGATCTATTTTTTCACATGCTTGCAGAGAATGGTTTACCAAAACTGAGTTACTGGGTTGATTTTTTTCACATTTTCTAGGTTGATAGAAGCACTGGGGACCCAATTATAGTACTTAAACATGGAAAAAGACAGATTTTCATCATATGTCTCCTTTAAAATAAGCCAGAGCCATTGATTTGTCTCAATACACAACAGTAATGTCCTTTTTGAAGGCATGTTTATAAAAGATGCTTAAAGATCTTAATTTAACTAAGACCTGGCTTTAGCTAAGCCTTGTCCCTATAGAGATGCTTTAATTTGATGTTGGGTTGGTTTACTGCTGTTTTTAACCCTTTCATCATGCAATATTATAGAGAGAGAGAGAGAGAGAGAGAAAGAAAGAAAGAGAGAGCTCTGTGTCTGGGGTTTGATTACAGACTGCAGGCATTTCCGGGATGTTTGACACCTCCTGGAAACACTGAGACTGAAGTTAAGACCCCGCCTGAGCCCGGGGCAAATGAAAACAGCTGTAGTGTTACAGTAAAGTCTCTGCTCATATGTGTGTGGTTGTGATGGACAGTCAAATACTAACACCACTGCTCTACACACAGCTGTACACTTCTTCTCAATCTGTTCCTTTACATCAATTAGCAAAGTAAATCACTTCACTATAGGAGAAATTCATGAAACACAAGCACAATTTATGTACAAATGCATGAAAAGTCATGAAGATTATTTGATGAACATTTAAGAATTGATGCTCATGAATATGGGCCAGGCTGGTTTGTACTTACCAAACAAAAACCCACAACATTTAACAAACTATATCATCATAATAAATTGAATAACTAAATGTTTCATTTAAAATAAAAGTGATGACTCAAACTGGTTTTATTTTTTTAACTGGGTCATATATATGCTGATGCTGGATGGATTGAGATGTTTGCCAGATTAAAAGCTGACAGCTGTGCTTAATGTAATGTCACTTATAATGTTATAATGCTGGCTTTGTGTTTATACAATGCAACAAATAAAAAACATCACATCCTTGATTCAGACAGTTTAAAAGATTTATACATACATTACAAAACAATGGGCTGGTAACATAAAAGCAATCTTTGATCACTGAGCAGAACCGAGTCTCATTTTAGTGTTAAAGAAAAAGAAAAAACTGTACACAATTGTGTAGTCATTTTTCTCCGTACCTGTCAGAACAACCATCATGAATTAACCAATGGGAAGAATCAGCACAGGCATTTCAGTTTTTAAAAACTCAGAGGTAAAAATCAGGAGCAGAAGAGAGATGTGTACCGTTTAAGAGAGAAACAAACCTCCTGAATCATTCCCAAAACTGTGCTTTCATCTAAAATCAACATCTCACACACACACACACACACTTATACACTGAAATAAAGTCAAAGTTTGATCAACTTAAAAAAATGAACTTTTCAACCTAAATTTTCATTTTAAGTGAAAAATTTAAGTTGAAAACTTTTAAATATTTTGGGTGTTTTCAATTGAAATCATTTTTTAAGTTGATCCAAGTTTAAGTTGACTTTTTGCAGTGTAAAAACTTCAGGAGCACATCTCGGTCATATTTCACCCCAAAATCAACACAAGTCATTTATATACTGCTAAAAGAAACTCAATGTTTTCATGTTGACATTATTTTGATGACAAACTGAAGTCTTGAAGTTTCCTTAAAGCAATTCAGAAATAAATGATCATGTAAAGCACAGATGTAAGTGTTATGAATAAATGTTGATTTTAAGACAGTAAAATGCATTCGAAAAAAACAAAAGCAACGAGAATAAGATCTGCAAAATAATAATGAGAATCATGAAAATAATCTCACAATGCAACAACACAAAACTTCATGTTGCTTCATGTTGATTTCATTTACTTTAAGAAATCCTATTTTGTGTTGTGTTTGATTTCCGGGTGAAATATGATCCTGGCATTTATTTGTCAGTCATTACAGACATTATCCTGCAAAATACATTATGAATGGTTCCTTATGACATACAGAAGATTTCCTCATATGATTGTGATGGAGATGAACACATTCAACAGTTTGATCTGGTGCTATTCCTATGCAGATCTGAATAAATCCTCCCGTTCACACGAATGAACTCATGTAGTCTTGTGCTATTCATACTGACCATCAACAATGACTTCACTGGGGTTTAGTGATGATCAGCAACACACGCACACACACACACACACACACATCTACACAACATACACACACATACAGGAGTAAAAAACCATCAGTGCGTTTACATGAATCCTTTAGAGTAACGTTCATATGTCACCATACTTCTCAGATATGTCATCATCAGAAAGAGTCAGTGTTTTTTCTGTCAGCGTAACACGATTGAAATGTTTATTTGACGTCGTTGTTGTAGACGTCTCAGTCGACCGGTGCAAATAAATCCTGTAGTGGTTGCTGATGAATCACACACATGAGTGAATGTTAACGTCTGACGTTTCTTTTCCTAGATTTTTTCCCTCTTTGCTTCAGGGAAGACAAATTCAAAATAAAAGCCTCCAATATTTACACAAAAAGCTGCTTTTCCCTTCACATTCCCAGAGAGACGTCAAGACGCGTCTGGAGTTCTGTGCTTGTTTCGTCCTGTGCTATATGAATTTAAAACACTTTGTCTTGTCGTGGGGCAGTCGTGTCTTGAAGAGCACCGAGTCGACTCTGAACTGAGTATATAAGAGCGGCATGTATCCGTAGACTTTCACAAAGAAGTTGATACACTTGTGACGCTCGTGAAAGTGAGAATCGTCATGCGACAGAGCCTGCGGACAGCCGGGACACCGGAAGGTCCAACGTGATGTCACCTGAGAGGGGGAGATGCCAGAAAGACATGAAGAAAACAAAGGGTTTAGTTATTTAAATACAATCATTTAATATAAACTATTTTCTCTCTGTGAAGAACAACATGAGAGAAATAAAACAAAATTTTCGGTTAACTGCTCTTTAAAAACCAATTCCTTTATGTAAAGATGAAAGATAAATTAATTCATTTGTGTAGTTTAATTTTCTATTTTAATCTGCTTGGTTTGAACACTTTAACACACTTTAAATCCATCATTCATTACTTTACAGTAATTTCATACCACCATCATCATCATCATCATCATCATTTTACCAGAATGTCTTTTTTAATAGCATGCCAGCTTTAATGGCAACTCATGACGACAGTCTAGTTTTTAAAGAGAAACATGTTACAGGGTTTTGTCCCAAATATTTCTCTTTATGCAACATGTCTTTCTTTTTAATTTCATGTGAATTATTCATGTGAACTATGCACTACAGGCACTGTAACAAAAAACATTTTCTCTTTGAAGCGTTACATAAAACAACGCTACCAAACATTGATAATTCAAAAGATATCACATTCAGATGAATTATGTACCACAGAGACTTCACTGTGGACCGAGCTGGTGAATGTGATTTCACAAAGTAGGATGTGATCCTGAATCAACACCATTGTTGGTCCTGGAACAACATTTTTTATTAACCAATCAGATTGCAGGATTATTATAAGGGTGCATGTTAGACTTAGGATTGTACTTAAAAAAATCTTCTCAAACTATTATGGAAACACTAATTTAAGGGATAAAAGTGGTTAGGGTTTGAGTTAAAGGTAATTTGGGGTTTCTTTGATTAAAATGTTGATCCAGGACTAACAAAAAAACGTTGATCCAGGATCACATCTTACTTTGTGAAATCACGGCGACCAGGCAGAGCTACATAAAAAACAATGAACGTTTATCACTACCGAATAAATGACATCATGAATGAATGAATCTGGTATAAAGACACGTCTGTCCATTCTGACCTTGATGGGTGGTTTGCGTGTTATATGAGATACGAGGAAGTTCATGGCGATGTCTTCACAGTTGATGTACTCATCCACCATATCACGAATCGCCTGAGGCATGACGTATGAATAGAGGTACGCATAATACTGTAGAAACACAAACATAATGCATTTTAATAAAAAAACCGACACTGTCATAGTCATAATGTTCATCAAGAAGATCTTGAATAATATTTCTTAAAAATCTAACATGGATGGATGATTTAAATGTTCAAAGATGAAAAGACTAGCCAACAGAAAAGTATGAAAATAACAATGATTCTATGCCAAATTAAACTAAATACATTGTATGCAGGGATTATCTTATAAAAAAATCATTTACTTTAAAAAGTTTAACGTTAAGATGTGTTTAATGAAATAGTAAACATGACGTTTTACCTTATGAAAGAAGGCGGCGCCCGTCAGGACCATGGAGAGCTCACACGAGTAGTTGGAGTTATAGAGCCACGACTGATGGTTTACATCCCAAGCATGAAATCTTCCTGGGAATCCCACGATCCGATCTCTGGCCTCCCGCCACACCCTAACCATATAAACAAGATCTGTTATTAAAATCGTCTACAGTCTTCATATGAAGAGCTCAGACAATGAACCCTTTAAGTGTATCTGACATGGTTTCTTGTAAATGAGCTTTTTTTTAATCAGACTCTTGATTATGCCAACAAACCAGTGCTTCTGAATAGCCTAATGGCGGGATTAAGCGGATTTAAAGCGAAAGTATTTAGCCCTTTTCACACAGACATTACAGAAAATATCTATGGGAGGAAGGAAAATGTATCTGGGATTTGTCTAGGATCGTTTGATTTTTGGTTCGTTCACACTGACAATTATTTGCTCAAATCTGTGCGTGCGTTCACACCAAGTGTGCCGCACAAGCCCTGAAAAGTGAAGCCAAAACGTCTCGATCGCCCCCCAGTGACTGGTCCCAGTATAGGTCATAAAGCCCGCCTCCCCATGTTATTCAATGAGATTTATGACCAACTAAAAAAATGTATTACACTTCAATTATCTTTTTTCCGAAGCTGGTTTCTGTCATTTACTGTAGTTTTTATCACGCTGATGAAAATTCAAACGTTTGTTTTTAAAATAAGTTTGTGTTTAGTTAGTTAGTTAGTTATGATATAAAAACGGTGGTGTCACGTCATGATTGACAGCTGTGATATCGTGTAATATGCGCATTCTGCGAGAGCGAGGGCAAGGTCTTGATTTCGCGGCTTTACTTCCTGCTCACTACTGCGCATGACTGGTCCCAAAATCGCTACTGCGCAGACTCAAGACCCAAGATGTCAGCGCCATATCAGGACACTGGCGGCTTCACTTTTCACCAATGGAAGAGAGCGAACAGGCATCGTCCATCTTTTTTTACAGTCTATGGTTCACACAGATACCGTAATGATCCCATAAAGACACATTACATGTTTAAAGTTCTGCACTTGGTAGTTTTTTTTATTTCTCTGCAGCATCTGAAGTTTGCTTATTATCTGTTATTTCTCTCTCCAGAAACCACTTGTGTGCATTGTTTTTTGATAAGACTATTAAGGGGCATGTGACGTTCTAGTATGCTGGTGAATGATCTCAGCTTCAGATTGGATATTTGACGAGCTCCCTTCAGTCCAGTTTGCAGTTTACATTTCTCATCGTGATTGTTAATGTGCATTTAAAACCTCCATTTTGAAGAGCTTAACGATAAATCTTCTTGTGATGACATGTGTGCATTTTTGTTTATTATAGGCTCATTTGAGCGTGTGACGCTCTATTCTTATATGCTGCTGAATGATCTCCCTGATATCTGCTTCAGTCCAGTTTGCAGGCTCGTCATCAACATTAATCTGCATGTAAAGCCCTCGTTTTAAAGAGCTGAACCATAACTTTTGGCACTTTCCATTGTATAGTACCTCACGGTTTGGTTTGGGTGAGCTTACTTTTGGGGGCTTTTCGGCTGGGTGCAGTACGTTGTACCCAATACGGTTCCAAGCGAGCCTAGCTGATACCAAAACATGATGCCAAAAGACTGTAGATCAGTGGTCTGAGAGAATCGTCACTACCAGCGTCATTGCTATAATGTAAAAGATTAGCTTTACCTTCATGCTAGCTTGCGCTGTATCGAGTAAACCTGTTGTCACCTGTGCTTTGCTGTTTCTTTATCAGACAAGATGCTTTAAATTCCTCAAGCTAAAAAACTGAACCTATACCAGACATATACCAGAACAATTTAATAATACAAACATATACACTATAGAAATTCATTAAAAATGCAAATCAGACAGTCTTTGGATTATATTAAATGTGTTCTTAAAATATTCAGACGCGGGTGAGAAGAAACAGATCAACTTTGTACTGTCGGTCCAACAGAAATATTTTACTTCTTCTGCTTCATAAAATTTTGTTTTCCAAAAATGTTTTAACTTTTATCCAGAGTCCTGACATCATGTGGAGTATTTTATTTAAACATTTTTAACATACTTTTCT
Organism: Paramisgurnus dabryanus; assembly: GCF_030506205.2. Lineage (NCBI taxonomy): Eukaryota > Metazoa > Chordata > Actinopteri > Cypriniformes > Cobitidae > Paramisgurnus > Paramisgurnus dabryanus. Next base: position 10,121,755 of record NC_133348.1, read on the forward strand.
AATAATCTAAAAGAAAAATGATAAATGTTTTTTTTTTTTAAATAAGAATAAATAACATTATTTTCAGTGCATCATGTTTCAGGCATGACAACTAAGCCTATTAGTACTTTTGTAATGTAGGATTTTGAGTAAATGTACATTAATAATTTATTAAAAATTCATGTCCATGATTTCATGTCTGGTCATCTCAATTTTTGTTATGGAGATAAAAATTTATATTTTGCATTATGATACGAGTGCATAATAGAGTGATTTTCGTGTTTTTTCCTGAGGTGGTGAATGATGTTAGACCTAAAGGGGTAATATTATGAGATTTTTTGATTATGCAAAATAAATCTTCGGTGTCACCAGAGCACGTATGTGAAGTTTTAGCTCAAAATACCCCACAGATAATTTATTATAGCATTTTAAAATTAACACTTTGTGGGTGTGAGCAAAAATTTGCGTTTTTTTGGGTTTGTCCTTTTAAATGCAAATGATCTGATGAAATGCAAACACTGATCGCCATAATAGTGGTTTGTTGAAATTGAAACTCAATTGTGGTGTCAATTATTTGTTCTCTTTCTCTGTGCACTAAATGGCAGTGCTGTGGTTGGATAGTGCAGATTAAGGGGCGGTATTATTATAATAAGACTCGCTACTTACATCACAAAACAAGCTAAATCTAAATGAGCATTTTTTTCATGTTTGCAGAGAATGGTTTACCAAAACTAAGTTACTGGGTTGTTCTTTTTCACATTTTCTAGGTTGATAAGATGCAATTATAGCACTTATGGAAAAAGTCAGATTTTCACGCTAAGACCCCTTTAACAAGTGGATTGAGAAACATGTCTGAACACTCCTATATACATAATACAACACATAGAAGGATGATAAATCTTCTCATATTGACAAAGCATTTGAAAACTTTATATGTAGGATTTACAAAAATCTCACCTAAATCCAAACATAATTTCATCATGTCGAAGATGGGCATCATCATCAATAGATAAAATAGCCTCAGTCTCAACTGCGTCCCAGGGAAGGAAACGATTATTTAAGCTGTTCTTCTCTGTGTGCACCACCTGTGAAGAAAAAGCCCATCTGCTGAGTCAATGTGCCGTCCTGTGAACAACTGCTTGGCTAAAATGATGATGATCATCAAAAGCTTTCACTGGATCTGCCAGGTACATGACCTTATCATACCAAAAAACTAAGCAAAGTTAAAATAAATTGTTAAAATTTTTAAAGAAATAAAGAAATAAACCTTTCATACATTTTTTAAGATTCTCTATTTCAAAGCTGCAGACTGCTTCTCAGAGGAGAACTTCAGCATTCTTTTTGGACTTTCATTACAAAGTATTACCTTACGGTGGGTAGCTCTGATTCCTTTAAAATCACAAGCAAACCAAATCTACTGCAAAACGTGTCACTGCATGGTTACATCAAATTCAAACCTTTGGGAATTTAACAACCATTTTTCTGAAGAAAATGTGAGTGGGGCTTGAGCTATGTGTTCTGAGTAGTTTTTAGGTGCTGGTCCAAATTTAAAAAAATCCCAACCCCAAGTGTCTATAATACTCAAGCTACAAGATATGACTTCAAGACCAATAAAAAAATATAATTGTGTGTGCTTACCACAATAGGAAGCCCAATATCTGGCCAGAGGAGGTCATCAGAAGGTGGTTTAGGGGAATTCCAGACTACCACCACTTTGTTGAGATAAGGAAGGCCGTTTAGTCTCTCCAGGGAGTTCATAAGAACCTCCTCACGTTCATAGGTAAGCATAACCACAGTAAACTGTTCCCGTGGGACATTACCTCCTAGAGCAGCCTGAAACTCTTTACCGGATCCCCCAGAACCTCCGCCGATAGGGCGGAAACCAGTCCCCGACCCCAGAAATTTGGCCTCTGAGGGAAGTACGGGGTCCAGGGGAGTATGTGGGAAAAGATGGAAAGGGCCAGGTGCACGATTCCAGGTGCGGTAAATATCAGCAGCGGTGTAAGTGAAATTGCGCAAGAAGCGGGGTGAAGCATACGGGGGCTCTACTTCGACGGGCCCTAGATCGAGATCACCATTATCAGCCATGTTAGCATCGGTTCCTGCCAACTTTCCGGCTTTGTGAGGAATCTCTTGGGCGGGCTCCTCGCGAATGGGTGCGGCTGGTATCTGAATGCTGGTTCGTATGCTAGCCAGGATAGTGCCGAAGATATTCTCTGAAGTGGAGAAGTAAGTCTCCCAAAGAAATCGACCCTGTCGTCGCATAGCCAGAAGGTCGTTGTCCGAGATACTACGTAACAGAAAGTGTAGCTCTGTAATGCGTGGCTTGGGTACCATAATAACCGCCTCGCTCCAACGAATGAGGTGATGGTAGGGCAACTTTGAATGGTCCCCAAGCACCACTGGTATCGCCCCAACTTCCAAGGCCTCAAACAATCTCATGCTGCAGCCTGCAGTTGCCACCAACTGCCCATCACCTGGAGATATCACCAAAGCAAAAGTGGAGACCTTTAGTACCTCCAAACGATCTTCTCGCTCTCCACACAACGCCCACTCTGTTGGTAAACTCGGCTTGGCCTGATTCTTGCATGTGAATTCCACAAGAACCTGGTCTAGGTGACTGTCCTGTACCGCTTTAAGCGTGCCAATAATCCGATCGTCGTAGTCAGCTGGTGGATCTCCTTCCATTTCCTCCTCAAAGGACTGCGGTGGAGCTTCGAGCAAGCTGCTCCTCAAAGACTCAACCTTTTCTCCCTGAAACGTGAAGAGATACTTTCTCTTTACTGGGACTTGAGGAGGCACCTCTAGGAAGTTTGGTTCAGACAGTGCATGGACTAGAGGAGACACCACCATGTCGAAACCCTCTCTGTACTGTCGTTCAAAAAAGGTAGACTGTGCCACAGCTGCTCGACCTGTGCTGACGTTGTACAGGAAGTTCTGCGTCAGAGACTTTCTCGACAGGTGGACGAGCAGGTGGTTATGGCCATCCAACCTCCAATACGGCAATGCCTTGAGCTGCTTTTCAAGGTCTGAAGATGAGGGAGTGGAAGAGGAGGGCGATTCTTGTATCTCCCCAACAAGAACAACATACAGACAAGCAATGCTTGGATTATCGGTCACATACACACTACTCTTGACAGTTGATGCAAAGGCCTGCTTAACAAGCGGGTCCATCATCTCACCCCAAGGATAAGATCCCGTGTCATAAACGTAGACAGGAAAGCCTGACGTAAGAGGACATCTAGCATAATCGAAACAAGAATGTAGGCGACAACTCTGGGGTGACTTTGGTGGGGGGGACCCAGGATCGTCCTTGTCAGGTAAAAGTCTAACTGGCAACGACAGTTTTGGCTGGTTTTGTGCCATGAGTTCTTTATAAGAGTGCTCGGTCTGGCTGATGACATTTTTGAGTTGCAGCAGGTCCTGTTTGGCACTGTCTATACTCCGTTTACATGCCTCAATGCGTAGGTTAAGTCGGGCAATCTCGCTGTTGAGCTCCTGCCGCTTGGCCTCCAGCTGAAGAAGCTCCTCGCTGACGGATTCTCGTATACGGCACAGGTCTTGCACGTGCTTCGCTTCACACAGCTCTCCTCCAGGTCTCGGTCCAAAAATGCGTTTGTCTGGGCCCCCTGCTTCATCAATTGTGGTGAGGTAGTAATGTGCAATGAGAGGGAAAAAGACCAAAATAAAAAATAGCATGAAACTGAGCCAGGTCAGCCGCACTCGCCGCAGTACCCATGGCTGTCCACCGTTCCCCACGATGCCTGCGTTGCGTTGCATTATGCAAACGTCACTCCCCTCCGAACCAGATATGTGAATGCAGCCGCTGAGGAGATTCAGCTGCCATCTGTGTGGTGTACGCTTGAGTTCGTCTTCTTAACATGCGAGTTCTTGGTTGAGCTGGAAATTAAATAAAAGGAAATTTCATCTTTTTCTGTGAAATCGCAATATCATCCGTAAGCAAGATAGTCTTTCTTGTGGTATGAGGTACCTTGAAACTATCCAAGATAAGAGAGAAAGTCCCAGACAGCAGTAAATATCCAGTGTCCTTGTTTGAGATAAGCGTGGCAAGCATGGCTAATCGCCACTTTTTCTTGCGGCATAACGCGTGGGTCACTCTTCCATAGCTGGAACTCATGAAATGGCTACAGTATGCCTGTAGATCATCTCTTGCAGATGATGTGCTCCATCCAACTGGTTTTAACTGCTACTTAACCTGCAAAACAGACAGTGGGTATTAGTTATTTGCACATCGTTTCAGATACAACTACATTAGTGATGGGTCGTTCATGAACGATTCGTTTATTTTCAACAAATATTTTATAAGACTCGAGAGTAACAAGTTTGTGTTGACCATGCATGTGAAGAAGAGATTAACTCAATTCTGTTTCCGGATGGTATACACAGCCTTTAGGGGGACAGATCACGAATGTTTTGTACACGATGACGAGGACTTAGGAATCAAGAAATAATGAAATAAGCATTTTTGTTTCTCATTCTTTGTACTTGACTGCATTATCATCTATTTCTCGTTAGAAATGTAATTACTCTTCATGTAAGGGGCCATTCACATGTCTTGCCTAAAACGCATGGAAAATGCTAGTATCTGAAACGACATGACCTGCGGTGTGCTTGTGGCATTCTGAAAAGTTGAGATGTCTTGAGATGCGTCTTTTGCGCACTGAAGTTCGTTATTTATAATGTATGTACAACTACATACTTGACTGCATTATCATCACTAATGTAGTTGTATCTGAAACGAAGCTTCCATGATGAGTGTGCATACCGTGTGCATACATTTTAAATAACGAACTTCGGTGCGCAAAAGACGCAATATGTGAACGGCCCCTAAGTGGTTGTTCTGGGGGAATTGTTAAATAACACGTAATCCTGTTCAAATGAACGAAATGACTCGAAAAAAGATTATTTAATTTTGATGAACGAGATTCCAAGATCACTAAAATGATCCGAACTTCCCATCACTAAACTACATCTGTACTTTACAAGCAATATCATCAAACTCCAACATTGACATTCCTGCGTAATTTGTCAAATTGCTTGTGTAAAATCACAAATTTAGCATTACAATGATATTTTTATCTAAATCTAAAAAATGTTTTGGGTTTTCTGTATCTTGACTTTAACTCTTTCACCGCCAGCATTTTAAAAAAAAGTTGCCAGCCAGCGCCAGCGTTTTTCATGATTTTCACCAAAGTTTAATGCCTTCCAGAAAATGTTCTTCTTATATAAACATACAATATACCAAATGAAAGAACAGACCCTCTGCTTTCAAACAAAAAAAAAACTGTTTCATCCTACCTTTAGTGGTTCTTTTGCAATCAGCTTTTGAATATGGGTAGGTTTTTGCAAAAACACCATATTTTGAGCAAAAAGTAGAGATAATTCCATTTTTATGTAGGGATGGGTATCGTTAAGGTTTTAACGGTATTACTACTCTTACCGGTACTACTTAACGGTCCGGTGCTTTAACGGTATTCTTATCGGTACTTTGGCCAATGTTAACATTTGATCACGAACCTATGTTCACATGATTAAGTTAATTATGTGTCTGCATTTCATTATTACAAATTAATTTCTGGATATCATTTCTAAATATTATACATATATTTATTAATGCACCAGCGTGAAAGCTGCAGAAAAAATATTCTAAATAGGATATTTAGCCTAAATAAATGTTTACATGCTGATTTTTCTTTATTTGGGATTTTAAAAAGAAGTAGAAAATATGTTGAATGCATAACGTTCAGCATTTCTCCCAAAAGAAATCAACAGAATTTCAACGTAAGGTAAGCAAACCAATTAGGTAGATTGTACATTTATTTTAAATGACGTGAACAATGTTGATTCAACATGATTTTAGCATACATGCCTGACGTTGATGCGGCAACCACCAGAGATGATGGTTGAATTTTGCAGGCTGCGACCTTCTAAGAACGTATTTTAAGACCGATTGCGTCACAGCAGCGCGACTTGAGGCTGTGACTTGTGTTAATATTATTCTGTTTATGTTGCGTATTTCTAAGGTTGATTAATTTTATATACTGTTGAATAGTTTAATCTACATCAACGTGTCATATTTTCTAAAATAAATGAATATTTTTCTGATTCCATATGTATTTAAATAAGTCAGAAACGTCTACGCTGTGTCCTGCTGACAGGCGCGGTGGGCGCGTGCAACAGGTGATGCAAATTATAGGTCCTCCGAGGGTTAGACTGTCTCATTTCAGTTCTCTTCGCGGACTTCTGAGGCTGCCACCTTGAAAGACAGAGTGCTCCCCTTTTAAGGTTGTATGCTTAGAAGGTCGCAGCCCTTGAATTGGGACACAGCTTCTTTCTGCACGTAATACACTTTTGAAAGATGCTTTGACAGATTGCTTGTGTTTCCGCCCTTACATGCAAACATCTTGTTGCACTTACCTGTATGACAACGAGCGTTGTCTGCATCAACTCTAGTGAAGTATAACCACACTTTTGAATGTTTTGCTCTATCCGCCATCGTCACTCTTTGTATTAAGCGGTAGTTTTCGTGCTGTTATGCGTGTGCGTGCGCCGCGCTCGTTGTTGTGGTTGTGTTTGACAGACAGCCAGCCTCCGCGGCGCGCATGAGAGATCTCACAGACAAACGTCTTAATCGCAAATTAGAAATGTTTGGTGAGATAAAATGTGCACGAAAACATTATTAAGCAAGAATACATAGTACATTTTTTTTTTTTTTTTCTCCAGGACCGAAAGCAGAACCGATAGCGTCAGATCTTACTGATACTACGGTCTTTCATAATTTAGCCCCGGGGCCAGTTTAATACCGGGTTTCGGTACCCATCCCTATTTTTATGACGGACTTTTCATAGAGATCATATTCAGAGCGATCTTTAAAACAGACACGGACATGCAGCAGCTTGCCATAGGGCAATACTTCCGGTTTTAAAAAGTTGCGGATAATAGCGGTATTGCGGAAAGACGGAAAATCTCGTCATTGGCGGGGAAGCGTTTTCTCTTAATTGACGAGATATCTCGTCAATGGCGGGGAAAGAGTTAAAGAAAAATGAAGAAATAAACGAATCAAACTTTTAAAGACAAAGAAGCAGATTTGTTTTCAACATCTGTTACTGTAGACTGTAAGTTTAGACTAACATGATTACACAAGCCACGCCAAACTGCATTCTGTGCTCTATTAGTAATCAACATTTTCATTATATTTCAGAGCCATAAAGATTACAGATCACACCCATTTCTTAGATTCAAAGTTCTCTGCCAGAGCTTTAAATGACCTCACAGACTCATTCAATTCACTGAACATCTATTATGTTAATATCTAGTATGTTGACAGCTCGCTCCAAGCCTCAGCAGCTGTTCAAAAGCAAACGCACTGAGCAAACACTACATCAGGTCTGACTCTGAATACAAAAAAAAAAAAAAGTGAAGCGCCTCCAGTGACGATCTGCAGTAGATTTATCAGAACAGCCATCAGTGCAAACCACTGAAGACCTCAGACAGCTTTATTATCTCTGGATGAGAGGATATGCAGGATGGGTTTTCTATTAATGGACAGATTCTGACATGGCCACTGATCCTGGAACAGACACATAATATACACTCTGCTTATTTACGATATAAGCCTATCACCAGCAGGAGATCTAAACTGAGAAACAGAACTTCTTGTCTCTGTCACTATTGACTGATTCATTCACATCTGGCCTTGAACTAAACTGAAGTTACACAAAGGCTGTAAAGTGTGAGACAGAAGCATGTTTTAAACTAAAGTCAGTCCTTCAGATCTCCTGAGAAGTGTTGAAGTGATGAGAGAGATGCTGGCACTATGGGGCCCATAAATAAACTGTTCAAGCAGATAAATCATTGACCTTTCAGTTGTTAAACTCTATTATTTGTGGTATATGGGTTGATATTCATGGTAAATTTTTATTATTTTTAGAAGGTTGAGGCTACAAAAAATCTGTGATCTAAAGTAGGAGAACAAAGGCTAATCTTTGTGTTTACATTAAGCCATTGGCGCGCAGGATTGACTTGATTACCCTATTGCTGATTCATTTCTCTTGAAATTATAGACGTTTCATCGGACGTGCGTGCGGTGTCGAGATACACGTCTGGTGGTCAGAACTCCGGTTTCTGTTTTTGTCTGACTAGTTGCTAAACTGAACTCTTAAACAAATACCTCATTGAAAATAACAAATGTTTTGGTTTCCTAGGTAATCTACGTGTTGTTTATTTTGCTTGTTATATAAATAAACTAAGTACTTTGTTGTTATTTATTCTTAGCTGAGTTTACCGTAAGTTACGTGTGGACCACGAAAGCCACTTGTTTATGTGGTTACGTTTGTAGGGTATGCTTGGTGGTCTAAATATTTTATAATGAACATCCCATCATTAAATTCAAGGGATTGTTCGCCCAAAAATAAAAATTTTATCATCATTTACTAACCTCTATTTTTTTCTAAACTTGCATACATTTCTTTGTTCTTTACAAAGCAAATCTGACCATTGACTTCTATAGTAGGAAAAAATAATTCTATTAAAGTGATTGGTGCCCCAGATCTGTTTGGTTATTAAAAATGTTCTAACTATTTTTATTTAAGTTCAGCAGAAGTGATTTATACATGTTTGAAACAAAATGAGGGTGAGTATAGGATGACGATTTTTTCAGTGAACTGTCCCTTCAAAGGATTAGTCAATTTGCTTAAAAAAAATCCAGATAATTTACTCACCATCATGTCATCCAAAATGTTGATGTCTTTCTTTGTTCAGTCAAGAAGAAATTATGTAATGAGGAAAACATTCCAAGATTTATCTCATTTTAATGGACTTTAAAGGACCCCAACATGTACAGTTTTAATACAGTTTAAAATTGCAGTTTCAACAAAGTTTCAAAGGACTCTAAACGATTCCAAACGAGGCATAAGGGTCTTATCTAGTGAAACGATTGTCATTTTTGACAAGAAAAAAATTTGGCACTTTTAAACCACAACTTCTGGTCTTCCTCAGGTCCTGTGATGCACCAGCGCAAACTCACGCAATACATCATCATGTCAAGAGGTCACAGAGGACGTATGTGAAACTACGCCCCAGTGTTTACAAGTGTGGAGAAAGAGGACCGTACCGACTTTGTTGTATGTGGAATGATAATTAGGGCGCACTCACATTATCCAAACCAAACCATGCCCCAGCGCGATTGTCACCCCTCCCTACTCCCCCAGGTGCACGCACTCACACTGTACTTTTTATCAATCCGAGTCCGGGCGCGCTTTCGTCATTAAGATGCGATTGTTTTGAAAAAAAAAGCAGGGGGTAAAGCTCTCTCTTAACACTGGAACCCACCGTATAAGTCTGTGTTTTTTATTCGGAGGTGTTTGGTGCGCAATTACAGACAGCCCTCTCACATGTCATCATATTGCTTAGTTGATCTGTCACGTGTGCAGCTCGGACATTCACGTAACCCCACTGCTCGCATCAAAAGGTTTTTACGGAGGCAGATGAACGTGAGTGGTCGCGCAACTGACGTCTTCACCTTTTGATTTGCACTCAGGCGCGATTGCACTCACACCACAGCCTACCGCGCCTGAGCCCAAGTGAACCGCGCTCAGACCCACCTCTGCAACCTGGCCGCGGTGCGTTCACACTAGTCAAACAAACCAGGCTTTGGGGGTCAAACGTGCTCGAGCGCGGTTTGGTTTGGATAGTGTGAGTGCGCCCTTCATGTCTTTGTGTCAGTTTATTGTTTAAAATGGTCCACAAATGTGCGTTTCATATATGTAACGCGTGACCTTTCCATGTCATTACGCAATTATGTGAGGTCGCGCCGGCTGGTCACACAGCCGGAGGAAGACGAGAAGTTGTTGTTTAAAAGTGCATATTTTATATTTTTCTTGTCAAAAATGAAAATCGTTTCACTAGATAAGACCCCAATGCCTCGTTTGAGATTGTTTAGAGTTCTTTGAAACTGTGTTGAAACTGCTAAGTGTTGGGGTCCATTAAAGTCAATTAAAATGGGAAAAATCCTTTAAAACAATTCTTCAATTAAATTTCTGTTTTACAAAAAAAGACCTTAGGAGATGAAGCATCTGCACAGCTCTTTACATAGTGAATTAAAGGAGACATATTACAGAAAACCTGATTGATGTAAAACTCAGCTGGGTACAAGTCAACTTAACACTGACCTGTGATCAGGTCAACTCAAGGTTATTTTCCACTGCTTCTGGGTTGTAAGCCAAAGTAAACTCGCCACAGGCCAATATTTATCCAGGTTTGTTAATGGAAGGACTTTCTACAGTCTGACTGAAACAAATACCAATAAAGGCAGAAAATGATGGATCTCTTGATGATGGATCAGACCACTTAATCAGACACTACAACAGCTAATAACTAAGCCTGTAGCGGCAGTCAATTCAACAATAACTCAATGTTATTTAACTCAACTCAAGGGATAAATTCAGAGGTCTGTGAACATGCAATAACAGATAACAGACAGCAGAGCTTTAATTCACTTCATTAATAAAAGCAGATGACAAACACACAGACTAGATGAAATAATGCAGAAGCATTTAGAGAACACAAGTAAACTAGGACGAGCATTTAGGAGGATCTATGTTCTACATTAAATCAGTGTAAACATCAGACAGATGTTAGGTTGATCTTTGGGCCGTCGTCTCTGTGCTAGAATGATTTGGCAGGATGATCTCCCTGATGATCTCTCAAGAACACAAATGAGTTTAACTGTTCCTCTGTGCAGCTGAGACACTTATACTCACTGAGGTAATATAACCCATTTTACTGAATTATATTACATGTATTTCATCAAGTTGTCCATATGATGTCAGGAGAAAAATGTCAATAGCTGACTGCAGTGCCAAATGAAACGGATATAATAAAAGCATCCAAAATAACTTTATAAAAGTGTCATCTTTCACTTTAATCTAAAATGTAGTGACATGCCGACCCTGGACCACAAAAGCAGTCATAAGGGGCAATTTTTATTCATCATCTGAAAACTGAATAATAAGCTTTCCATTGATGTATGGTTTGAGGACAATATTTGGACGAGTATCTGGAATCTGAGGGTGCAAAAAAAAATCGAAATACTGAGAAAACTGCCTATTAAGTTGTCCAAATGAAGTGCTTTGACATTTTTCAATATATTTTACTGAAGATCTTTATGGAACATAGGGTTCGGCATCGTTCCAAATGTATTGATTCCGATTAAAAATGATTCTTGGCTTCGATTCCAATGGGTGAAACGCAATAGGGCTGTAACGATTAATCGAGCAAATGCGCATTTTCTCAATGAATGAATTTTAACTGTATTACGGTGAAATCCCAGCACATTCCAAAGCCAGGGGGCGCTCTCGTGCAGAAACTCCCTTTGTGCCACAGAAGAAGTAGCATTGCAAAAGCTATAAGGATATATTTATATTGCTGTTCTTCAAATTGTTTCAGGTATTTTCATGATAATAAAGAATATTTTGAATGTTTTTGTTTAACGAGTGTTGCTTTTTTAAATGCACGTTGTAAACGACTCGGAATCATAATGATTTTAGATTGATAAGGACTTCGTACTGACCAAAACACTGTAGTACACACACAAGCTGTGCATGAAACACAGAATCGATTTAAAATCGATTCTGAATCGATTTCAGACAGGCATTTTTAATGGGACACGCGATTAATCATTACAGCCCTAAAACGCAATCAAATTCAAGCCTTTATAGATCAAAAATATTTATTTTGTCCCATTACTTACAGCTGAACACAAAAAATACTTTAAGGAGCTGCAAAACTTTTAAAGAAACATGGCTAGGTTAGCTCAAAATGATTGCGCACTGTGCAGATGACGTGAAAATGATGTGTGCGGTCTGGAATTGTTAAAGGTGCAGTGTGTAATTTTTAAAAGGATCTCTTGACAGCAATGCAAAATAATATACAAAACTATATTATCAGGGATGTATAAAGTAGGGATGTGCATTTAGGTCATTTTTTCATTTCGATTAATCCATAGGTCTGAAGAACGAGTACTCGATTAACTGGGGCGGGGCAATCAAAGGGGCGGGGCATACACGTCATAGTGAAAATGAAAATATTTTTATTAAAAACACTCAAATAAAACTTAATTTTGAACTATGAACTATGACAGAACAATGAACACATACTAGATTATTTATGAATTAAATGTTTTTAACAGAAACCTCTTACAGGAATAGCTGCGTGATAAAGTGAAACTAAAGGGTTAAGTTAATAAACACAAACCGAAGCGCTTTCTATATGACGCACTCTACATAATATTAGGCGTTTATACAACATAAATGTACAACGTGCATCTATCTGCATAAAATGCAAGACTTCAACTAAGTTTTCAACTAAGTTATGTACAGAAAGTTTAACTCTCTTTGTGGATGTGCATCATAAACAGCGCACTTTAAACACGTTCAGTCAAAGCACAAGCTTTATAACATTAACCAGCTTTAAGTCTTTTGCTATCATTTTAGCGATTAGCTGTGTCGTCGTCCCTTACCTGTTCAAGATGTAATGCTCGTATGGCTCTCTGGTATCTCTTGATATTTGATGTTTAAAAATGAGATGATAACCCATTCAACTTTTGACAGCGATGTACATTTTGCACCTGACTGACTGTATTTCCGAAAATCACGGCATCCTTTTAAACCATAGTGCCTCAGTGATGTGAGGTGTGGCCGGCTTCACGGGATCGGCGGCTGCCTTGCATTGCGCGGATCGGCGGGTTGCTTCACGGGATCGGCGGGCTGCCGCGCATTGCGCGGATCGGCGGGTTGCTGCCGCGCCGTTTGTTTTTGAATCACGCATGGTAACGTAACTGATGTCATACGCCGGTCTGCGTAGCTCGACACGACGTCAAACACGCATATCCAGACCCAGTCTATACTATCAGATGCGCGTGTAATGCTAACCAGCCATCCAAATGCAGCCATATCTATAATAAATAAATAAACCCACATGATCATCGTTTTCATGATCGATCATCGATGCTACGTTCGAGTACTCGAGCAATCGAGTACTCGTGCCCATCCCTAGTATAAAGACCTTTCATAATGGACTGTTATGTGTTTATTACCTTAGAATGAGACGTTTTTATCTACATACACTGAGGGTCCCCTTACATGGAAGTCGCCGTTTTGGGCCGTCATGTTTCTACAGAACCCCTTAACGGACAACATTTTTTTACTAAGTTGTCTACTAAGTTCTCGAAGATGACATGTTTGTCCGGTGGTGGCTACCATAGCCTCTCTACGTGTTTCAAAAGTGAAGGGGTGAGCAGTGGACTGAGCCGTTGGTTGCAATTCGCAACCTCACCACTAGATAGGGCTGTGACGATAACCGCGTCACCACATCACCGCAGTAATGAGATGACTACCGCGGTGCTGAGGTCATCATCGTCATCACCGCACTTTTTTATATTTTCATTATTTATTTATTTTGCTGGTGAAAGTTACAGAAGTCATATTCTGTATGATATGAACTATACACAAAAGTCATTGTTAATCATAATTTACTGTCTTCCATCCTGTGTTCAGGGCTTCTAGATAAAAAAAACAGCTTTCCGCGCAAGGGGGAGGGATTAAACATATATAGGGGTTTATTATGTGCGCATGTTTGATTATTGTTATTTAATCACTTAGTTTCAGTACTTGGTGTCTACAGAAAATGTTCAATTAAATACACATAAATAGCATACTGTCACGGGCGCAATCTTCTTAAACATGAAGCCATTACTTTAGGCGCCATGGAACCGTACCAACTCACTCACTGCGCGAATAACTAAATCTCAAGTGCATCTCACAGCCACGCGCATTACATTATTCAGGTGCAAGAAGGCGTCCGGGCAGAATGAAATGCGCGTTGGTGATGATAAGAATAGCATAATTATTTAAAACTATAATGGGCAAACATGCCAACTATAGTTATGAAGGCTAGCGCGATCGGCTGTAGACCTATATGTCTGACTATCAAGGAAATGCCACTATCTAAAATCACATCTTTTGATGATTAACTATCATGTGGCGTTTGTCGAACTTGGGAGCACCAAACATACCTTTAGTAAAGCAAAAAACTTTAGCCCAGCAACGACAGTTGGAAATCTCCAAGACTTTTGCGAGATGAGCAAAGTACCAAAGGGACAGCACAGCAGTCAGGCAGGTGAGCGCTAACATACTGACAGCGTGACTCGCTAATGGTTTAAACTAATTTCTCCAGCTCGGGATCCAAAAACTCTTATTACGTTCTTGATTATGTAAATGGGCAGCAGAAATTTAAAGCATTGATTGGAGTATCTATAAGTTTTGCGCAGTTATTTACGGAATGATGCAATAGGCTATTTCGTTTCGTATCTGCTTTGAAAAATTCTAATGAAACATATTAACTATAGTAACATGAAATAGTATTTATTTTCGATATCTTTTGAGTTTAATATGAATTATGGAACAGTTTTTGTCATTGGTTGTAACCCATTTTATTGTGCAATAAATTATTTAACGTTCAACCAGTTGCGTTTGGAGGAATGTTACCCGAAAAACACTATAAAAATGTCTAAAGAAATTGGAATCAAGGTTTTGCTTACAAGAAACAATGTTAAGCTCGACATGTTCTGTCTAGTTTTTTTCTGGTTGCTATTTTATGATATGTATTGTACAAAATGGGTTATAAACAATGACAAAAAATTATATAATTCCTATTATGTTCAAAACATGTATATAAAAAGCTATGGAAATACATATTATTTCATGTTTTTAATAATAAATAAGAATACTGTTCCCCGATGCTTTGCTGGGGGGTGCCGGGGGGTCGGGTTTGGGGTCGCTTGGGCTTTGGGGGGTTACTGTTGTGCGGTTAACCGCATAACCGCGTGATTTTTTGATGCTTCACCGCGGTGAGAAAAAAATCCTAACCGTCACAGCCCTACCACTAGATGCCGCTAAAATTTACACACTGCACCTTTAAATGAAATTGTAATTTTATAACAAGGATCCGATTCCCAACCCTAATAGAACATGATCTTTACTTAATATCCTAATGGTTTTTGGCATAAAAAAAATTATAATTCTGACCTATAAGGTACAATGTATTGTTGGCTATTGCTACAAATATACCTGTGTGACTTATGACTGGTTTTGTGGTTCAGGGTCAAATAGCAGTGGCTGTTATATTGAAAGATATTTGGAATTTGGTTACTTTCATAGTGAATCGGTCAGCTTCACTAATCATAATTAAAAAAATAATAATATCCATTGTCATCTAGCCTGTACATTTAGTGTAAATGTTTGGGTAACTGCCGACCCTGGACCACAAAAGCAGTCATAAGGGGCAATTTTTATTCATCATCTGAAAACTGAATAATAAGCTTTCCATTGATGTATGGTTTGAGGACAATATTTGGACGAGTATCTGGAATCTGAGGGTGCAAAAAAAATCTAAATACTGAAAAAACTGCCTATTAAGTTGTCCAAATGAAGTGCCAATGCATATTACTAATGATAAATACATTTTTGATATTTTTCAATATATTTTAGTGGAGATCTTCATGGAACATAGGGTTCGGCATCGTTCCAAATGTATTGATTCTGATTAAAAATGATTCTTGGCTTCGATTCCAATGGGTGAAACGCAACAGGGCTGTAACGATAAATTTTGATTATAAACTTTAAACCCTACAACATGTGTTTCCCATCTGCAGTCTTTACACAGTCAGTCACTCAACACAAGAATGCTAAATGCTTTTATTGAGATATCGGTCCACAAAAGCAGACTTATCTCTGAATGATCTTGTGAAATGCTAGGACCGCCTCTACAGGACTTATGTGGAATGCATTTTATACACCATGGTATAAACAACTTTATTTTTTTCCAAATACTTTATTACAGAAATCCTAACAGTTGTCTTACAAGCACACCATTAACAGTGATAGCTGCATACTTTGCATACTTTCTCTGTGCACTATAAATGATGAATATCTTCTTCACAGCAAGGCCTTTGGGCAGCACTAACTTTAATAAGCATGTAGAGATGCAAACTTTTACAAAAAAATATATAAGTATAATACTTTGGTTCCCATCACATACTGTTCTCACATTAATATTGGGTACAGTATCATAGTTTGATTATGATTCAAATTAGCATGCAGTGCATTGTACCTAGTCTATTTACCTAGGGTAAACAAGAGAAAGAGATGAGATTCATCTCACGTAGAGCTTGTCTTTCAAATCTCAGTCAAGCTGGAAAACTTGGCTGTAGTCAAAGGATTCAAGACAGGTTCTTGTTTCCTTAAGGCATGCTTAATGGGCTTTAAGAGAAGTCACATGAGGAAACCACCTCAATGCATTCTTTTACAGATATATTACTTTCAATATAACACATGATACTACACTAAGACTAACTATAGCTATGCTTGCTTTTCTAAACTGATATCCCTGATCTTCATGAAAGATTATTTTGAATGCTGCTGAGACAACGACTTCAATGCAAATGACTAAATTTGTATTCTGAATTTAAAGAAATCCTTTAGTCTACGCATAAGCACCAGTTACCATAGTACTTATCCATTACACCAGTAATAGCTTCATCTTAAGACAATATAAGACTTTATCCCACTGGTGTTTTTCCAAGTTGTGAAAATTATTTGCATTCTGCTGTCACACTTTTAAAGCAAAAGGAAGGAAGCTTGATATCTCCCTGAAGAAAAAGCACAATGCATGTGTGGCCATGCAGGAAAAATACAAACTTCTCCCATCCATATCCCTTCAACATGGAGGCAGAAAAACGTTTGATTTTGTACCGATCCCCACCCTGAATGATTCTGTTAAGACTGTGATGGACTACTGGTGAGATGTTACGCTTTTCATTTACACATCCATTAGTTTTGAGCTGGACTGCAGCCGCAGGCCTGGAGCTGCACTTGCTATAATTAGCACTTTAATTCAACATGACTGCACATACTGTGGGTTTTCTCATTTCCACTTCCAAGAAAAGAGTTGACGGAGAAAAAAACTTGAACTTTAGCAATGAAAAGATATACTATGTGATTCAGCACCATCTGACACCCTTAAAAACAAACTCCACACAGAGCAGAACGATAAGATACAGCAGATCAGACTGTAAAGAAGATCAGACTCAGGTAAATGGCTTACTCAAATACATCAGATCAGACTGTAAAGTAGTGAAATAGATCAGATTTAGGAAAATGTCTCACTCAAATACATCAGGTCAGACGGTAAAGTAGGAAAAAAGATCAGACAAGGGTAAAACGGTTCACTCAGATACATCAGATCAGACTGTAAATTAGGAAAGTAAACAGACTCAGGAAAACAGCTCACTCAGTACCAGCCAATCAGACTGTAAAGTAGTAAAAAAGGAAAACAGCTCACTCAGATAAACTTAATAATAATGTGAATAAATAATAAAGCAGATCAGACTTTGGTAAGCAGCTCAGTCAGACCCAGCTAATAAGACTGTAAAGTTGATCAGACTTTTGTAAACAACTCACTCAGAACCAGACAGTCAGACTGTTAAGTAGTAAAATAGATCAGATTTAGGAAAATGTCTCACTCAGATAAAGCAGATCATAATGTGAATAAATAATAAAGCAGATCAGACTTTGGTAAGCAGCTCGGTCAGACCCAGCTAATAAGACTGTAAAGTTGATCAGACTCTTGTAAACTACTCACTCAGAACCAGACAGTCAAACTGTTAAGTAGTAAAATTGATCAGATTTAGGAAAATGTCTCACTCAGATAAAGCAGATCATAATGTGAATAAATAATAAAGCAGATCAGACTTTGGTAAGCAACTCACTCAGATCCAGCCAATAAGACTGTAAAGTTGATCAGACTCTTGTAAACAACTCACTCAGAACCAGACAGTCAGACTGTAAAGTAGTAAAATTGATCAGATTTAGGAAAATGTCTCACTCAGATAAAGCAGATCATAATGTGAATAAATAATAAAGCAGATCAGACTTTGGTAAGCAGCTCGGTCAGACCCAGCTAATAAGACTGTAAAGTTGATCAGACTCTTGTAAACTACTCACTCAGAACCAGGCAGACAGACAGTCAAACTGTTAAGTAGTAAAATTGATCAGATTTAGGAAAATGTCTCACTCAGATAAAGCAGATCATAATGTGAATAAATAATAAAGCAGATCAGACTTTGGTAAGCAACTCACTCAGATCCAGCCAATAAGACTGTAAAGTTGATCAGACTCTTGTAAACAACTCACTCAGAACCAGACAGTCAGACTGTTAAGTAATAAAATTGATCAGATTTAGGAAAATGTCTCTCTCAAATACATCTGATCAGACTGTAAAGTAGGAAAGAAGATCAGACTCAGGAAACAACTCACTCAGTACCAGCAAATCAGACTGTAAAGTAGTAAAATTGATCAGATTTAGGAAAATGTCTCACTCAGATAAAGCAGATCATTAAGTGAATAAATAATAAAGCAGATCAGACTTTGGTAAGCAGCTCACTAAGATCCAGCCAATAAGACTGTAAAGTTGATCAGACTTGGGTAAACAACTCAACTCAAGACATTTCACATATAGAGAAGACCAAACTTTAATAAAGCAAATCAGACTCTAGTAATAAAGATCAGACTGTGGTAATGCAGATCATATGATAAGAAGAATCAGACAAACAAGTTCCTGCTTTGTTCACAATTAAAGAACATTTCTAAGAAACCAAACAAGGTTATCTTTCATTAAAAAAAAAGCTTGGTCAAACTCTCTTAGATTAAAAAATGTATCATAGAAAATTCCAATAGGGCTGCACGATAAATCGCATGTGATAGTCATGTGCATCTCGTCACTAAAGCTGGTTCCTTGATTAGTATTAAAATTGGGGTGTACATGTGGACTGTAAAGTCACAGTTGGTGTTATGTTGAGGTCTGTTTCCAGCGATCTTTTGCATACACGAGGTTTACATAAGAAAGAGAAAACAATCGTGTTTAAGGCTCATGATATGTCATTACCATGTACACAACTCTTATTATTCATCTATGCCTACATAAATACAGTTTAACATAGCACCTTTAAGCATCTCTTCTGAAAACTGATTTCCCCAAAATTTTAACACTTTGGCTCTATCAAAATTCTCTTGAAAAGCTATTCTTTAATTACAGTTATGATAAGTTTGGGAATTACACATCTGGGTCAAACCAACATACCAACATTAGGTAAAGTTTGGGACAGGAGTCAGGACTATGTTGTGCAAAAAAATAGCACAACTAAACAATTGTGTTATATTCTGACACAAGTAATTATTTTATTCTGTTAGCTTTGAGGTTATTCATATACCACTGTTCTCCTAAATGTTGACTAAAAATGTAAATATACAGTCTGTCTTTTTCAAAAACACAAAACATCCATGATTCACACTGCACTTACTCATTTTATCCAATCAAAAGCTCTCTAGACAATTTCTGACTATGGTAAAATAAAACAGCCAAAATAAGACTGCAGACTTCAACAACACATGACGCCTTTAATGACAGCTGCTGTACTATGAAATGGTTTGGTGATGTAGTATTTGTTTTAGTCACGCCTGAACTGGCATTGTATTACACAGATGGTCTTTCATTAACAGGGCAGAGACACTGAGAATACACAATTCACTCATTTTACTATTACAACTAAAATATGACAATGAGTTATAACTTCACAGATGGCTACAAACTAAAACAACCAATCTGAATCAACATTTCTTTACACACAACAGTTCATCAGTTTGTCAAATAACTACTGCCCAATCCAATGCAACACAAATAACACACTTTTGATACACAGACACACAATCTGTTTCTCTAATTCATAAGATAGAAGTCTGACACTGATATTAGTATCAGACGTGCACTGCTATAATGTGACCTGTCTGATCTCATCTGATGACAGTGCTTGTATGATATTCTGAGTATTGCTTATTATCAATAGATCAGAATACTGGCCTGATAAATGTCTGATATTCTAAATGTGATATCAGATCGACTTGATTCAATGTGTGACGAATATTACAGATCAGATCATTGTAAATAATACTGTATCTGATAGATCAGTTTGCATCTAATATGTTTGATCAGACCAAATCAGAGTGCGTCAGTATTACAAATGTTAACATCCTAATATAGACGAAATCAGTTTATTATTATTGATAAGGGTCAGTGTGTGTCATATTATTGATCAGATCAGAGTGTGGTTTGTTCAACGCGGCGTTTAAATCACCATCCATTCAACACTTACTACACACCATCTACACACCTAAAAACCAAACATATTCCACTTAAAGACCCTTAATCATTCATCTTAGATCATTATTCTGATTACAAATCGGACAAACATAAGTGATATTAGCGACAAAAACATGAACATTTTCTCTATTTGCTTGTATGAGATGTTAGCCGCTGCTAATCGATCTGCTAACGAGCTACAGATACGTTAAACTTTACCTCAAGAATAAATCCATCCAAGCACGCGCCGCTCCTCACAAACTGCGCTTATCTGCCTCTCTGTGGCGTCGGTAACGGAAAGAAACGGCCCGGTAAACGGCTGCCGAAACCGCTCCGTACCTGAGGTGCAGCAAAACGCATGCGCGTCCCCGCAGTCAGTAGCAGTAATGCGCGTGCGTGACAGAACATTGAGCGCGGACATGCGCCGATGCACATACGCGTGCTGCCATCTAGCGCTGTGAGAAGAATACAGCATCATGAAAAAAAATTAAACTATGTATTTACTGACAACCGTGTTTAAAATCTAATATATGGGTATGGGGGGGGGGGGGGGTAGTTAGTTTTAAAGACTCACTGAAGTGAATGAAAGCATGAGAATAAAAAATTAACAATGCAAAATAAATTACAGTTTGGCCATATTTTTATTACATGTCACTAGAGTAAGGGACATTTAGATATATTAATTTGAAATTCAGCAAGTAAAAATTAGATTTTTTACACAAAAAGTAATAACTTTCTGTGTATTTTAATTGACAGATGTGTCGTCCAATCAGCAGTAACCAATCCATTCACCTAGCTTTTCCGGTTTGTAGATTTGTCTTTGTTGTTTCTCTGATTTTATATTTGTTGTTTTGTTTAGCACTTCACTACGGTGGCCACCGTACTACCCCGGGTGTTGACATATTCATACTAAAAGCCAAAAAAAGTTCGAAAATGTTTTATTATAATGTACTTTAAATACGTTTGTGCTTGTCCACGCCGGTAGGTGGCGGTATGTGCACAGTCAGATTGTTTCATCTCCTGCAGAAGAAAACGGTTCATGTGGCTCATGTGTTTAATGTGTGCAGTGTGTAATATTAGCCATGGATAGAAAACACATGTCCGCATTATCTATTTATCAGTCATTATCATGGGGACCAGCAACGCGGGTACAGGTATGAATATTTAAATATAAAAATGTATAATGTATTTGCACACGAAACCTTTTAAAGGGGCGTGGATCAGTTAAAAAGTCAAACGCAAATTTAAGCAAATCAGTGGCATATGTAAGGGATTTAATATACATTCAATATGCAATGTGCAATATATAAAGTGTGGAAAAATGATGTATCTATTGTTTTACTAACAAAAATAACCAGCACTACTCATCAAAAGTTGAATAAATGTATTCTCACACTAACCTTAAGTTATACACATTTAATGTAAGGTTCATGCTTGATAATCACAGTTCTTTATAAAGTAATATTTTAGCTGAAGACGATGTAATGTCTGATGAATAACGAATGAGTAGACATGTACAAAGGTTTAATTTGTTGTAACATGTTAATACTGCAGTATGCCTTATCATTGCCTCCTATGATAAATTGCTTCATAGTTTTCCTCAGGTCAGTTAGAATAAAGCATATGCTAATGTACCATGATATCTGATAGCACCAAGTATTTTTTAAAAAGTCTGTAAGTTTAATAGTATGATTTTTTGCAGGCTGAGTCTCCACCAGCAAAGAAACCCAAAAAGAAAGTGAATGTCCCCCAACCCAACAAGAAAACGAATAAAAAGAAAAGAGTGAAAGCTTTGAAATCCAGCACAAATCCCAGCAGCAGTGATAAAGCTCAAGATGTGAGTGTCTGACTTTATACAAGAGTTTCAGTGTTCGTGGAGATATTAAAACATATAGATTTGATGTGTTTTCTCAGGAGTCTCGTGAGAACGATTACCGTGAAGGATTTGATAATCCAGCTCTTGACAAGCTTCTGACGGATCTAGCGAAGGTCAACAACAGCAGAGAAAGAGCCAACAGACTCTTCCAGTGGCTTATTCATCCAGTCCAAGCTAAAACCTTCTTCAGGTCTACACACATTACATTTAACACTTTTATCTAAAGCAAAATAGGTTGCATTAAAAAGTATAAATTTTTTCAGCATGTGTGTCGCCTGGGAATCAAACCCATGACCTTTATGTTGCAAATGCAATGCTACACTCAAATGCACATCTGACCACAGATCCTTGAAAAAAAATATTACTCTTTATTTTGCATCAATAATAAGCAAAAATTATAAAAAAATTATAAAAGTGTATTATTGATTTTTTTGTCTACATAACAGAGATAATTGGGAGAAGAAACCAATTTTAATCCAGCGACAGAATCCAGACTATTATAAAGGACTCTTTTCAACTGCAGAGTTTGATCACATTTTAAGAAATGTAAGTAGATTCTGCTGTTTGATTTCAAGTGACTCTGGTTTAGATCATCTAATGTGAATGATGCGTGGATGTCAGATGATAACGTTAAGTGTTGTGTTCAGGATAATGTTCTGTATGGAGTGAATCTAGATGTGACGAGCTACACAAATGACACAAGAGAGACGCACAATCCTCCAGGAAGGGCATTACCGTACGCGGTGTGGGACTTCTTTGAGGTACAGAATCCACTAAATCAAAGAAATTGTGTTGTTTATTATTAGTTTAGCTCTCTCTGACTATCCTCTTTCAAACTGCTACATATTGCTACGGTTAATTCAATGAATATATAATGTATAAATTAATATGTAGATGTTTGACATAGGTGTCAGTACAGTACATTTAGTGGATGTGTTTCAGCATTGATGTTGTTATTGTTTCTTCTTCAGAGCGGTTGTTCTATCAGAATGCTCAATCCTCAAGCTTTCTCCTCCACTGTATGGCAAGTGCTGTCCATTCTTCAGGAGATGTTTGGCAGTATGGCGGGCGCAAATACGTATGTGATGTTAACCGATTACTCAAAAACATAATTTAATCAGGTTCCTTTGTTAGAATTGTTTTTTACATTTGTTTTCTCTGTCAATCCCTTCAGATATCTGACACCAGCGGGGACGCAGGGCTTTGCCCCACACTATGATGACATTGAAGCGTTTATTGTTCAGCTGGAGGGTAAAAAGCACTGGAGAGTTTACAACCCTCGGTAAGTTTTCACTTTACCCGGTCCATGTCAGAGCTGTATGGATTAGTTTGATATTTCATGATATAATGCAATGACATTCATATTTGTTATTAGTGTGGCTTAAAGGGATAGTTCACCCCAAAATAATAAACATGAAGAAAGATATTTTAAGAAATGTTTGTAACCAAACCGTTCGTGGACCCTATGTGAATGGGGTCTACAAACGGTTTGGTTACAGACATTTTTCACAATATCATCCTTTGTGTTTATCAGAACAAAGAAATTTATGTGGGTTTGTAATCACATGCGAGTGAGTAAATGATGACAGAATTTTCATTTTTGGGTGAACTATCCCTTTAAGTGCTCAAATACTTCATAGGCCCATTGTATGTTTATTAACCAAGTTCAAGTTTTCTGTTTCTCTGCTATATAAGCTTGTCGGTAAATTCAGTTACATTTCTATCTGAAATGACTAGTAAGAGCTTGTTTTCTGTCCTGTAGTTCTGAAGATGAAGTGTTGCCTGTGGTGTCCAGCCGTAAGTAGACGCTCTTTACATTCACATGTGGAGATACGGACTGGCCTGAATGATCACTTCAGTTTTACTTCATGTTCTGCATATATAAAGTGAAACATTTGCTACATCTTAAATCGCATACTTATTGCTTTATCATTAAAACTATATATGAAGTTTGGTTCCAAAACGCAATAAATCCATTTTGACTAATTTGGGTAAAGATTTGTTTTCTATACCAAGAAAGTGATGAAAACCACTATTTTCTGTTACAAACTTTCACATAGCATCTTTAGGTTATAAAAACATAAAAAATTCAAATCCATAATTTGATTTTCAAAGAATTATTATAAAAACTCATGTTTTTCCACAAAATACAATAAAACCATGACAATTTTTTAAATGCTCTAAATCTATTGAATTGACTAGTGGTATACATTGATAAAAAAATAACCATTAATGGCATTAATCAAAACACTTACTTTGTCATATTAAGAACACTGTCATTGCTGCTGTTATTCTTGGGATGTCGTCACTGAACTTTTTTGACAGCGATCAGCTGTAAATTGTTTTGGTCCTGCTCAAATTTCCTTGAATTTGAGTAAAAGAATGGAAAATTTTTTATAAGATCCACTGGGGTCAGTGTGTTAGCATAACAGAACCTTGATGCTCTTGTGTGAGAACGAGCAACAGGCGGAATTTTTCCTTCACCCGAATGCCTCTTATGGAAATTATTTTGATGGCTTACATTTCGTCCCCACCACAGAAAAACACCACAGGTTTATTAATGACATCAAAAGTAGCATTTTGTTTGTTTGTTGATCATAAAGTACAAAGAAAGTAGAGGAAAACTGTAGCATTCTGTGTGTATTCAAAGCGCCGCCATTATTGTTTAAAATGCCTGGAATGGTGCACTGTGATTGGTTGAGTGGATTCATTGCATTCTGAAGAGGAGGAGGAGTGGTGTTTATTGTGTTTCGGGAAAAAATTGAGAAAACATTACAGAATAACACTGCAGATATTGGATTTTGTGTAAAATTAAGAATTTACTTTTAAATACTGACCTGATAACTATATAAAAAAAAAGGTGTTTATCGCGTTTTGGAACCAAACTCTTCATACAGTATGTATGGGTGCAGTGTGAATAAATTTTGGACAAACTGCATCCACCATGTTTTCATTGTCATATGATCCGTCCTTTGACCTATGATGTAATCCGAACAATCACAACCATAATTTATTTATGTGTTGTTTAACAAGTACCTTAATCACGTTAATAGATTTTCTGCTATTTTTTATTTTATTCAACTTTTACACCCTTAAAAATCTAGCCGGAAGTAGTAGTTCATCTGGGTACTGCTGAATTTGGCTATAGTACTTGACTCGCATACTGATTTTCATCTACTTCAGTATATAGTATAGATGGGGGCAATTTGGGACACAACAATTATAAACTGTGTTGTCTTCTTCAAGCTAATTTCAATCAGGCAGAGATCGGGCAGCCTGTCATGGATGTGGTTCTGGAAGCAGGCGATCTGCTGTATTTTCCTCGTGGCTTCATTCATCAGGGTGAATGTCTGCCTGATGCCCATTCACTGCACATCACCATCTCCTCCTTCCAGAAAAACAGCTGGGGAGATCTGCTGCTTAAAGTACAGCCATTCACCTCCTGTTATACTGTAGAAATTTAAAGAATTTGAATATTGACATTAAATAACTTCTCAGTACTTGTTTGTATATATTGCTAACAATAATGCTGTTATACTGTAGAAGTTGAATATTGACATTAAATAACTTCTCAGTACTTGTTTGTATATATTGATGATGTTCATGCGTGACCTAGACTAAATTCATTTAGGATTAGATGTGAAGAAATGTGAATTGATTTAAATTGCAGTTGATGCCAGCAGCAGTGGAGATCGCCATGGAGGACGATGTTGAGTTTAGGAAGGGATTACCGCTCGATTACCTTCAGTTCATGGGGGTTCAGTACTCTGAGAAGGTATGTGTGCTGAAAGCTTTGTTATTCTGTTAAAACCAGCTATTGAAAAGTAAAGTTAAAACTTATTGGTGCTTGTAAACAGGAAGATCCCCGGCGAGATAAATTCATGGCACACGCTCAGGGTCTGATGAAGAAACTGGTTCACTTTGCACCAGTAGATGCCGCTGTGGATCAGAAAGCCAGAGAGTTCCTGCACGACTGTCTTCCTCCAATGCTGACCGCAGGTCAGTTTCACACAAACCTGGATTAAAGCCACTCAACGCTGTCCCACAGTTATTTTACCACAGTTGATCGCAGAGTAAAATCTGTGTGTAATCAGAATTGTAATGTATAAAACACAAAGATGTCAATAATAATATTGATAAGGTACTCAAGGCTGTGCTGGATTGTGCCGAAGGGCGTTGTTAGGCACGACATGAAGTGGAGTCAATGCAAGCCCTTCATCCGTGACTTCTTCACAATACAGCACAGCCTTGGATATCTAATTGATTTTATAAAATGGTGACAAGAAAATCCAAATATTAAAATCAAAAATATGTATTAACAGAACTTTCATTAATTAAAATCACTAAAAGCAGTCCTTCTATTGGAAAAATAGTCCCTGATCGACTGTGAACAGTAATGATTCACAAATGTTTACATTGCTAATGGTGATGTTCAGTGATAAATCTTTGGGTATAGCAGTCATAGTTTGTTTTATCATAAATAAAACACAGCTATTGACCAATCAGAATCAAGGACTGGAATGAACCGTTTATAAATAATGATAATAATTCTCTCTCAGACAATATAGTTCATTAGCTGTTAATGTAATATGCTGCTGCATTAATTCAAAAGATGTACTAATCTCTAAAGATGAAAAGTCTACTCAAAGAGATGTTGTTTGTGATTTGTAGAGGAACATGCCAGGAGTGTGTATGGAGCTCCTGTCCGCTGGGGAGATGGAGAAGCTCTTAATGTGAATGTTAGGATAAAAGGCCAAACTCAAATCAGACTCGTGCGCGCCGGAGCTGCCAGGTAACAGAGAGTCTGATCTCTCTCACACTGAATCTACTGCACAATGTTTATAAAAACATGACAGTCGTATCTTTGTGTCTTCAGGTTGTGCAGTAATGGAGACAATGTTTTGCTTTGCTACACAACAGAGAACTCAAGAGTTTATCATAAAGAAGAGCCCAAGAGCTTTGAGATACAAGCAGAGGTAAACTTTTATACTAAATAGTTTCAGTTTGTACCTTTTATGAACATTTGGTACAACATCTCTCTTTTTTATCAGCACATAGATGCCATGGAGTTTCTCATTCATGCATATCCAAAGTTCATCACTGTTTCCAGTTTACCATGTGACACAGCGGCTGCGAAGGTAATACATAGATAAACTAAAGAATTCACAAACTTATTTACTTAAATAAATGTATTATTATATTGTATACATGTATTATGTTTAGTTTGAAATGGAGTTTGTTTTTGCAGGCATCTCTGGCAGAGCTGCTCTTTGAGAAAGGATTGATCCACACAGCCAAACCTTTGACTGCTGAATAAAAATATTGTTTTGTATCATACCCTTGTTGTTCAAATGACAATAAAAAACTTAAATCTGTGTACTTTGTTAAACAGCGATGTAATAAAATAATTGCATTATTATAGATATGATAAACATTTCTTTATTAAAAAGTCTCACGTTTACATCATACAACTCGATGATGCAAAACCAGGCGTTAACTATGAAAAATCAAGTTTAGACAATATTAACGATGGTGGATTTAAAAAAAGTTACATTTAAATATTGTTTGTAATAATTGTGTCATGTTGGTTATGTAAAGAATAATTGGCAATGAACCGTTGAATAATCAATTATAAAGTCAATTATTCTTCATATTCCACAGTTGCCAGACATTGCTCTGGTGGTTATTTTAAGTTATACCATGGGGCTGTTAAATGCTTTAGAAATGTTCCACGGGTGTTTTTTCTGTAAACCACACACCTAATCTGTCTAATGTCTTAAAGTAACCACCAGAGCAATGTCTGTGGTAACCGTGGTATTAGCTTAATAATTGACTTCGGTCCTTTGAATTATTCGAAAATAATTCACATGCTTTGCATCATGCCGCATCATCACCCTAGGTGTGCATTATTTTCTTATAATTCAATGGCCCGCCGTCAATTATTCCTTACACGTTTGACATGTCAGGTGTGCGGTTATCGGAAAATAATGCATACCCGTGGAACATTTCTCAACCAATCAAAATAAAGCGTTCAACAGCCCTGTGGTATAAGATGCTGTATTCAATCACACAGACTTGTGTAAATAAAAACCATACGGAATAAGAGAACTAAATGCAAAATTTATTGTGCCCACATGTTTTGAAACAGACACAGTATATGGACAGACAGTATACACATTCAGACAACCAAAGGGTCCAATAAATATCACTGCAGGTACATCTCACTTCCACGTGTACTGCTCACCGGGTTTCAGTTCCCTAAAATAAAAAAATTGTCATTTAGATCATTGACTAAATCATTGCATCATTTTAAATGTTTTTTATATGAGGGAAAAGATCACCTGCTGTATAAAGCGCTCTTGTTTCTGAATGCTGTGAGTTTCTGGTCATTCCTTCTGTCCAGATAAACACCAATAACGAAACCCAGAGGGACCAAAATATTCACCCAGTGTTCACGAATCGCTGCAGCAAAGTTCACCATGATGCCTGTAATGAAAGAAAAGACATGTCTGATTCAATGACATGAAGTGTATGGTCAAAGCTATTTGATACAGCTGCCATATCTAGTTAAATTTCAATGGCCCTGCTGTTTGACAAATATATTTATATAGAAAAACTCCATCTAGTCTCAATCTGGTGTCGTGCAATGCAACACATTTCTGCAAAAACATTATACAATGTAAACCTCCGGTCTAAACGGAGCAAAATAGAAATGTTAAAAGTGAATATTAAATGTGAATAATTTGCGAATGTTGAGCTGAAGGTGAATGTAACTTACTAACGTTAGGCCCGTTTGAAACTATCTGCTACTTTCATCACATAAACACGCGATGTAATTTTAATTCCTCACACAGCTCTTATAAACAAGTTAAATATTTCTCAATGAGCATTAAAATGTGTCTGTTAATAAAATAAATACGCATTTAATCACATTTACCTTCCAATGGATTCCTCTGTGCTATTAGCACAACAGCATTAGCAGAAGGGGTCACTGGACTATACCAAATATCAACATGTCAGGGGAGGAACAGCAGGCCGAAAAACAAAACACTGTTTAAAAGATATGTTTTGTGTATAATTTTGTGGAATTATATTTCTTTTCATATTTAGATTATTTAAACATTACTGAAATTAATACACAATTAATTAAATTAATACACAAATAACCTCCTCTCACTTTTTATTCATAATCTCAAAAAGGTAAAATTGTGGACTGTGTTTGTAGAACAAATATCGTCATTATATTTATGTTATTATGTGGTATTGTGTATCAAAACAGACAAGCAAAAAGAGGTTTTAATTACTTTAAAGACACCTCTCTAGTGGCGTCAGTGGTAGAGTCTGGTCATGTGACGTCATCAGCGGGAGTTATGGCGGCTCGGCTCGTGCAGGTTTCTGTGTAACAGTGAATTAAAGATGATTTTTCAGTGTTTACGATGTTTTATAGTTACCAAACTTGTTAGAAACCACAAGTGACATAGCGAGATACGGGTATGCAAAGTTTTATTTACGCATGTCTAATAATTTTATATGAACACGTTGTGTTTTTCTTCTGTACTGCTGGTATTGAATGAGTTTGATGACGATAAGCTAGAATCATTTGTTAAGTTATGTATTAGATGTTAAGGTCAACTTCATACCAGCGTAACATCATAATGTAGATAATAATAATAATGTGGTCGTTTATTATTTGGCAGTTTTTATAGACCAACAAACAGCTTTTTTCTTTCAGTGTCTTTTTAAAACGGTTTTGTGCATTTTCAGAGATTTGTTTAATTTTTTTATTTCTTTTATGTATTTTGTATTGTTTTGTGATTCTTTAATCGTTCTGTGATCATTCAGACTTTTGAAAATGATGCACACAGATTATTGAAGTAATGTCTTATTTTACAACAGCTGGTATGGGGAAAACACAACACATGCTGGTCTTATGAGGATGAGATGTGAAAATATATTTAAAACATAAAGAGTTAAATCATTCTGTTATATTCATCCTCACAGTGTGACCGTCAGACAAGATGACGTCCATCATCAAACTGACGGCTCTGTCCGGTGTCCAGGAAGAATCGGCTCTGTGTTACCTGTTACAGGTGGATGAGTTTCGTTTCCTGCTGGACTGCGGCTGGGATGAAAACTTCTCCATGGACATCATTGATTCCCTGAAGAGGTGCGAGACCATCCGTTAAAGTGTTTTTGGTGTCATGTCCTGTATGTTACGGTGTTTGATGTCCTGTCCTGTCTCTCTCAGGTACGTACATCAGGTGGATGCAGTGTTGCTCTCTCATCCTGATCAACTTCACCTGGGAGCTTTGCCGTACGCTGTGGGCAAACTGGGGCTTAACTGCACCATCTATGCCACAATCCCGGTCTACAAGATGGGCCAGATGTTCATGTACGATCTTTATCAGGTGAGACAGATCTCCACAGTGTTGAAAGCATCTAACACAGCTTAACATAATCAGCAAGTATTGATGTTCATTGATAAAAGGTTAATATGATCCTCACCTTCTGTTGTAGTCTCGACACAACACAGAAGATTTCGGTCTCTTCACCCTGGATGATGTGGATTCAGCATTTGACAAAATCCAGCAGTTAAAATACTCACAGATCGTCAACTTGAAAGGTAAAACATATCTGTGACCCTATAATGACTTATCTTAATTCTCTTGTCTCATGAACATCTGCTTAAAGGTGGGGTGTATGATCTATGAAAGCCAATGTTGACATTTGAAATCACCTAAACAAACACGCCCATACCGCAATAGAACCTGTACCTTCTTTTGATAAACCTTCTCCACACATACGCAACCCATGTCGTTTAGTAGACACACCCCTTACTGCTGATTGGCTACAATCGTGTTTTGGTACTCAGCCCGACTTCCTTTTTCCAAACTTTTTAAAACAACCATGCACCCTGCATTTAAGCATTTAAATAAACCAGGTTTAAAGGGCTATTTCACCCCAAAATTACAAAAAATTATATTCTACTTTTAGCTTTACCTCAATCTCAAAAGACATTTTATTAACTATGGAAATGTTTTTTTATAGATAGATTTTGGGGCAATATCCAATGCCATTACAAATCTGAAAAGAACCAAGATATTATTTAATATAACTCAACAAATTCTGTTATATAGTCATATAGATCGAGGATAGCTTGAGGATGAGAAAATATGGGCAAATTTTGTTTTTTGGGTTGAGTATTCCTTTAGTTCACCACATTTGTAATATGATGTTTGTTTTGACAGTCTTGACAGTTGATTATAATTTATGAATGAACAGGAAAAGGTCACGGTCTGTCCATCACCCCTCTGCCCGCCGGTCACATGATCGGTGGAACGATCTGGAAAATCGTTAAAGATGGAGAGGAAGAGATCGTGTATGCCGTGGATTTCAATCACAAGAGGGAGATGTAAGTGAAGAAAACATCACCCAAATATGATGATTCTGTCATTATTCACTCTGTCCTGTCTTTCATGTGATGACGCTGTTAATGTGTTCTGTCAGTCATCTGAACGGCTGTTCCCTGGAGACCATCAGCAGACCGTCTCTCCTCATCACCGACTCCTTCAATGCTTCATACGTGCAACCTCGCAGGAAACAGCGTGATGAACAACTGCTCAGTATGAGTTTTACAGTTTATGTATTTAAGAAAAAAAAGCTTTCATATGTTTAAATGTTTTATCTATCCCGTTCATTATGCAGAGAAACATAAATAAGACGTTTGTAGTGCTTGCTTTGCACTATATTGGTTGAGTGGTCGAAAAAAATTCAACACTTAAGTTTAGGGGAGTGTTACCTTATTGTCTAACCAATGGCAGGTGAGGGATTTTGCTTTGCATTTTAATGTGTGTGTGACTGTGTGTCTGTATGTCCGTTCCCCTCAGCCAATGTCATGGAGACCCTCCGCGGTGATGGGAATGTGTTGATCGCTGTGGACACTGCGGGAAGAGTACTGGAGCTCGCACAACTTCTGGATCAGATCTGGAGGACCAAAGACGCAGGGCTGGGTGTCTACTCTCTCGCCCTGCTCAATAACGTCAGCTACAATGTGGTGGAGTTCTCAAAGTCCCAGGTCATTTATTTTGATTTGTTTTTATTTCTAATCAGTATAACTTCAGCTGACGGGATGTTTGTAATAATGCAAAAAAAATACTTTATTCAAGTCAAACTCTATCACTCTGTTGCTCCATCTTGATAGACACCCAGGGAACACACATACTGTTAAAACCTATGCATAAATATAAGACACCGCTCTCAGTCTTTCAGGGTTAATTTCAGTGGGATACTTCAGTCTGATTCTCATGTTCTCTCATAGGTGGAGTGGATGAGCGATAAACTCATGCGATGTTTCGAGGACAAACGCAACAACCCCTTCCAGTTTCGGCACCTGTCCCTCTGTCACGGTCTGTCAGATCTGTCCCGTGTGCCGAGTCCCAAAGTGGTTCTGTGCAGCCAGCCCGACCTGGAGTCCGGTTTCTCACGAGAGCTCTTTATTCAGTGGTGCCAGGACCCTAAAAACTCTGTGATCCTTACGTATCGGACCACACCGGGAACGCTGGCCCGCTACCTCATTGATAACCCAGGGGAGAAGAGGATCGACCTGGAGGTGAGGATTGTGGAGATATGAGACAACATTGTGGTCGTTTTAGAGATCAGTGATGTTTGCAAAGCCAAACTATTTGAATAAAGTCTTCTTTAACAAAAACAGATAAGAAAACGCTGCAGACTGGAAGGCAGAGAACTGGAGGAATACTTGGAGAAAGAAAAGATGAAAAAAGAAGCTGCTAAGAAATTGGAGCAGGCGAAAGAGTGAGTGATGATGAAATACTGTCTGAGAGACTTTTATTTACTTATAATACAGATTATCACTTTTATTTAACATTTATTTATTTAGCAGACAATTTTATCCAGAGTGTCTTACAAATAAGAGAGCATTAAAGTTGTGATGTTGTTCAGGGTGGAGTTGGACTCGAGTGATGAGAGCGATATGGAAGATGATCTGGAGCAGCCAGCCGTGGTGAAGACCAAACATCATGATCTGATGATGAAGGGCGAGGGAGGAAGGAAGGGCAGCTTCTTCAAACAGGCCAAGAAATCTTACCCTATGTTTCCCACACATGAGGAGAGGATTAAATGGGACGAGTATGGAGAAATCATCAGGTGAACTTCTAAAATTATATTAATGTGTTTCTACATATGTTCACAATTATTGATTGTTTAGGCTCTTTAAATCAACATAAAACAGCACTTCCAACCCACTGTCATTTTTTAGTAGTGGGATATTTCAGGATGTTTTTTGACTTTTGAAGGGTTTGTCCTAATAATTTGTCCTTCTTTCTTCTTTTAACTGTGTTTATAGTATAATCTTTGCATCATTGATTTCACGTGTTATGACTTCTGACCACAGGCCGGAGGAGTTTCTGGTTCCTGAACTTCAAGCCACTGAAGAGGAGAAAAGTAAACTGGAGTCTGGAATGACTAATGGAGATGAGCCGATGGAGCAGGACCTGTCTGATGTTCCCACTAAATGTACCAGTATCACACAAACATTCGATATCAGGTCAGTGTCCACCACACATGTGGGCTGTTTACACCTGGTATTAAGATGTGGTCGATCGGTTCACAAGTGGACGATGCTAAAGACAAGTGTAACCGGGGTTTGAGCTCGTCCACTTTTAACCACATTTAGAGGAAGTCGAAAATGTGATCGAATGTGTTTGAGCACCCACAAAAGATCGCCTACTGTCCGCCTATTGAGCTAACGTGTGATGTACTGAGCACAATGTTTTTACATCGCTCCTGACTTCTTGCCTCTCTCTCTGCCTCTTTCATTGGTTTCATTTTGCAAGTGTGTGAAAGTTGTGCGATCTTATTTTATTAACTCTTTCCCCACCAGCATTTTTTTTTAAATTTGCCAGCAAGAGCCAGCATTTTCATGGTTTTTAGATTTAATGCCTTCCAGAAAATGTTCTTCTTGAAATATTTAAAAATATAATATATCAAATGAAAGACCCTCTGCTTTCAAACAAAAAAAGTTTCATCCTACCTTTATTAGTTCTCTTTTTATCACCTCTCAAATATAGGTAAGTATTTTCAAAAACACCAAATTTTGAGCAAAAAGCGAAGATAATTGCATTTTTGTGAAGGACTTTTGACAGAGATCAGATGCAGAGCGATTCTCAAAAACATACAGACATACAGCTGTTTGCTCTAGGGCAGGGGTCTTCAACTACTCTACTTTAAGGGCCAGATTTTAAAAATGATGCGGGCCAAACTTTTACCCCTTTTTTACTTCTTATATTTTTTTTTTACTTTTACCTATTATATATTATGTTGTTTTTGTTACTTTTTGTTATAGGTCATATATAAAAAAAATGCATTTTCAAAAAAAAACTCTTAAACTTCTTTTGTTACATTTCAAGTATTAACAACATATAGCCAGTTTCCTCCTAATGACTAAAATTGCACTTCATGTTTTCTTTTTTTTTTATATTTTAAAGATACATAAGCTAAACCTCCTTTCCATTGTACACTACTTACAGACGTGGTTATCGGAGTTCGACCCCTAGTGGCACTCAAAATTAAATTTCAGTTTTATCATAAATCCTTGTCAACATCGGAGAGAAGCACATTCCAGCGCAAGAGTCTCTAATCTATGAATAAATGAAGAGTTTGGTTCCAAAACGAAATAAATCCATTTTGACAAATTTCGGTAAAAACGTGTTTTCGAAAGTAACAAGATGAAAACCACTATTTTCTGTTACAAACTTTCACATAGCATCTTTAGGTTATAAAAACATAAAAAATTCAAATCCATAACTTGATTTTCAAAGATTTAGTATAAAAACAGATAATTTTTTCCACAATATGCAATAAATCCATGACAAGTTTTTACTCAAAATGCTATAAATCTATTGAATCAATAGCCTTTATAAATGTGCATTCATCTTTGCCATGTTATATTCATTTAGTTGACTAGTTGTACACACTAATTAAAAATATAAACATTAATGTCATTAATCAAAACACTTACTTTGTCATATTAAGAACACTGTCATTGCTGCGGTTATACTTGACGTCGTCGCTTAATATTTTTCACAGAGATCAGCTGTAAAATGTTTTGGTCCTGCTCGATTTTCATTGACTTTGAGTAAAATTATGTAAAGTTTTTCATAAGATCCCCTGGGGTCAATGTGTTAGCGTGACAGAAACTTGATGCTGTCGGCCCGGGCAAACAAGCACCGGTCTCCCGAGTGCCTCTTGCGTAAATTATTAGATGTTGATGGCTTACGTTTCTTTTCCGTCACAGAAAACCATCACAGGTTTATCAATGCTATTAAAGTATTATTTTGTTTGTAGATCACGAAGTACAAAGTAGATGAGGAAAACTAGGATTCCGTGTACTGTAATTTCTGGAATGGATTTATTGCGTTCTGTAAAAAAGGAGGAGTTGCGTTTATTGCATTTTGGGAAAAAAGGGAGAAAAGATGACAGAATAGCACGGCGGATATTGGATTTTGCGTAAAATTAAGAATTAACTTTTTAATACTGACCTGATATAATACTGATTCTGGCAGTAACAAATTTTTTTCAAAAATGGCGTTTATTGCGTTTTGGAACCAAACTCTTCAAATATATATAATTAATAATTGACTTATCAGTAATCAATCATTTTTAAAGGATTCAAGTGTTACTGATAAAGTTAAACGAAACATGATTTATAATTTAGACCTTGCACACATTGGGACACAGTGAAATATATCACTTCTGGTTGGGGTGTCACATGCGGTGTAATCCCACAAGTTTTTTTATGCATCCCAAGCTCAAATTGTATCAGAAAATTATGCACCAGCAGATGGTTGGCACCCCACGCCGCCCCTTTCTGACTCTCCTTCTCCTTATCGGCCATTTGTCATGTACAGTGGAAAGGTAAAAATAACCATGCTGGTTTTAAATCAGACAAAGATGACCAGCGGGCCGGTTTAAGATGATTGGAGGGCCGCATTTGGCCCGCGGGCCGCCAGTCGACTAGCCCTGCTCTAGGGCAATACTTCCAGGTTGTATAAGTTGTGGAAGTAGCAGATAATAGCGGTATCGCGGAAAGCCGAAAAATACTTGCCATTGGGAGCGAAGCATTTTCTCTTAATTGACGAGGGAAAGAGTTAATTGCTCTTAAATATCAGAGAAAGCTCTTACACATACACATGCAACCCTAGACCAATGGGGTTCAATCTTCTGTGGCTACCTGGAGGTTTATTGTAATTTAAATAAATTACCGAATTCATATCCATTACTGAAATTTGTATTGTATTGTAGATTAGCTCAGACATTGTGACAGACAGACATCACAGAGTCTTTCATTTCGTTGCTGTGATTTTTAGAGCTCGAGTTACATACATCGATTATGAGGGTCGTTCTGATGGTGACTCCATTAAGAAGATTATAAACCAGATGAAGCCCAGACAGCTGATCATTGTTCATGGTCCACCTGAAGCCAGTCAAGATCTGGCCGACTCCTGTAAGGCGTTCAGTGGAAAAGACATCAAAGTTTATACTCCTAAACTTCACGAGACTGTGGACGGCACCAGTGAAACACACATTTATCAGGTGACCTTAACAAATGCCTGCTTTTCTTTTGAATATGTTTTATACTTTTGTATTACTTTTGATCACTGTGTATAAATCACAATTTTGTTCAGCAAGATACTAAACACTACCATGGCAAAATGTGTGGCATATAAAACTGAGCAACATCGAAATGATCTGGATTTTAAGATGAATATTTCTCCTGTGTGGTAAATTAATGTTTGGTTTTGTTCTTGTCTTGTTCAGGTGAGACTGAAGGATTCATTGGTCAGCTCTCTTCAGTTCTGTAAAGCCAAAGACACGGAGCTGGCCTGGATCGATGGCGTCCTGGACATGCGTGTGGAGAAAGTGGATACAGGAGTCATCGCAGAGGTTGGAGATGTGAAGGATGAAGGGGAGGATGGAGATCAGGCCATGGATGTCTCAGCGGACCTGATGACTGAACCCAGCAGCGCAGCTAACCAGCGGGCCATGAAGACTTTGTTTGGAGAGGATGAGCGAGAGATCTCGGAGGAGAGTGATGTCATACCAACTCTCGAACCCCTGCCTGCTCATGAAGTGAGATAACAATCAGGACATTTAAAATAGAAACAATCCTGATGATGAGATGTTTGTGTTTGATCAGAATGAGTAAAGTATTTGTTTTTATTCACCAGGTACCAGGTCATCAGTCTGTGTTCATCAATGAACCGAGACTATCGGACTTTAAACAGGTTCTTCTGCGTGAAGGGATCCAGGCGGAGTTTGTCGGTGGAGTGTTGGTGTGTAATAATCTAGTGGCTGTGAGGAGAGTAAGTGACTTTATAGCTCGTATCATTATAAACCTTTGTGACACGCTGTCATCTGAATTAAATATTGAATTTAGGGCTGCATAATGATTAATTGCAACAAACTGTTTGCGAACAAAAGTTTTTGTTTACATCATATATGTGTGTGTACTGTGTATAATAATTATGTATTTATAAATACACACACACATGCATGAACATATTGAAGAAATATTTACATGTGTGTGTGCGTGTGTGTGTGTGTTTATACATTCATAATTATTATACACAGTACACACACACACACACACATATATATGATGTAAACAAAAACTGTCATTCTGCAAACAGTTAGTTGAGATTAATTGTTATGCAACCCTATTTGAATTACATTTAAAAAATATTTGTCTTGTTCTGTAAATACAAGCAAGAAATGTTATAGGAAGAAAAAACTATTTGAAAATGTTTAACTGTTGATCCATTTCTATCAATGCAGTGTTTCCTCTAGGATTTTTTTCAGCTGTGGCGGCAGGGGGCGCCCATGATGATTATAAATGTAAAAAAAAAATTAATGTAGAATATAGGCTACAGTAAACTAACATGTATTTTTTTATAATTTTCACGCTGTCATTTACTTTTCCTTATATTTATAGCATATTGCTTTTCTATGTTTGATCTAAACTGTATTTTCTTAAAAAAACGTTACACAGCTGCGTAAGTAGTTTGGATATTTCATTGTAGTTTTAATGTAGTGTGCATTGCAAGTTCGTCCTCGTGTTTAGCGTACAGAGCTGTTACAAAGTCATGCAGTCCTGTTTGATAATCCGCACCGCTGTGATTGACAGAACAACCGACCAGTTATCCGACATCAGCAGCAATTTTATTTCACACCCGTACCATTTGACATTAAGACTGTGACCCCGAGCCGGTCACACCGCAAATCGCGCAGTTAAATATAAACCTTTACCGGTCTTCAGACCTTAAACACAAATAAGCACGGGTCATTTAAAAACGAGTCGAATTTTGGTCTTGGATGTTAGACCCGCATTTAATCTTGTCTATTGAGTCCCGACCTGCATCTACAACACAAATGACACGCGAATAGCCTATTACACCCGTTAGATCAAATATTATGCGGTTCACCCGCGGGTACCCCGACCCTGCTGTTTCGTCTGAAAACAGATAAAACAGTCTCACCGTCTGCCTCAAGTTTCTATTACCAACGTTCTTCTCTTCCACGGGAATAATGTAAGTTTCCTTACAAACAGATTCGACTATTAATGTCTTGCAGTCGCATATAAGTAGTATTCAGTATTTAGCCTTTTGTTTTTGGACAAATATCTTATCATTTAATGTGAAACTTTGTGAGTGTCGATCTAAAGCACAGACGATTGACTGACAGCTGAGCGCTCAGCAGTGCGCTGCATTTATAGCCTATACTGAATAACTAATGGCCAGATAAGTTGATAATATGAGTACAGTGATTCCAAATGAATGTCCAAAAACTCGTAATATGTTAAATCAAAAGTTTAATAATGTCTTTTCTCGCAGCCCTGCGCTGTGTTGGTGTAGATATGCGCCGGTGAACATCATATGCGTGATGACCTTGCAGCTTAAATCACCCTAAATTTATAGTCATAAAGATAAAAGTAAAACAACATTCGCAACTTCAAATGATGTATTTTTATTTTTGTAAACTCACAATAAGGAGAAAACCTTGTGCTTATTTATAATCATTAAAAACATGACGTGCTTTCTGCTGGTTTGGTTTTAGAGCGCGTCACAAAAAAAGAACAGAAACTCAAATACTTTTTTATTCGTTTTGTCAATTTAATAATTATTTAAGTGCAACATATTTCGTATAGGCTTATTTATTTTATTATTATTTCTCAAAACAGAAACGTAGCTTAATAATCCTCTGTTGATTTAAATCTATTTGTGCATGAAACTAAACCCATGGAGGAAATTATGATATTTTAGGAGATTTATTTATAAATGAGTGAACAACGCAAATCCAGAAAGGAATTTATTTCAAGACAGCCAGTCTCGCAGTAGCTTTTTTGCGAGCTCCCGCTGTGGGTTTTGTCTAGAAGGGATACAGCAAATGCCGAAAAGTTACGGATTAGATTTGGAGGTAGGATTATTAGGATGAAAACAGCGGTTCTGGCTAAATTAGATACAAATACATCCTACAATCGTGTGAAATTTTGTGTTTAGAGTTGGGTTTGGTTAAAGGATTAGGATAAAACAGTGCTCATCCAACGAGATTTCGTTTGCTGTATCCCTTCTATCCACAACCGCAGGCGTGGCGGGGATGTTTTATGAGTGGCGGGCCGCCACGGTTGAATGTATATAGCGGAAACACTGCAATGAAAGGGATAGTTCACCCAAAAAAGAAGACTCGGTCAATACTAACCCTATTGTTGTAGAGTTTTTTTTTATTCTGTTGAACACAAAATAAGATATTTTGATATATAATGGTAACCACACAGCTAATGGTACCCATTGACCCATCCATAGTAGGAAAAACAAATACTATGGAAGTCAATGGGTATGGTCAACTGTGTGCTTAACATTATTTATAAAAATTTTGTGATCAACATAAAAAAGAAATTCATACAGGTTTAGAACAACATGAGGTTGAAGAAATGATGACAGAATTTTTATTTTTGTGTGAACTATCCCTTTATTTATAAAGCATTTTAACTAGTAAAGCTTCCAGTTTTTTACAGAAGCTAGGTCACATTTCTCAATACTTAGGTCACTTTTGCTAAACTCTTCACACAGTTCTCATAACCAACTTCAGCTTGGCAAAGCAGTTCATTTCACATTCAAAATGCACTACAACTACCAAAACACTTTATTCAGGTCTCAAATCAACTCATTTTTCAAGAACATTAGTAAAGGTTAACAGCAAAAAACACTTTGTCACCCACAAAACAATGACCTAAAAACACTAACAACATGTAGAATTATACAAGGTTTTCTTGTGTAAAACAAGGACACATCTCTGTTTATAATTCACTGAAATATATGTTACTGGAATGAATCGGACATGTTGCAGAATTTATCAATATTTTATATCGTTTTTTTATTTTATTTTATGTAATTCCAAAATATAACAATTTGTATACACATTATCCACTGATACAAATAAAATATGCTTATCTACTCGGTCTTCTCCATTTGGCCAATAGTTTTTATGGCATTTAATTTAAAGATTTAAAAATATTTTTTTTATTAAAATATTACTGTAGAAATGTAGCAAATTGCTGTCTTATTCAGTTTTGTATCATGTCATTGTTTTGAACATAAGTTTAACAGTTTTGAAAACAGTATGTAAGCATGTGAAAATTGGCCTGTACGTATAAAGAGTTTTGGCAGTGAGAAAAGAATTCATAAAATTTGAGAGATGTAGTCATTGAATGCATTTTGTGCCAAAGCAATGATAATTCATCCTCAGTTTAGCCCACATAGACTTCTGTTGTGCTCACTGTGTGAAGAGTTTTGCAAAAGTGACCTAAGTATTGAGAAATGTGTCCTAGCGTCTGGAAAAACTGTATTGTAAAACTATGTAAAAACTTTAAAAAGCTTACTTAATAGTGTACTTCCCATAACATGCTAATCTGATGACATCATTAATCTTCTGGAATATTGATCTTTCTCTCTCTCTCTTTCAGACGGAGGCTGGTCGTATCTGTCTGGAGGGTTGTCACTGTGATGATTACTATAGGATTCGTCAGCTGTTGTATCAGCAGTATGCTGTCATTTAGCTCTTTAATCCAGAGCTCACATCACTCTTTTTGGGACTACAGCTCCGATTTTTCATTTTGTAGGTTTTGAGTTGTGTATATTTCATTGTTTTTCCCCATGAGCTTCCGTCTGGACTAAAGATGATGTTTTGTTCAGAACTGCTCAATGCAATGTTTTTTTACATTTGTTTTGTTTGCTGATAAATTTCAGTTTTGGTAATGAAATGTCGTCTTTGTGAGTTTGTGCATGAGGACTTGCCATTATTGAGCATTGAAGTTGTTGTGCTAGATGTTGGATTCTAGTTTCTAGATGAGAGGTAAAGCGGGCTTTATACTTCTGCGCCGATTGAACGGTGACCCTACGCAGACATGTGAACCCTACGCAGTAGCCTGATATGCACCCCTCCCAAAATGTAACAGCGTGTCAATGCTACAATGCCAAGTGCTGTGATTTTTGAAATGTGTATTTTATTATTTCGGTTCATTGTGCTAACATTTTAAATCCTCAGTCTTTTAATCTTCTACCACCAAACTCTTTATATTCAGAGACATTTTTGGGTGATTCTCGTGAAATTAGACTTATGAGGTGTCATGAAACATTTTGATAAAAAAAAGTAAATGTAAAGTAAGAGTATCAAAATAAGAAGCATCTCTTCACATACTATTTTGATTTCAAATGACATCATACAAACCAATTTCGTTTTTTTTCATATTTAAGGGAAAAATTTCATTACCGCAACATGACCATGACTGGATTTGGGTCTTTGAACTAACATAAAAAAATAGTTGTAAGGGACATAATTGACTGTGACAGTCAAGATGGCTACCAGGTAGGCAGTTCTTATTTTTTCTCTCCAGATAAAAGTTGAAATTTTGTTTGTCATAGT
The DNA here is from genome assembly GCF_030506205.2 of Paramisgurnus dabryanus. Classification (NCBI taxonomy): domain Eukaryota; kingdom Metazoa; phylum Chordata; class Actinopteri; order Cypriniformes; family Cobitidae; genus Paramisgurnus; species Paramisgurnus dabryanus. The sequence goes on from NC_133348.1 coordinate 10,163,876, forward strand.
ACATAGACAAGTTTTTAGTTCTCATTACCGAAACATGAGTTTGTAAATGCGTAATATCATGTTGCGGTAATGATCATTTTTGATAATGATAATCTAAAAAATGTAAATAATTCTATAGGAATTTTTTTTAATCCTCTAAAAATAATGAGTATAGTAAGTTCAGACCTAAAATGTGCAAAAAAAATTTGGCTTCAAGGGCTTTTTAAAAGATCTGATGCTGGACACCTTAATCTGTATTTTGTGAGAATCACCCGTTTGCTTTATTTGTCAGATGGTGGACTGTGACTACAGTCTGATAGGTCGAGCTTTACACCCCCCAACTGACTCCTGAATCGATGAAACCACCATTAATGAAGCTTGTTAATCACAAAATGTGTTTTGAATACGAATGTTTGAAAAGATTTAATAGTTAACTGTGCCAATGGCAACTTAATCTGTGCAAAATTTGCATCAGTCATTTAGAAATGAGCATTTATCAAAGATAAAGAGTGGATTATCATTGCTAATATTTATGGTTAATAATGTGATCAAACTTCTCACCCTACAGAATGAAACTTCATCTTGTTTCACACCGGTATTATACGCTGTGTGTTATCAGTTTTTTGCTTTAGATATATAGATGTGAAAACGTCTTGTATAAGGCGGATATCATGTTTTATATTCCTCATAGTCCCTGTATTTAATCCCTACCCATAGTCGATAGCTTTGCATTTCTGCTTTCATTCTGAAAATTGACAGTAAGCAGAAGAAATGTCCATCGGTTAATATGTTTTAGCTTTATAATGCTGACTGTGCTTTAATGGACACAACAGCTGAGCGACAGGACAGGACTGGACTGGGATGTTTTGTTCCAGGGTTGGAGGGTTTAAACTTAATTGAAGTCAGTTAGTGACCCAGCATAGGTCTGTGAATGCTAATTTACTTTTATTAATAAAGCTGATGCTGCACTGTCCCAAAAATCTAATAAAATGTGCTTTTAAGGTGAAGACTTCAGCAAAAAATTCTTGTTCAGTACAAACTTTGTGTACAGCACAAGATGATGACTCAGTATCTGATCTTCTTTCTCTCTTTCTAGTTCAAGATTGTTGGGGTTGATAGTTTCAGTATTGTTTTGCCTTTGATCATTGGACAGGGACACTCCACTTTTTGAAAATATGCTCATTTTCCAGATCTCCTAGAGTTAAACATTCAATTTTTACAGTATTCAGCTGATCTCCGGGTCTGGTGGTACCAGCATAGCTTAGCATAATCCATTGAATCTGATTAGACCATTAGCATTGCGCTAAAAACACTAAGACCGACAGAAAATGTAAAGTTGTGATTTTTTAAGCAGATATGGCTAGCAACTATACTCTCAAACTGGTGTAATAATCAAGGAAAATATTCCCTTGCTATTGAAAGTAACCAAGGGGACTATTTTCGCCTGCTGCGTAATATCACTACACCTCCTGCAGCCATGTTACAGCAGCAAAGTCCTTGATTATTACGCCAGAATGAGAGTATAGTTCCTAGACGAATTTGCCTAGAAAAAAATCGCACATTTTTATTTTCCATCTGTCTTAGTTAGTACACCATGTAACTACAGAAGAGTTTTCGATAGGAAAAACTTCTAAACTCTTTGGTTATTTTTTAGCGTGATGCTACTGGTCTAATCAGATTCAATTGACTATGCTAAGCTATGCTAAAAGTGGTACTGTCAGACTCCGAGATGGATTCCAAAACTGTAAAAATCAGATGTTTAACTCTAGGAGAGCTGGAAAATAAGCATTTTTTCAAAAAAAGTGGAGTGTCCCTTTAAATACTCAACCGATATATTCACAGATTACATCACTTCTAAACTTACTATGGGTGAGATTGAGATCTGCCCATTGTTCACATTTTATCTTTATGCATATGGCCAATGATTTGATCCAAAAGCAGCTTACAGTGCATGGTCCCTGCACAGTTCTGCTCTACCACTGAGCTATACAGGAACACAAACAGTTTTCCTAAAGTTATGATGCCTTGACTGGTAATCTTATGTGTTGTTATCATTTGCAGATGCTTTGAAATAAGACTCGAGCAATGTATTATATTTGAGCCGATAGTTCTAAACAATGTTTTTTTTTTTTTTATGTACCATGGTAGCCTTTATAATTCCCCGTAAAACCATGGTATCTTTCATAATCATCCAGTCTCTTATGGTATTTACTGTTTAAATTGCAGATAACCACACATTTGTTTCCATGAACATTACAGCAATGTGAGACAGCAATAAACCAATCTGTAAGTTTCTGGAGGATGAAAAACAAATTATGCGCTGCTGTAACTATTATTGTACAATATGAGAACAGAGTGCATTGTGGGTAAGATGACACTGGTGTATGTGTGTGTGTGTGTGTGTGTGTGAGAGAGAGAAATGCAGCAGGATATATATAAGAAACAGTGTTTATTTGTATCTTTAACGATCCATGATTTTGGCAATAATTAATTATACATCACACATCTATGGATTCCTTGTTCTGTTGGTAGTGAAATGATCAGGGGTATAAATTAAACATATTGTATACTTATATAATGTGTAGCTTGGATGCACTGTAAGTCACTTTGGATAAAACTTTTGACAAAATGTATAAATGTAAATCCTAGTTTGCAATCCTCAAAGGGCTTAAAGTAGCATTGATAATGCAAATTATTATTTCTTTGTTGTTTTTAGCTGATACCCATGTACTTTATATTCTATGAACTATATAACTAAGACTTGGTAAAGACTCATGATTCAATCAATCAATCTCTCATTTGAGATTTGTTTATGAGGTGATGTTAAATGTCTTACATAAGCCCACAATCTTATATCAATGCTTGAAGCAAAGATTTTTTTCAAATGATATAAAGTTGATGAAAGGGAAGATAAGTGCAGTAAGTGGGTACACACCGATGTAATCGACTAAAAGAGCAGAATCATTTATCTTTCTTCACTTATTAAAATGAGTGCCTCCACTAAACAGGTTTAGAGATTTGTGTGTTGATTTCACTGCAGACTTAAAAGAGTGCAGTCGGATAAGATGGGGTTAAAGTGTCTTTAACATTGAAGATAGAGTTTAAGGAAACTCATACAGACCATCAAGACAAACCTACAAATAAAATGACAAACAGGTTAAACAAGTCTGTGTTCATCATGCTCTTGTACACAGATATCACCAACTATTAATGCTTATAACTTGTAGATTAATGAGGAAAATGTATTTGTATGATTGTATAATCAAGCTGCAACATAACAAAATGAAAAAAGTGAAGGGTGTCTGAATACTTTCTGAATGCACTGTAGGTTAAATATATTTAAAAATGATATATTTTATATTAGTTTTTTATATTTTCATTTTTGCATGCATTTAGAAAAGTTAAGGTCCTATCTTGACGAGTTTTTCATGTATTTGCATCAACACTGGTAAAGTATGTACATGCACACATTATAACATATCAGTGCATTGAATAGTAATAGCACGTGTAGCTCTGTCCTAAGTGCCGCCGGTGACGCGTCGGAATCTCGCTCGTGACTTAACGCAGAGCGTCACGTGCCTCCGGTGGACACCAGAGACGAGTACAAACTTCCTGATGATCCAGATGGGAGAACCAGGTATGATTGCGCTATGAACCAATGAAGGTCAGCAGAGATCCACCGGCAGTGTTACAAAGACTGCGGGATGTGTGTGGCTGATGATGGATGCGCGCGTGGCTGCAGGATTTTAATGTTTTCAGCGTTGTTGCAATGCGGCGGAGACTCTGATGACAGGAGATATCTCGACTAGTAAAGACTGGAACTGCTGCTGCTGTTTTATTCTGGATCTGCACCTCTCATCTGTCTCTGGCTGCGCATTACGCGAAGGTCCGAGCCGCTCCAGCGCGCATGTGCTCGCCAGCGCGCGTCTCCTCTCCAGCGCGTCCGTGCATGAGTGCGACGGACCTCATTAAGACCTCATTAAACCCCCGACGATGACGAGCGCCGATCAGGACCAGCATCAGGACCAGACCGTGACGGTCACTAAGAAGCGCATCATTGCGCAGATGTTTAAGGTGCGCAAAAGGAGAGAGATGCTGCTGGCGCAGGTGGGTTTGGTCTGCAGCATGCTGCTCGTGGCGTGGGGCATGTCAGCCCTCCTGACAAGGACAGGTGAGAACCACCAGAGCCAAATGGCATGATATCAACTGCATTGCCCTAATGAGAGATTTGACTTTGCTGTTGTACAGACACAGGTCAGACCTTAGCGAAAAATTGAGGATTCATTGAAAAATAGAGGATCCTGCCTGCAGAAATTCTGCAGGATAGAGCAATGGGAGTATCAGTGTAGGTTTTGATTGACAGATTAATTAGTTTAACAAGAAATCAGATTTTCCTGCATGATCATTGTTGAATCAAAATCTAAGGGTAATTTTGGGATCAACTAAACTAAACAGTCCTAAGAATCGCATTAGGACTGCTTTGGACAGAAATGTTTTTGCAATTGGTGTCATTGACCCAAAGAATCCCAACTTTAGTTTAGTATTCATCTAACAGTGATTATAGAATGAACTAATTTTTAATTGCTATTGGTAAAATATTTACATTGTTTTCACTTGCCGTGACGAACACAAATAGAGATAAAGAAGTAATAACAGTTCTCCAAACATCACAAGTGTATCGTAAATCTGACAATGAGTATCTTGTGCATTTGTCATATATCAGATGTTATTCTGAACGTGGTTTTTATGATGTCAGTGGCATCAGCTAAACAGGGACCTGTTCTTATGAGACATGAGTCTGCGTCTCAAAAATCTTTGAGCTCCCTACCTAGGCAGCATACTCAAAGATGCTGTCTAGAAAGGAATCTGTTTAAGTTTTAATATGCATTGCAGCCTGTGTTTCTGTGGATAGTCTGTGTGTCTCATGTGACGCAGTGTGTTGGGTCAAACATGAACATGGGCAGATCTTAAGACATTATTTATCTTTATTGACCAAACGTGTGAAATGTGTGCAGTCTGATTCGCATGATCTGATCTTGTCTCTGGTACCAGATGTGCATATAATGGAGGGGTAGGACTTTATGTGCTTTTAAGGATATAAAGGACGTCATCTCACATGCATGAATGTAAATGTCTTATTGTGTGAGATTTATTAGGGTTTATTATTTTTAAATAAAGAAGAAATGTTTGTCTTTCTAATCATTCATCAAAATGCAATAACTTGCTCTGCCTCTGTATTTCTTTAAACATCATGAATCCTTCTACCACCCAAGTGCCCTTTTGATACTAGACACCCACTTTCCACAATCCCATCTATTCTACAAAAGTCTACACGTTTCTACACTATTTTGTGTTTAAAAGACCAATAAATTGAATGATCCTGGACAAATCCTGGATGCATTTTCCATAATCTCTGTGTGAAAAGAGCTTTAGTGACTACGGGTTCAGTTCTGTGTGTTGTTCAGATTGAGTTTAGTTTGGTTTATTTGAATCGACATCCAGTGATGAAGCCGAATAGTTGTGTGGATGAAACGCTGTGAGCTTTAAACACAACATCAAATGATTCATTTACTGTAAATGAGCACATAATGTGTGAGGCTTCGAGCTCACTTTAGAGAATAACCTGTTGTGAGGTCAGGAGAGATTTGCTTATTGAATATCCCGATGGCATTTTGCTTGCATGGCAGATATTTTAAACACAGTGCAGCTCTTGTATGTAGACTTACTTTCTCTCTCTATATGTAAACTCATTATTTCACAGTTGTTTTGTCTTGTTTTAGGCCACGGTATGATTGTTGATGAACAGATGGAGTCACATGACCACTGGGGTCGACGGCTGATGTCATCACCATCTGATAATGAGACTGAGGAGAAAAACTGCACCAGTCCAGGTGAGATGATGCCTCAAACCTGAGTAATGTTCCCTTAACATGCATCATACAGAGGTATGATATTAAAATCACATCACATCCAAATCTTAGGAGACACCTTCATGCATAAATGCTGTGTGTTAAGTTATTGACTTTCTGCTGTCTTTGGTTTTTACACAGATAAATAGATGTAATATCTCGTTTGTGCATTATACACTGCACTGTTGTCTGATATGATTTGACAGATGTTTTAAGGGTCCTCAGACTAAAGTCTGTACTCCAGAGATTTAAAGAGATGTTAATACTCAACTCTATGTCAGATTGTTATTTGTGAGATTTAAGCGGAGGTTTGCTGCTCACTTGAGGGAGTTTTAATCAGCTTTGGTGGGTTTGTGTTTAGCTGACACTCATTCTCTCCCGGACTTACGCTTGTTCATCTGACTGCAGTGCTTCTCATTAAAATCTCTTGAACTTAAATTAAAAATCCAATTTTAGCTGTGGATCTTCTGTTTATGCAGCTTTTTACCTTATTATAAATCTCAGTCAGAAGGTGTTTGAAGTTTCTGTGTTTGGAACTCATTTCAAACACATTCAAGAGATATTTTGTATATGATTTAATTTAGTATTCACTGTAAAACATTAGCTGTAATTATGCAGCTGGTTGCCAGTAACTTACTGTAGAAGATTAAGACTGAAAATGTTTCATGTTCATTTAACTTTGCCAGTAACTGTTGCCAGTAAATAACATAAATGTAAAATCTACAGTTAGTTACTGGCAGCTACTGGCAGTTGCCAGTAATACCCAGTAATACTGTAATTTCTACAGAATTCTTTACAGTGAACATTATTCACTATACATGCATATTTATTTTCTGTGTCTTATAAAGCATATAAACACAAAACCATAATCAGCCACCTTTACGTTCAGAAAGCTTAAAGGATCCTACGCAATGATGCCATAAGAGAACCATTTGTGACCCTGCACCACTGTCCTAAGGGTCAAATCTATACATAAACAATAATATGCTTTCCATTGATATATAGAAATGTTAGAGTTTCTTAGGACAGGACAATATTTGGCCTAGATGCAACTATTTAAAAATCTAAAGGTGCAAAAATAAAAATATTGAGAAAATCGCCTTTAAAGTTGTCCAAGTCCTTAGCAACACATATTACTAATGATAAATACATTTTAAAAATATTTACAGTAGAAAATTTATGACACATGATGTTGACTTAATATCCTAATGATTTATTTCATAAAAAAATCTATAATTTTGCCCCACACAATATATCTACAAATATACCCGTGCTACTTGTGACTGGTTTTGTGGTCCATGTTACATTTATTATTTTTCAAAGACCCTTTTAGTTCCAAGATTCCTACAAGAATAATTTCTTTCTTATCTTTTATAGTCTTTAGAAGAGTCTTTCACTACAAAGAACATTTTTTGCAACAGAAAGGTTCTGTTCATCTTAATAAAAACCTTTTAGGAACCTAAAGAGTAAAGTAATGAATGTTATGAATCCTTCAGCCTGAGTTAAATGTGCCAGAAGATTAAATGTAAATCTGGTAATCTCACAACTCCTCTCCAACATGTGCTGCTTCATGCATCTTTATTTTCTGATCTCTTATTTTTTATAACAATTTTTGGGCAATGCTGTCTAAATATCAAACTAGATATTGTGTGTGTTTGTGCGTTGTGTGGTTTGGTGTGTGTGGGTGTGTGCGTGTGCGCATTTGTCAGTGTGTGTGTGTGCATGTGCGTGCATGTGTGCGTGTGTATGTGTGTGTGTGTGCATTTGCGTGTAGGTGCATGCATGTGTGCGTGCGTGGGTGCATGTGTGCGCATGTGCATTTGTGTGCGTGCATTTGTGTTGTTTGTGTGTGTGTGTGCATGTGTGTGTATCTGCGTGTGTGTGAGAGTGTGATGAGACAGATGTTGTTGTGAGAAACAGGGCAGAAAGAGATGTGTTGTTGTTACGCTTCTGTGATTGAGATGTTAAGAGCATCTGTCCTGACCCACAAACAACTACAAACCAACTAGATATCAGGTTATCTATTACACAATAGTTATTATTTTAATAAAATGTGGCATAGAAAAGTTCAGTGCATTACCTTTAGCAGCTGACCTGTTAAAATCTCTCTCTCTCTCTCTTTCTCCAGGATCATTTCCTCATCATTAGTTAATTCCACACATTAGAGATTGGATTTGTCTGCGTTGGCCTTTTCTGTTGATCACACTTTAAAGTTCAGTGGCTTTACAAGAGTTTGTAACAGGATAATTACATCACGCTCTCTTCTTGGGCTTATATCACATCTGAGGGTTTTCCTCATAGTTACTCATCACGTGATTTATTTATTATGTTGCTGTGAGTATTGTGTGAGCAGGTTGTGGGTTGCAAACACACATACTGATAAAAACATCTGTAGCTTGATTGAAATCACTTTGCATAAATGTAAATGTATTAAAGATGTGTAAAATATAATATTATCTTTTATCATAAAGAGATGAGGCAGAAGATTGGGACTGAATGTGTTTGTGTCCACACTGGATGAGCACATCTCAACACTGAACTATTGTGAGCTCATGATGTTGTTAAGAGACTCATCTCATGAGATCATATAAACACATCACATTACATGCCCAAAATTCCTCATAACAGATCAATTTTGTTAGGAATGCTGTTAGGAAACAGGAGCATGTTTGGGAAACCATAGCTTTAAGGTGAATGTTAAAATAGTGTCACATGTAGACGTCTAATATACAGAAACTACTGAAGGTATGTTGTGGATGCTCTGGAGGGTCATATTTTTTATTTGTATTAATTTATATTTTGTATTATTTTGTCATTTTCACAGTCAAAGTAGATAAATAGATTTGCACACAGATGCTTTAATGATGGTTTGTATTCTTGTCTTTTGAACATAATATTAATGTTCACCATACACAGGGTTCCCACAGATCCATGAAATCCTTGAAAGTTTGTGAATTTGGGGGAAATAATTCAAGCACCTTGGAAGTTTTTGAAAATATACATACATAGATACAGGTTATTGAAAGTGCTTGAATCTATTTTATGCAAGAAGTTTTCAGGAAAAAAATCCATATTATTCCCTGTGTATTGTAGGATAATATCATAAAAATTCTAGACTTTGTAAGCACACGTGCTAAACTGTTTGCTTTAAATGTTTATATCTCCTGAATGTTAATTCATACCAAAATGCTTTTTTCCCTGAGAAGGGAACGAGACGCTGCGTCTCCCTTGCCATACTTCCTGCGTCCCTGTAACGCCGTCTTTGGCAATATTTCAGATAGCGATATACTTCCTGGCTCCCGCGTCACCCTGTCTTTGTCATTAAGCCTCACCATTGGTTGAATTTGATATACACATTCAGACGCACTTACCCCTGGAGGCGTCCCCAAAGTGTCCCCAAAGTGTCACCGCAGTGACGCAGCGCGAGTTCCCTCGAAAGGGAACTGTAACAATGTATCTTAAAAGGTAACACGATGTAACCTTGCTCTCACTTAAAAATGTGTCCCCACATTTAATCCTTGAATTTGAGAGTATTGAACCTGAAAAGTCCTTGAAAGCACCTTGGATTTGAAGTTAACTAAGGTGTGAGAACCCTGCATACAGACGTCCTGCAGAAGTCCACACAGAGCGTCTGAATAATGAATCCATGAAATAAAGGCATAACCGTGACCTTCACCTGTCCAGGAGTGTAATCTATATCATCCTATTTTTAGATCAGACTGTGCTGTATGATTCATGAGAGTCTGGGTTTGTGTCCTCTGGCATATTTATTGTTATCCTAGAGGATTCCTGTGGAATGGGATGGGTTTTCAAATGTGTCAAATGTGGGTTTTCAAATCCATTGGTTGTAATGCTTTAGTTCTACTGAAAATATTTTGCATGATGTAAACTAATGTATGCAAAATTAAGCAACAGCAATATAATACTTATATAGTTATAAATGATAAAAGAAAATATGTTTATCTTGGCTGTTTAGAGATACCAGACGGCACACGGGCATTTACAACCAAACAACATCTCTGCTCCACAGTTTTTTATCTAACAGACTCAGACGTGGAGAAATCAATCACTTCTTCATGAATGTTAGTGATGCATAAGCAGAAAACTCATTCTGAATGGTAAACTTTCTGTCCCGTGTTATTTTTTCTGAATGCTTTTGCTTTTGTCATGTTTGCTTAAATTTCCTCTCTCCCCAGTCGTGAAACATCTGCGTCTTGTGTGTGTACGTCGGCTTCATTCATGAATAAGTTATTGGTTCCTTCAACTTCTGAGTCTGTAAGATAAAGGACTACAAACTAGAGATGATGTTTGGTCTCAGATGTGCTGTGTAAAAGTCCACATGTAGTTTATTAAAGGAATAGTTTTAAAATCTGACTCGACAAGATAAACATTCATTTATCCATGTGTTAGGTTACTGTAAAACACTAAATCAATAAACTATTAATTATATTTCTGTTTAATCTCTTGAATTATAAAAAGTAAGTAAGTCACTCTTGCTTTTATTAAAAAACAAAACAAAATTAAAAGCAAAACTTAAAAGGAATTAACTGGGAATTATTAAAACAATCTACAAGTGCTTCATATAAATTGCAATAATTATTGTAGTGATTTCAATAAACAGTTCTTTCAGCATGCTAGTAAATTTATCAACCCATATGATCACAGATGTGTGTATATCTCACACGCTTTACAACAACTGTCTCCATCACATTTCATAGTCTGTACGTTCTGCTTTATAAAGTACAAAAACATAATGAAACTGATGAGCGCATGCAGAACAAATGAAGATGTTTTTGTGTCATTTATCTTGTATGCCAGGTGTCAGCCTGTATGTTTATGGATCATAATTCATTTCTCAAGCTGTTGTATGTTTGATGTTCGTCTGTCGAGAGATTATAATTCATGCTGTTCTGGAGATCATAAAAGCACAAACTCATTCAATTTCATTGCTCATAAATTCAGATCGTGTTTTATTGTGACCTCCTCCCTCCTGCAGATGATCTTTATGTTAAATATCTACCCGGCTGCATATGTTGTGTGTTTCTGTCATTTCTGTGTTTGTTAGGTTTGAAAGACAGAAACAAATGGTAATTGGTCAGGAAACATATTCCTCTGTATTAAAAACAGAAAAACAAGTATTGCAAGTTGTGTTTTTAAATTAGAGAAGCGATCTGAGCCTACAGACCTGAAAATATGCTGCAAATGTATGTGTGTGCACATGTATGTGTCTGTGCGTTTTGTAATTTTGTTGTGCTTTATTCTTTATAGCCATCCATGAATTTCCACACGATATTTTCACCAACACTGAACGAAAGAGTGGTGCTGTACTGTTACACATTATAGCAGTAAGTCTCTCTCTCTCTCTCTCTCTCTCTCTCTCTCTCTCTCTCTCTCTATCTCTCTCTCTCTCTCTCTCTCTCTCTCTCTCTCTCTCTCTCTCTCTCTCTCTCTCTCTCTCTTTATATGTTTAAATATGAATCAGTATTCATATCTAGTGTAAAATGTGTGCTACATTTGCAAGTTTTGGAGAATTCATATCTGTGTGTTGTGTAATTTATCATTCAAATATCTGCATCTGGAATAAAAAACTTATTTATTTTCCTACTTTGCATTACTGTGAGGAAGTCATTTATCATTAAAGCAATTACTACTGTTTAGTTATATTGTGTGTAAAACACAAATCTTGTGCAAAACTTACAAATGACCTGCTGGATGTTCATAATAGAGGTTTAGTTTGGTTAGGCTTGTTTTCTCTCGGTTAAAGAGCACCATTATGTTGCTAAAAACAAGGTTATTTTGTGTGTTTGCTGTAATACAATGTGTTCACCTGCGTCATCGTTTACTTTGGGATTTGTAACTTTTGCATATCGTTAACATGAACTAACACAGACTTACACACCAAAGGAAATATAAAATCGTAAATCGAATGATAGGTGATCTTTAAGATCAAACTTCTGGCTTTTTCTTAAAGGGCTCGCATAAAAAACCATTTATCTTACCTTTTACTATACTCTCTTACATTTACAATGCAAAATTTTCTTGTAAAACCCAAATCATTCACTAAAACCGTGTTCATGTTAGTTTTTTCCCGCCAAGGTTTTTAAAAAAGTTCCCAGCCACCGCCAGCATTTTTTAAGATTTAACAAAAGTGTAATACTTTCCAGAAAATGTTCTTCTTAAAATATATAAACAAACAATCAAATGAAAGAACAGATCATCTGCTTTCAAAAAAGGAAAAACATTTTATCCTACCTTCATTTGTTCTCTTTTATCATCTCTCAAATATGAGTAGGTTTCTTCAAAAATACCAAATTTTGAGCAAAAAGCTTAGATAATTGCGTTTTTGTGAAAGACTTCTGATAGAAATTCGATTCAGAGCGATGATCAAAACATACACAGAGTTTGAACTGTTTGACGTAAGTGGTTGCTTCTGGGTTGTATAAGTTGTGTAAGAGCGCCATCTGGTAGATAATATCTGAAATACGGATTTGCCAGAAAAACTCATCATCATTTTCTCTTCATTGATGAGTTTACTCGTCAATGGCAGGGAAAGAGTTAAATAATTAATTTGTAAGTGTTGTTGGAGCCGATGGTGTAGTGGATGGTGCTTCGACACATAGTGCAGACACACTTATGGCGGCCCGAGTTCGAATCCTTGAGGTCCTTTGCCAATCTCATACCCCTCTCTTCACCCTATACTTTCCTGTCGACTCCTCAATTACTTTCTATCCAATAAAGGAAAAAATGGCCCAAAAAAATTACTTAAAAAATATTTATGAAGCAAGACTCCGCATATCTCTGGTTTCTAGAGAAACAAATCATCTCTTTATGTCTTCTCTTTAATACAGTGGTTTTCAAACTGGGGGCCGGGGCCCCCAGGGGGGCCACGAGATGGGGCCAGGGGGGCCCCAGTTTTTATGAAATACATTAATTTATCATGAATTCTGTGTAATTAAACCTAAAAAAATAAGGCTACTAACCAAAAGCACTACTTTTTTGTATAATTTAATGTTTTTTTATTAAAATGTTGAGTTTTAGAACAGTTTTTTTGTCACAAATTTTCTTTGGGGGGGCCGCGAAGGAATGCACCGTACACAAGGGGGGCCACATGCTGAAAAAGTTTGGAAACCACTGCTTTAATAGATTTCATTGATTCTGACTCCAGATCTTCTGTTACAGGCTCTTTACATGTTCCTGGCCCTGGCCATCGTCTGTGACGACTATTTTGTGACATCTCTTGAGAAAATCTGTGAGGTAGGGTTTTAAAAATCCAGTGAGAACAATGCATTTTTATTTCACTTGATCAAAAACCGCAGTATGAGTTTTTCTTCTGACCCACTTTAAGAAGCGAATGAACTGCGTTGCATCTTTGCCGCAGGGTTTATTAAACATCTGCTGTTATTGTTGTTGTGCAGAAGTTGAATCTAAGTGAAGATGTGGCCGGTGCGACGTTCATGGCGGCTGGAAGTTCTGCACCTGAGCTCTTTGCATCTGTTATAGGTGATGATATGTCTTAAATCTTTCTTCATTAGTAATGTTTGTCTATTGTGAACAAATGCACCCTAGCACAATCACTCAAATTCACTTTAACTCCACAGAACAGGCAAACGCTCTCTTTTTCTTTAGTTTTGTGTGTTTCTGTATTTTCAGGGGTCTTTATCACTCACGGTGATGTTGGTGTGGGAACTATCGTGGGTTCTGCAGTCTTTAATATTCTCTGTATCATAGGAGTCTGTGGGATCTTTGCTGGACAGGTATAAGCGGGTGTCTCTTTGTGATAGGTTGATGTATTTTTTTTACAGTGATGTCATTGGTTTGTCTTGATGTCTGTAGGTTGTCTTATTGACCTGGTGGGCTGTTTTCCGTGATTCATCCTTTTACATAATGGCTGTAGTCGCTCTTATTGTGGTGAGTCTCACATACGAATGGAAAAACATTCCAGGTTTAATGCAACTAAGATATATGATTTTTTTGGTCAATAAATCTTTTTAATTAATCAATAAATCTTTCTGTTTCTAATGAAAAGACACTCAGGTCAATCATTATTCACTTTATTATGCGATTTTACATTGTGTTACACAGAACAACATTATGTGCATGCAGCAATGTCTTATTCAAACAGTACCTCACAAATGTCTTGTAAATATATTTTTAAAGTTATATATTTTATAAATATTATGCATACTTTTTTTTTTGGTTTCACAAATTTTGTGTTTGTCTCTCATTTACTGTAATTACATTTGTGTTATATCGAGCTGAAATCTACCACATTGTTTTATTAATGTCCCCACCACCCATTAAAACCCCCCACATCTGTCCATCACTAAACTTTAAACATATGTTTACAGTAATGGATGCACAATAACAGAAGTCATGTGATTGAGCTAACATGCTTTAAACTCTGAATAATCTTTTAACCCTTATGTGTTGTTGGGGCCATTTTTGTCTTAATTTGGCCACAACTTTCTCTGCGTTTCAGCAAATGGAATGATTTTTGGTGACAAATCTTATATTTACACATATTTTAAGAAAATGCTTTGAATTTTTTTAAAAACTTATCAATATACTGTGGGCAAATATACTACCCTTATGTGTTGTTAAACTGCTGTAAAAATGTAACAAATGAATTTTTTTCCAAATTTGCATAAATCTGTTAATCAACCTCATTAATGATCAAAACTACCAAATGTTTACAAAAATTCCATGATTTTAACTTTTTAATTGCCAAGTTTATAAGTTGTGTCACTGATTTGGAAAAAATAAACGACAGATTTTCAATATAAAAAGTGAATGTGGACTGGATTTTCCTTTACCTTTTTTACAGTCTTGGGCATGTCAAAGATTGGTAAAAACATTGACTTTGATAAATTTTTAGTTTTTGTGCAGCATCAGATTTGATTTTTTTCTTCCTCATTTATTGTTTGTGGCCATTTATTCCCCATTGACTTCCATTATAACAACATTTTTTGATTGCAGAGCCATGACACCTTATTATCATGCATTTTTGATTCTCTGTGGTTTTTCCTTTTGCAAAGAGGTAAAATTTGTCATTTTTACTGTTGATGACCATGTGGCACCATTGACCCTTTAGTAGGCCTGTGCAAAAAACAGAGCATTTATGCAAAACAAAAATATTAATTTGATACGTTTTTACAACCGTTTTTCAACACAAAAGGTTGTAAATGTTCTCATTGATAATGTTTGCTTGTGATTACACTTCAGAAATGCACATGAATGTTGATTATAACAGCATTGATTTCTTTTTCATCCCTGTTGTCTAATATTAGTTCATCTATGATGAGAAGATTGTGTGGTGAGTGTTTGATTCTTTTCTGATCATCTGTCTGATGATTTCATCTCTTATGTTTCTGATAGTGATATGTTGTGTAAATGTCTTTTCTGTATGTCAGGTGGGAGAGTTTAATTCTGGTGGTGATGTATGCTGTCTATATTCTCATTATGAAGTGAGTATGGCGGTGAAATGATATAAATGTTCTGTTTTCTGTGAAAGCTATCAAATCTTTCTTTTATTTCCTGACTGTTTGTTCTGTTTGTTGTGTCCGTTTCAGGTTTAATGCACCCATGCAGAAATTTTTCACAAGGCGAAGCGACGAAAATGTTGCAAATGGAAACGCGGCGGTTGGCAGTGAACTAGAAGATGGTAATGAAAGTGTAGATGATCCGTCTGTACCGCTGTTGTGTGAAGGTAAAACTAAACAGACAGGCTTTAATATTATCATTAAACAAGTCACAATATACCATTTTGTGTACAAGTAGAGATTGCTCTTAGTTAAGATGTTTGAGGGTCAGAAACTATGAATAAAAGAGAAAGCAACTGTCTGACATTTTGACATTGGTATTTAAGTAGAAATATTTATATTTGTTATATTCAACAATTTTGCGGTTGGATTTATGCACCATATGAAATAAAAATAATATTTTTTTGTTTTTTATTAAACTTATTAACACAGTGAAGAAGTTTTATTTTAATGTTAACTGGGTAAATAATGTTAATAATATCCATATTTGTTGTGGTACACTATGTGGTATAACAGGAAGACAAAAAGGTGAATGAATACACTACATACATATATATGAATATCCATGAACAAACATGAATAAAAAAAACATATATTTCTAAGAATTTACAAAATACAAATAGGGCTGCATAACGATCAATCACAACTAATCGCAATTAATCGCAACTAATCGCGAGCATGCGAAACTAAACTTTATTTAATTTTTGCTCCATGTCCCCTTCAGGGCTCTGTATATTTCTGATAACAAGCAAAAAAAAAACAGGTAGATTACCTTAGTTCATATTTGACAGCTAAAGAGTATAAAAAACGACACTGAGCTAACGTTGCTGTGTTAAATGTGTACTATATAATGTATACAATGTTAAAGGGATAGTTCACCCAAAAATAAACATTCTGTCATCATTTAGTCACACTCATGTTGTTACAAACCTGTATGAATTTCATAGTTATGATGAACACGAAGGAAGATATTTTGAGAAATGTTTGTAACCAAACCGTTCGTGGACCCCATTTACTTCCATAGTATTTTTTCTACTATGGAAGTGAATGGGGTCCACAAACAGTTTGGCTACAAACATTTCTCAAAATATATTTCTTTGTGTTTATCAGAACAAATACATTTATGCGGGTTTGTAACAACATGAGAGTGAGTAAAGATGACAGAATTTTCATTTTTGACTGCCAAACTTCCCTTCACATAGTAGCGATTCATAATCGTCATCTCCCCTCGTCTTTAGGAAACCAAAACATTTATTATATTTGACGAGGTATTTGTTCCAGGGTTTATTTTAGCCATCAGTCAGACCATTAAACAAACAGA
Source organism: Paramisgurnus dabryanus (assembly GCF_030506205.2). Taxonomy (NCBI): domain Eukaryota; kingdom Metazoa; phylum Chordata; class Actinopteri; order Cypriniformes; family Cobitidae; genus Paramisgurnus; species Paramisgurnus dabryanus. The sequence goes on from NC_133348.1 coordinate 10,180,624, forward strand.
GACCAAAAGTTAAGTTCCGACCAGACTCGTAACCACGACAACGCATGTGCGTACAATGAAACGTTTATATATAATTTATATTTTATTTGTTTTAAATTATACATGCATATGTGTGTGTGTTTATATATACATAGTTATTATACACAGTACAGACACATGATGTAAACAAAAACTTTTATTCTGCAGATGATTAGTTGCGATTAATCGTCATGCAGCCCTAAATACAAAGAAAATTTGTCAGATTATTTTGTTAGTGTTTTTTTTATTGTTTTGTTTTTATGAGAGTTGTATTAAAGCAGTAATCTGTCTTCTGTGAGTTCTTCAGATCTCTGTGCTGTTACTTCCTGTTTCTGAGGTGACATCACTTCCTGTCTCCTGCATCTCTACTGCACTTCTTCTCAGATTCTCCGTTATATCTCAGATCAGTTTCTGCTTGTCTCAGCCTGTCTGCTTAGTTTTACTGAACCTTTACATGAACATTTCAAACTCTGCTTCTTATATTTCTGATGCCTCACAGATACAAACATCTGAAGAACCTTTCTATTTTATAAAAAAGCAGCTTCTTAGATTATAAAAAGATATGAAAGAAATTATTCTTGTAAGAACCTTGGACTAAACGGTTCTTTGAGAAACCAAAAATGGTTCTTCTGTGGCATCGCTGTGAAGTATCTTTAGTTTTAGGAGTGTAATCGAAGAGATTTGAGAAAAGGTTTGTTTAATCTTTTTGTTTTAGAAAATCAGGAAAATACATCAGTCGTAATTTTTTATGTTTTTTTGGGGGGGGGGGGGCTGATTTTTTAAGTCAAGCCGAGTAAGATGTACAGTCGGGGTTCTGTTGTTATGGTGGATGAGATCATCAATGCCAGTCCTCCACATTACCGTTTCCCTGAAGCGAGTCTCCGTATCATGATCACCAATCACTTTGGACCCAAGACTCGTCTACGCATGGCCAGTCGTCTCATTATAACAGAGGTGTGACATCAGTACCAGACCATTAACACTCATGTGATCTTTTGAATGTGATTTATTGAAGTGAAGAGTTTTTTTTGTATGCTTGTAGCGTCAGAGGTTGGTCCAGGCAGCCAATGGGGTTGAGACCGCTGTGGTGGACGGTAAACCTGATATTGAAAATGGAAACGTACCAGAAGACAAAACTACTGAAGATAAAGAGAGTGAACTGACCTCACCCTTCAGAGTACCAGGTGAAGATCACATACAGATACAGTAGTTAACTCTTTCCCTGCCATTGATGAGTTATCTCGTCAATTAAGAGAAAACGCTTCCCTCCCAATGACAAGTTTTTGCGGCAATCCATATTTCCGTTATTATTCACCATGTGGAGCTCTTACACAACTTATAAAACACTGAAGCATCCACTGATTCAAGAACAGTAAAAACTCTGTGTATGTTTGATCATCGCTCTAAATCTGATCGCTAACAAAATTCCTTCACAAAAATGCAATTATCTCAAAATTCTAAATAAAATCAACATTTTGAAGAAACCTACCCATTTTTGAGAGGTGATAAAAGAGACCAAATGAAGATAGGATGAAACGTTTTTTTTTTTCTGTTTTGTTTGTTTGTTTGTCTGTCTGAAAGCAGAAGGTCTGTCCTTTCATTTGATATATTGTATGTTGAAGAACATTTTTTTCTGGAAGGCATTCAACTTCAATCACAAAAAAAGCTGGAGCTGGCTGGCAACTTTAAAAAAAAGGCGAGGAAAGAGTTAAAGAGTTGGACTGTCAGAATTTCAACTTGTATTCAGAAAAGAAATCAGATTTAAAAGATATGTTTACAGTTAATGTGACGTTTAAGCATACAGACAGGGTTAGGTGCTTATTTTAAATTTACATTTATTCATTTCACAGACACTTTTATCCAAAGCGAATGACTTACAAATAAGTGAGCGTTGAACATTTGGTGAATGTCTAACAACACGTCACGTGTGAATGTTCTCCATATGTCGATGTCATGTAACCGTATGTAAGAAAAATCTAATCAAATATTAATTTAAAATGACAGAAAGTTAAGTTTATAAGCTTTAAGTATTGCATGTCTTTTATTTTTTACTTTTAATTATATTAATAGTATTATCCTGTGTACAATTTAGTTTGTGGCTACTGTTGGATTTTGTGATTTCCCACACTGTAAAAATTCCTTGTTGCACTTACATTTTCAAGTGTGAACAACTTAAATTAATAACTGTGGATTCACACCAGCCGCGGAAGAGGCGGCAAAAACGCGTGAACCGCGTCCAGTTTGCCGCTTGAACATTTTGAGTTTACTCGCTTAATCCGCGCGTGAAATTCTAGTCATTCGAGAAATTCACGCGGAAATCCGCGTCATGGGAGGGGCTTCTGCGACTCCGCGGAGACTACACCACTCCGCTCGCTTCCTGTAATCACGTCACTACTACAGCAAGCTCCTGATTGGTTAACGCGGCGCGGAATTCCGCCAAACTTCAGATTTTTGAACTCGCGCGTTTCCCGCGGCAACGCTCAATTCACGCGGAACGCCCCGCGCCTTCCGTGCGTTCCGCGACATCCGCGCCGCGGCTACCGCGTGTACCGCGCCGCAGGATGCCTAATCGCGTGTTTGCATTGACTTAACATGTAAATCATCCGCGCTTGCCGCCTCTTCCGCGGCTGGTGTGAATCCACAGTGAGGCTATATCCACACGAAGCCGGTGCATTCCCTATCCGATCATTTTTTTTTCCTTGCTCTAAAAAAATATTCCATAAACACGAAACCACTGAAACCGACTGAAAGCGGTGTAGTATATATGCCGGACCAGTATGGGGCGCTGTAATTCTGCCACAGATATACACTATACACGGAGAAGAAGACTTTGAGCATGCGCATAGCCAACGTATGGTGTTGTCCATTATCGCTTGTTGGTCACCACAATTGCATAGAAGCAATAGATTTTGCTGTAATAAAGCTAGTAGGCTTAGTAGCTTCTGTAGCACGAACACAATCACGTAATCCGCCGTTATTGTTGTTGCTGTTACGTGTGACGCTTCCGACACGTGATGTGATGACGTTTTCGCTTCACAAAATATACGGATTGGCTGTACAGACGAAACCGCAAGGGTGTCGGTTTCAGATTTATCCACTTTAGGACCCGGTTTCAAAAAATTGCGGATTCAGTCTCCGAAAACGCCGGATCCGTGTGGATGAAACGCCAATACGATAACAAATTTATACGTATACAGTGATACGCGTCTCCGTGTGGACAGCCCCTAAGATATATCAACTTATTTTAAAAGTTAGAATTTGCTATAAATTATAAAAATAAAGTTGTAATAACTTAAACCCATTCAACTTAATTGTTTTAAACAAACTCCTCACTATAGTCAAGAAAGTTAAAATGACATTGTTTAAACTTAAAGGTGACATAGAGTGATTGAACGGGGTATTTATCCTTGTTCTGTGATGTGACATGTAGACAAAAATGTTTTTTTGGGGGGGTCTGTAATGCCTTAGAAGCTTCCTAAAAACCTCTCTCAGATAGCTCTATTAGGGTGGGGGATTTTAAACAAGCGCTTTTGCACCTATTTGGCTCCCCCTACTGGCTTAACTTGCAATCTCATTACTGATTGGCTGACTTTGCTGCCACTCAAAAAATGTAGCCAATTATTTTAAAGTTTAGGGGCAGTGGGATGCCTATGATGTCATAAGCATCAGTTTTTCAGATTGGGACGTTTTCTGGCTGACATTTCTAAAAGAGGAATTTCTATGAGACTGAGATGTTTAGCATGTCTAGCACTTTTTGTATGTTTGTGAATGCGGGTAGACTACCATTATTCAACAAAGACAAGGTAAAAATGGTTTTTCATTCTCTGTGCATAAATGAATGAATAAAGTGTCTGTCTGTCTGTGTGTCTTGTGTGTCTATATTTCAGGTGGCTGTATGAACAAAACCAAATGGTTGATTTCGTGGCCATTATTGTTGATCTTGTACTTCACCATCCCAAACTGTGCCAAGTCTCGCTGGGAAAAATACTTCATGCTGTCATTTATCCTCTCCACTGTCTGGATCGCTGTCTTTTCATACCTGATGGTGTGGATGGTATGAACAACACAATCTCTCTTTCTCTCTCTCGCTTATTGTTTTTTATTAACTTCACCACTTCTGCTGTCTCCTAGGTGACTATCATCGGATATACTCTTGGCATTCCTGATGTTATCATGGGCATCACATTTCTGGCAGCGGGCACGAGTGTTCCCGATTGTATCGCCAGTCTGATTGTTGCTAGGCAAGGTAGATGAAAGATGCTGTTTTAATCTGTACGGTTTGAGTCTGATCAATAACTGTGGTAGATTAAATCATGGGCGTCGGAACCATTATACGTGGGTGGGACAGGACCCACCCACTTTTTAAGACCAATGATAATGGACCCACCCACTTTTTCTCTAATTTAGCGCATTTGTCTGTTCACTTATCAAAGCGCTGTTAGTCCAAATCCATTCCACTAGAGTAGGGATCCCTAACCTTTGCATTTTTTACACCGCGGACCCGTTTCAGCTTTTAAACATAATTCGCGGGGTGGACGCTGAGTTGCTGTTCGAACATAGTGCTGAAAACCTCATTTTCCAAATGTATAACGTTTTAAACAGAAGTAAATGTCAAACAACCATGCATTAGGAAAATTAATAACTGCTTTATTTATAGTATATTTTCTATAGACGTGTAAAACCATATTAAAGCGGATTATTTTCCTTTCATTATTTCACGAGTTTGCCTGCCCATTTAGTCTTAATAATTAACGGTAAACGAACTTAGCTTGGTGTTCTTAAAGGCAGCTCGAACCTTCGGACTCGAGCCCCAAGTTCAAGACACAGAAGAAAAAAAGAGGAGATGATGAGGAGAGATGCCAGAAGAATTGCGTCTGTCGCGGAGGCACAGAGATCCCGTTTTGCTTTTAATGGTAATTAACACAGCACTAAATGTGGTTCCTTTCAAACGTTAAAAGTGTAGGCTAATCGTTAAAATATTATTACTGCTGTAAAATAGTTTATTTTGATTATGGCACGATCGCTGGATAATTTTCAAGTTTTTTTACAGAAGCCAATTACTTTTCATTTGCGACATGAATGTCCTCACGTATTGTTATTATTTGCGAGGTACATTTGCAGATAATTCATAAAGTCATACCTCTGTTTAATCGATTGTGTTTTAGAAGTACACATGCTCAAACTCTTATGACAGCATTGTTTCCCGACGGATACCATAAAATAAAGTGATCTTATTTCCAGAATCTCACATTTATATTTCTCTAAGAGAGAGAAAGAGAGATTGCGTTTAACAAATAAAAAAGGTATACAAAAGTTTACCTTCATTCGTTTTTCTTACCTTTTATTTCCTCAAAATAAAAAATAAACATTGTAGCCTACTGTCAGCAGAGTAAAAAAAATGACACAGAGAAAGATAAATGAAACATGACATCTGTCATTATTTGCTAAATATTTAAAGGGCTATTACCAGAATCTCGACTGCAATAGGCTACTGTCTTTAATTTAATAAACGCAAATTTTCAGGCTAATTAAAAGGAAACATGAAAATGTCAAATAATGCAGTAAATGTATTTTTCGGGGGGGGGGGGGGGGGGTTATGTGGGGACCCACCCACTTTTCATTTGCTTCCGACGCCCATGGATTAAATAAACATTGAAAGTGAGGTAAGAAAAGTTTTACCTTTAAATAAAAAACATTTGATTCTTTCTCCTCAATTCTTTACATTTGCATTTTTTTTTTTACTTTAACTTAGTTCTCAGTTTCTTATGAAACACTTCAATTAAACACTTTCATACACTTGTTTCCTATCACCAGCAAAGATACAATACAATACTCTTGGTGTATATTTTGTCTATCAAACATCTCACTACAGATGCATCATTTTAGATGAAATCTGGACACTGAACGGTTGATGTTTTTTTATTTGATTTCTCTCTGCAGGTCTGGGTGATATGGCAGTGTCTAATACTATTGGCAGTAATGTCTTTGACATTCTGGTGGGACTCGGTGTTCCCTGGGCTCTTCAGACCATGGCAGTCAGTTATGGATCAGTTGTAAGCACACAGTCGATCTGATCTTTGGCGTTTAAACAGAGATCAGACTTTGCACTATTCAAACCCTCTGTTTTTAGTGTAATGTCAGTGATGTGAGATTGATTAAGGTTTTTCTGCACAGGTGAAGATAAACAGTCGAGGTCTGCTTTACTCTGTTGTGCTTCTGCTGGGCTCTGTAGCTTTCACTGTGAGTTATTCAGTCTGTTCTTTACCAGATGATTCATTATTCATAACCGGCACAGCAGGAATCTGCTGCCTCTTTCAGATTTAGTGAAATTGATGTAAACGTGGTAAAAAAGTGTTAAGCTAAGATAAGGACTAAACTCTACACTGAAAAAATAATACACTCGATTTACTAAAAAAAACTAAAATATAGTGCATAATTTTTTAATCCACTTTTTTAAAGTAAGTTTAACATGGAATTTTAAGCAATTTAAGCATTTGCTTAAAATTCCATGTAAAATTAACTCAAAAAAGTGGATGCAAAAATGATGCACTATATTTTTAAGTAAATCCAGCATATTATTTTTAATCCACTGCCTAGTTAGTTATATTTGCTAATATAATTCAAGTTTTAACCCCAAATTATTAATAACAATTTCCTTCTTACAAATTTTACATGATAAAATTTAGTTGTTTTACCAAATAATTTGTTCATTTAGAATTACTCACCTTTTTGTGTCATTTTTACTAAAATTTGGATAAAAATCAAGAATTATTTTTTTTAATAGAATTTACTCATTTTATTTAGTTAAATTTACTAAGCCACAAAATATTTTTTTACCATATATAAGAAGCATAGTCAGATTGGCCAGAAGATTTCATATATGCCTGTATCAGAGTTACTATATAACTATAATCAATACAAATCTTTTAACCAGTGTTGTGATCACTTTGCAAGAACCCATTGGTGCCACTCATTAATCATTTTGGAAAATCTATAAATTTGTTAATACATTTTGAAATGTCTATACATTAAAAAAACTGTTTTTTTTTTTCAACCCAGCGTTAAGTCAGAAAGAGACAAACCAACCATTGGGTTAAATTAACTTGATATGATAATGATAGTACATGAATTACTGCATATTAATGAAGTGACAGAAAATGATTATGAATATTGTGTTTTTAAATGCTGTTTTTGTGTTTATTTATAGCACATGCAGTGGCGGCTGGTGACTTCTTTTCAAAGCACAAGATTCGAAGCTCGTAAAATATGTATTTAGCCTGTAATGTGTGTGGCTTGTCATGTCAAAATATGTGTTCGGTACGTCAGGGGAACCTATGTGCATCGTGCGTCTTGTCAAAATAAGTGCCTGCTGCACACACGTCTTAGGGGTTTATGATAACCCATTTATAAACCCTTTCGACACGTGTGCAGCCAACGTATTTTGACATGATGCATGATGCACATGACGTGACAAACACATATTTTGACATGATGAGCAACACACATGACACTCTAAACACATATTTTGACATGACACATGATGCAGATAGGTTAATAACCCATTTATAAACCCTTTCGACACGTGTGCAGCTGACGTATTTTGACATGATGCATGATGCACATGACGTGACAAACACATATTTTGACATGATGAGCAACACACATGACACTCTGAACACATATTTTGACATGACGCATGATGCAGATAGGTTAATAACCCATTTATAAACCCTTTCGACACGTGTGCAGCTGACATATTTTGACATGATGCATGATGCACATAGGTTTACATGACGTGACAAACACATATTTTGACATTATGAGCAACACACATGACACTCCAAACCAAATTTTGAATTTGCGCCCCTCAGAAGAGAAGTCACCGGCTGCCACTGAGCACATGTTTTGATTCTTGAGTTGTTCAATAGTGTTTTATTCATATTTGGACATTATTGATTTATTGATTTTCCCCATTTATCTTCCAGTCAGATTTCAGTTGATGTAAACTTCTAAAGCAATGCATTGCTGTGTTATTCATCAATTGTAAACAGTATAAACTCTACTGTATGTGATCTCCTCTCTATCTGCAGATTTTTGGCATTCACCTGAACAGATGGAAGTTGGACTTTAAGCTGGGTGTTTATTTGCTAGTGCTGTATGCCGTCTTCCTCTGCTTCTCCATCATGATCGAGTACAACGTCTTTACCTTTGTCAACTTACCCATGTGTCAGGATGAATAAATATCCCAGAATGCACCACCAATGATCTGGATGTCACGACCATCTTTACTTCAGTTTGATCTTCGTTCTGAACCATCATCACCTCAGACTGAATGAATGTGAGTTTTTCTTACTCGATTAAAGCTGAATGTTCTTGTGTGGTCTCTTGCTCCCTGGTAACAGGAACTCACTTTTCACTGTGGATGATGAATCAGACCTTCCAGTAAGGATAATTTATTTCTGACCTCTGACCCCATATGTTGACCCGGGAGGAGGCTCTTCTCTTTGGCAGCTCTTGTCTTCCTCATCACGTGGACGCCTGGATAAACATTCACTCTTTTCTACACTGATGTGTCTGTTTGGTTTTAGTGTTGCAAAATGTCTTTTTGTAACTTTGTCAGATTCATTCGACAACTGTGATTTTTTTATATTGTTTTGAAATGCAAGAAAATCACATTTTCCATATTTATTGTCTCATATAGGGCTTTTCTTTGTATTAATCAGGTACTATAAGACAGAGAGAGAGAGAGACAAAGTTACCAAAACACTTTGGGTCACCAAATTAAGATTTTTTTTGTTGTAGTGGCCTACAGAGATTTGATCACATTTATTTATTCATTCTGGTGATCTTGACAGTGCAGGTCGGTATCAGGGATGCTCTTGGGATATAATTCCTATACACAGAAACTAGATTACACCCATTGTAATGCACAGTGTTATTCCTTTCCAGTCTTGATGAGGTCTTGGAGACAAATGAGAGAGTTTATAAATGTAGACATTAGCACTTTAATGCAAGCGAGCAGTCCTGTGTCATTCAATTTCAGAGTGCTTCCTTCTGTCAGATTGTATATTGTGTGTATTTGTGTGTGTCAGGGGAATCGTCTTTCCTGACAGTTTGACAGTTCCTTCACCCGGCGACTCCATGAGCACAGCCACGACGGCACAATCCGAGTCTGCGGTGCATTATGGGACGTAACGTGGCACCGCCGACCCATGCAATCTCCCTACATCTGTTTCCATGGCAACCACAGCCCCGTTTCGACCTGGCAGCTACTGAACCAAACCTCTGTGGAAATATTCCTGGTTGTTGAATAGGTTGAATTGGGATATCGGTGATTCTTGTTCAGTTTTGGGCCGTCACGTGTGCTTTGTGCTGAATGAACAGTGGCTGGTGCTTCTTTATGCAATACACTTCAAAGGAAAACAATAAAAGCAATTTTTCTGGAAAACTGTGAAATAGCAATAGGATTTGGGAATGATTTTGTTATGCAGGTGTGATTGCTGTCCAAGGGGCATTAACTTTTTCCTGATGGTGCAGTGCCCTGAACTCTTGAGATAATATGATGGAGACTGTGGAGAAGGTGTTTTTTGTGGCTGGTCTGACAACACAACTTCCCCTTCCCAGCCTCACACAGACAGTTCATCTGTTCATACAGTACACATCATGTGTTTGCATTTCTTTCTGACAGTAAAACGTACAAAACTAAGCATTAAAAAATCTTCTCAGTGGCATTTTGTCAAACTACAGGAACAATAAATCAAAAGAATGATTCATTTACTGATTATATTTCAATGATCGTTTTTTATAAATGATATTATTGTCTGTGGTTCTTCTTATATTTTTATTAAAAAACAATGCAGTATAAGTGTAAAATATAAATGTAATTTTTTATTTAGGAAAATTATGCTTAATTAATGTAAAAAAAATCTTAAAGGCTTGGAAATAAGCTTTCTATATGCAAATTGTAATTCATTAGGGGGAAAGATGAGCTGAATATGTTCTGGCTTTGTGAGATGTTGATGATGCATAAAAAGATATGTGCACATATTTGTTGAACAATAATTTGCATGTAAATGATTTTCCATCAGTTTTTAATGTATGCAGATGGGGAATGATCTTTATTCTATGATCTAAGTCACTTTTTAAAGTCTAATTCAAATGAGATAATTGTTGTACTTTACATGTTGTGGGTCATATGGGAACCTAAAATAAGTGCACACATATTTAATGAATGAAAGTGTATGTATTTCTGTGTTTCTGTCGAATGAAAGCAAACCCCATGCACTGTGAGGGTAATGTGATGTGAGATTCATGTCAATAACAAACTGTATGATGATCAGAAAATATATCTATATTTAATGTAAAGTTAGTCTGTGAAACACATATGAATGTATTGTCATGCTAAAATGGACATATCCAAACAATGGACTTTACTGTAAAGCAATAACATATAAAGAAAATATAAAAGAATTCTTGTAAATTTGTCATATGAATCTTCAAGAAAGAAATGTTTAAAATCATTGACAAATTAAACAATGCCATTTATACCCATTTCATAGTTTTTGTGGCTTTTGCTGTGGTGATTTAAATCTTTCTATATGTGTGTATATGAAGTATTCAATATCCAATATTTTTGTTTTGAAAGCTCTCTGTGCTCCACTTATAATTAATTATAATAATAATAATAATAATTCATATAATAATTCACTTATTCATTACCATAGAGATGGAATCGACACGCCCCATATGACGTCACACCCGAACAACTCGTGAATCGCAAAACACTTCACTTGATCTTACATTTATGTGCTTGGAATTTTGACCTTTCAGGTAGCATTGGTAACCCACTAACCTGTTGGTTTAAATAAATGTTACCGGTTATTACCTTAATTAGTTAGGCCTACTGTAATTTAATTACCTTTTCCATTGATGAGAGTTAATAGTACAAAAGTAAATACTGTGTATGGACTGTAGATCAGTGATATATAGGCTAATACAATAATGGATTTAACATCAACATTTAAAGTCTAAAGTAAAATGCATGTTTTTTTATTTCTCACTTTAAGAATAAAAAGAATAATGGTAACACTCTAGTGTAGTTTACAATCCTCTCACTATTAACTGGTTATTAGCATTAGTGAGATATTGGCTGTTTATTAATACTTATAAAGCATATATTAATGCATGATTCTGCTAAACCTTATTCTCCACCCTTAAATACGCAATTCTTACCAATACTTAAAGGGGACAGAGAATGAAAAAACATTTTTACCATGTCTTTGTTGAATAATGTAGTCTACCCGCATTCACAAACATACAAAAAGTGCTAGACATCTCAGTCTCATAGAAATTCCTCTTTTAGAAATGTCAGCCAGAAAACGGCCCAATCTGAAAAACTGATGCTTATGACATCACAGGCGTCTCACTGCCCCTCCACTTTAAAATAATTGGCTACATTTTTTGAGCGGCAGCAAAGTCAGCCAATCAGTAATGAGATTGCAAGTTCAGCCAGTAGGGGGAGCCAAATAGGTGCAAAACCTCTTGTTTAACATCACCCACCCTAATAGAGCTATCTGAGAGAGGTTATTAGGAAGCTTCTAAGGCATTACAGACATGGGCGGAAATCCCGGGGGGGTCGGGGGGGACAGGACCCCCCCTATCTGAGGGTTGTCCCCCCTAAAATATCATTAGAATATGTGTATTGAAAATAATTTAATGATTTATAATACTTAAAATAGTTGTGTAAGAAGTGAAACAATACAAATGCAAACGGAGCAACAACAAAAAAACGTTTTAAACATTTTGATTCCCCCTCCCTTGCCTCACAGTGGTTTGGTCCACTGCCCGCGCCCCTTTTACCTCACCACCACACATTCCGGTGGTAGAGAAGTGTACGGAGCCGACGCGTTAATCAGCTATACAACGTTTCCCATCACTTATCAGTTTATCCTCATATGTTTTAAAACTGGACTATTTTGACATCTAAACATGAACATATTTTGTTTTCTGAGAACAGAAGCAGATAAACGATCAAGAAAACATTTTTATGCATTCATGCAGAGGTGAGGCAGAGCTGAAAGTAACAAATTACATTTACTCACCTGGCTGTAACTGAGTTTTTTGTGTACTTTTACTTTGAGTAGTTTTTAAAATCTGTACTTTACTTTTACTTAAGTATGTTTAAAGTATTGTAGGTTACTTCGCTACATGTTAAATCATATCCGTTACTGAGTAAAAATAAATAAAAAAGTAAGGTGATAAAGACGCGCCACGGTCGGATGATTGATTGATGGGCGGGGGAACGCGCAAAAAGAACCATGGAGAGGGACGAGACAGGCGCGGGCTAATGCAGACCCTCAATTCAATTCTTACGAAAGAAACCCCTGGCCATTGACGCAAAGCGATTGTTTCATTCAGGTAGGGTTCGTGCTCTTGAGTACGGAGTTTGTGAATTGCCGACCGGGTTTTAACCGCTAATTTGCACGATGCGTTTTTAATACATGCGCATTATCTTCCGAGGTCTAGCAGCTTTGCGTCAAGTCAAACAACTTAAGAAGTCCTCGAGAATGCGCAGATCATTAGACATTGCAGAGAGAGAGAGAGAGCGAGCGCGCGAGAGAGATAGATTGAAAGACATCAGGTACACAGGTCTGGGAGCTAATAAACGTGTAAAGGATGTATAGTGTATAGCCATGGCACTCATCTCATTATATGCTCATTTATGTATATAGTTTAATAACAATGTATGTTACCAGCAATACATCAATTACAACCTTCATATAATGATTGTATTTAGCTGCTGACCTCATATTATTTTTGCTTCAAAAGTGCATAACTCACCTGTAAAAATCATTAAATAATTCCATAAATGTTTCTTAGTTATAAAAAAGCTTTTTATTTTATTAACATTTGTTATTGCACTTTAATTGTAGAGATGTTTACAATTAAAAACATAGTTTGAGATGTATATATCCTTCCTTTGTGAACTATACTAGAAACCTCTCCCCGCTGTAAAAAAGTAACTCTTAAAATTAAAATGACTTTTTACTTGAGTAGATTTTTAGACCAGTAACTTTACTTTTACTTAAGTAAAATATTATTAAAGTAACTTTACTTTTACTTAAGTAGCATATTATTAAAGTAACTTTACTATTACTTAAGTAGAAAATTTTATTAGCCTACTCTTTTCACCTCTGCATTCATATGTATTAAAATTAAATTTGCGTCTGTTCATAGAGAGAGAGAAACGTTTTCTATCTGTACCCATTTCCTTGCAAGTACAATTTTGCCTGTATTATTGGTGTCCCCTTCAAAAATTGTTCTTGAAAAATTTTATGTTTATTGTCCCCCCCAACATTTAGATGAGATTTTCGCCCCTGATTACAGACCCAAACAAAAACATTTTTGTCTACATGTCACATCACAGAACAAGGATAAATACCCTGTTCAATCATTCTATGTCACCTTTAAACTTAACAACTACTTTACTAAGTATTAATAAGTAGTAATTAGGCAAAAGTAGTTAATAGTTAGGTAATAGTGAGAATTGGACTTTGAAAAGTGTGATAACTGATGCACTTTTAAATTATTTATTTCAGCCGTCTTAAACATATCTTTGTATCATTTAAATAGGATTTAGAAAATAATTAGTAGGCATAAGTAATTAAATACTTTTTGGGGAGAGTTATTTCTAATTATTACATGATTGAAAATATCATTAGTAAATATAATTCATTACTTTTTAAAGTAACCCAACACTGCTTGTGGATCATAATCTATATACATAAAGAGAATTACTGTCGGTGACAATAAAATATTAGCCTATAAGACATTACGGACATTCCTCATCCGGGTTATGTGGTGGGCGCGAGTCAGAGACTCGGGTGATTCATGAATCGGTTCATAATCAGTTTGAACAACTCGATCATTTACAGCTCGCTTATTCACGCCCCACTCTTGAGCGGTTTATAAGTCGTTAAACAGCAAACTTTGAAATATCAACACAATAATGAGTGAACTAGAGCTGAGTGAGACAGATCCTGCTGTTGTCAGTGAAGAAAAGCTTCATGAACTTCATTACCTGCGCGTGAGCGACACGTGCAGATGAATATACAGGTAAAGACATTCTAATCAAACACAAAGTTTATCAAACACTGACAGGAAAGCACTAAAATGTTCATTATTTTAACATGTTTTTTAGTAAATACCGTTGTAGTGACAAAGGAGCAAAGTAAACATCAAACGGTAATATCTGGTTTTGATAATATTTTCTGATATGCCACAAAAAAAATCCTGCAATATACTTTAGTATAATAAATGAATATATTGAAGTATACTGTAGAATAGTATGGTAATAACTACAAATATTATATAGTGTAGTATAGTTAAAAACACTCTAGTATCTCTGAACAGAGTATAGTCAACCACAGTTGACTATACTCTGCTTTACTATAGTAAATGTTAAACTATACTACAGAATTAGTAGGTAATGTGGGGTATTTAGAAAAATGTTGAACAGTTGTTCAGTAAATGTTCATTGAATGTTCAGTCTGTAATGATCAGCAGGTGGCGCTCTGACATCAATATTTCATTTCTACCTTGATTTTATCCACGTTTAAGGCATTTATTTAGTGTCTGCAAAACGCTTAAAGGAATAGATAGTTCACCCCAAAATTAAAGCAAAACCAAGAAATGTACAGTATACAGGTTTGTAAACTTGAGGATGAGTAAATAATGACATCGTTTTCATTTTTATCCCCAAGCTTAACTTTAAGATCACCATGATGACCTTGTATTAACATATTATTTTGATATTGTGACATTTAAGGTGTATTTATGAAAGTTTGTTTCAAGCCAAATGTTTCACAAAAACAAGTTTTAAGTGCATGCAAAGACTTAACAGTATGTTGTTCAAAATGAAGAACACTATTTTGGTAAATGTGGGTCATGTTAATAGTTAATGTGCTGCACTGCACATCTGTGATCACTTTGCTGGTTTTATTTTTCAAATATAGTTCAATTGACCTATTGTGTTATACATGGGATCAGTTTGTGTGTACAGATACCCTGAGAATTGAACCCATAACCTTTGCACTGGTAAGCACTACTAATTGAGCTACAGGAACACAAGTATACATGTAAAAAGTGTATTTATTTGTTTAAATGTGCCAAAAGCACTATTATCGGGATTAGTGTCCCCCAGGACGTCTGTGATTTTATGTAGCGTTTCGGACGGGATTAAAATGATGCAGGCTATTCCAGAGATGGGTGTGTCTGTTTCATGCATTTGGGCGTTGCAGAGGATCACGTGCTTTGGATAAGCGTGTTTGTAATGTTTGATATTTTGCTTTAAATGTAAAATTATTACAGAACATGTAATTTATTAATTTAATTTTAACAAATCAAAGTAAAATAAACAAATCCTACTTAAGTAACGTTAGCCTATGTGTTTTATATAACTGTCTGCTTATAATAAACCCAAAGAAATGAAGAAATAATGATTAATAACAATTTCTTATCTTTATTAATTAACATTACCATTCCAGAGTTTGAACGGACTTTCTTACCTTATAACGTTAGTGATATTACAGTGGCCAGTCTTAACAGTGTTTGATATTCAGCTCGTCTTGATTTAATTATTTTATTTCGCCAAATGGATAAAAACATCCATATCTGAATAAATGGGACTCAGGAAGTACAATATACACGTGTTAGTAAGACCTTACGGCAGATCACGTTGGCCAAAAGGGCAAACACAGTCATTTGTATCCGGACGGGATTAAATTTCTCAGAGGATCTCTGAGTTCAGCGAAAAACAGTAGGTAAAATTGCTCTGGAATTTTTATGGAGGTTGTCAGAGAAAAACACAGACATGGCCGATTCGGACGGGAGTAAAAACACAGAGCCTCTGTGAGAAGCACGATTTTCTCAGAGGTCCCCCTGTAAAACTAATCCCGTCCGAATAGGACTAAAGAATGCATAGAAATCTTGTTCTCTGATATCTACATAGGTGGTTTGTGGCTTTATTAAGTGCAAAAATGATCCAGAGACAATTTTAAATGTCTATTTAGGATATGCCATTAGATTGAAATGGTTTATTATTACGTTATTTGAAAGGATCATGAATAATAATGTTGAGCTCTGTTCTGATTGGCTGTTTCTCCTTCAGTAGCTCTGTGTGTGTGTAAACAGATCTTATATGTTTGAGTCTGTATCAGATGAAGAGACAGATTTTGAGGAATAATCAATTGTTTGGAGATTGTTAATGGACGTTTCTGAGTGGCACAATGCCATGTTTTATTAAAGTTAACAATCACCAACTGCTGTGTGTTTTTTACATACATGTATACATATACACACAATATAGAAATATAATTAGGTGTTTTTTCGTTTTCCGTTTAATTATTTTAAAATAATTTTAGATATTTTTAGGCTGGAAGAATATGTGTACAAAGTTTTATTTATTAATGTTAATCATTAATGCATTTTGTTAAAATTCGCATCTTTTACATAGTCACACATGCGAAGTAATAGGACATATTAGTATGGATGTTCAACAATATTTTTCAGCTATAATTTAATATAAATCTGTACGTGATCGGAACCACCAGTTTACGGTAGGCCTACTCTTAAAAGCAGTGATCTACTACACCTTTTGAAAGTAGTGTTTTATAGTTTACCACGTAAAATACTTTGTTATATTTTCAGGCAGGGTTAGCGGGAAGTTCTTTTATTTTGTGTCTTTAGATTGTAAACAGTATTTGACGTATTTCTGTCTGGCTGAACGTGCATGTATCTAAGTGCGCAGGCGCGGCTGAGCGTGCATGTGTCTGCAGCCAGACTCTATTGGGTAAGTTTGTGTTTTTTTTCAGTATAGACCAGCAAAACGTTACTGTAACCTCAATAGTAGAAGTTTAGCCTAAACACTAGCATATAACATTTACTAGCATATAGCATTAAAGGACAAGTTCGGTATTTTAGACTTAAAGCCCTGTTTTCAGATTGTTTATGGTGAAATAGAATGGTTTTGACTGAAATTTCGACATTTTCGGCTGCCCTGAGAATTTTCGCATGTTTGTGTTTCAGCTCAGACCTCTACAATGGGTTTAATGGTGCACTGGAACAATCCTTCCTAAAATGCATTAAACTTTCGTTTACAAAGACGTGAAACTCACCGAGTGGTCAGGGGTGTTCACTGGTATGCTCACACAAAAATCGCTGCAAAAGACGCATTCCAACAGGTTTTATCGTAGTTTTTACCAACTCCATTGACTTGTATTAGATGTGCTGTGAGGTACGGTATTACTCCGCGCCGGGAACTTTGTTTCTATTCTTGCAATTGGCAAAGGCGGATTAGCGCCACCACCTGGGCTGGAGTGTTTATTATTCAAGCTCTAAGCGGAAGAATGTACGGGTGTGAGGCGTTTGGGGAAATAGGTCCACAAGTTTACAACGAATGCTAAAACAGCTGTTGGAAAGCATCTTTTGCAGCGATTTTTGTGTGAGCATACCAGTGAACACCCCTGACCACTCGGTGAGTTTCACGTCTTTGTAAACGAAAATTTAATGCATTTTAGGAAGGATTGTTCCAGTGCACCATTAAACCCATTGTAGAGGTCTGAGCTGAAACACAAACACGCGAAAATTCTCAGGGCAGCCGAAAATGTCGAAATTTCAGTCAAAACCATTCTATTTCACCATAAACAATCTGAAAACAGGGCTTTAAGTCTAAAATACCGAACTTGTCCTTTAACTAGCCTATAGCGCTAACTCAGCAGTCACAACTTTGTTTTTAGCATTGTGACAACATTGCAATTAATTTAATGTTGGACCTGTTATACTCTGCAGTATAATTTAGAATTGTGCATGCCTGAATTAAAAGAGTCATTTACCCACATCATTTGGAGTAAATTGATAAAAAAGGTCTTATTTTACAGAAAACTTTTTTTGTTTTATGGCTATTATATTTACATTGTCACAGTGTATAGTTTGAATAAGAATGAAAGCCTAAGGCTAAAAATCTGTGGATTATGAACCTGTCTGCCAAACAGACCGTGCCTCTAGATGTTTTACAAAAATAACCCGGGTAAAGCACACTTCTGAGCTTTTAAAACTGAATGGTGTCTAAATTAAGTTTTCATGTCTGAAAGAGAGATTTAAAGCATCTGCTACTGCTAAACTCCATCATTTCTCCATAACATATATTCTGATGGCTGAAATCTTTTATTTAAGGGGCAATTCACCAGCTGCCATTATGCTGCGTTTGCTCCATAATTACTGTACGCGTGTTTGACTGGTAATGTTTCCGTTCTGCTTTACTAGTCAAGCGTATATAACAGGCCCGTAGGTAGTCAGAGAGGTTACACAGTTTTGCATGGTGATAAGTCATTTTTTTACTGGTCTTCCATTAACTATGACAGCCATTAACTTGATGATTCTCTTTAAAGTTTCTGTCTGACATATTTCACCCTCTTATGTTTCGTTAAAGAGAATTTTTCCGGCTAGTTCTCCATCTGAATTTCACTGATGTTTGATCAAACACAGATTCCTGTCACATGCTCATCACAGAAATGTTTCTAATGAAGAAATCTTTCCCAGTTTTATTAAGGACCATATTTATAAAGGCTGTCATTAATTACACATTCTCAAATGAAACATGACACCGTATGAACCCCTGAGAAATTCTGAATTTTATTGCAATCAAAGAAAGACGTGTATGTGTTTAAAAATCTTTCCGAACACTTTCTTTATATTAGTACTGAGAATGTAAATCCTTGCTTTCTTATGTGCTTATATTTAAAAGCTTTAAAGTGTTATTTCACCCCAGAATGAAAATTCGATCATTATTACTCTCCCTTATGTCGTTCCACAACCATAAGGCTCAGAAAGCAAGTAAAGACATAATTAAAACAGTCCATGTGACTAGGGCTGTGACGGTCATTATATAACCGTGAGACCGACGGTTATAGTTGAACACCGTCATTAGAACTCTATAACCGGCAAAACCGTGTTATTAACATATTTAAAAAACATTTTTATCATAAAGAATGTTTAAATAGTTATTAAAAACAGTTGTTAACAGTCTGTGTTATACGCCCCCTCACGTTCTCACGCAGTGAAAAATACAGAGCGGGGCAGACACTGAAAACGCGCTGACATACAGGACAGACCAGGTTACTTTTCAGTTACTTTTGAGGTTTAACAAATTAAACAAAGTCTTACCTTTCAAATCATCTCTTCCTTCTAGTTAATTTATAGCATCAAATAAACATGATCGACCATAAGAAGGATGTTGTTTTAACCGCGGAAAGGCGTCAGTACACTCCGCTTTTCAAGTTCAAATCCTCCCGTGCTAATCTACTAACTCTCCTGAAAGCACATTCACTGCTTGTCTTGCTGTTAATTTTAAATAAACGTAGAGTAAGTAGCTAATCAGTGTCTTGTTTATTCAAACGCCGGTTTACTTCGCAAGTGTGAGCACTGAACAGCGCGTACTGTATGTGGAGAGCGTTTGCCGCGCGTGGCCATTGTCGGCTGCGTTTGCAGCGCATACTTTGCAGTTTAATAACAGTATAAAAATCTCAAGTTCATATTACTTTACTTTACATGCATTTATGAGCAAAACCTCTTCAAGACGCTTTTTAATCCACATTCCAGTCCATGTAATGACAGATATAGACACAATTAAATCTATTTCTCTGAAGATTATCAAAATAGATGAGAGAGGATTCATTTATGCTGAGCAGGGAGTGACAGCGCAGTCTTCTGTTAACAGTGTGTGTTTTTTTATATTTCATTGCTCTCTGTTAAATTGCTTAAAGTCATTAATGTTTAAAACACACTTGGCATCACATTCATGATTTTATGGTAAAATGACACTTTCGCGTCAATCCACAAGCATTTAAACGAGCAAAACGCCCCCCACAGACGGTTATGTTATGAACCGTCACATTTGACTCATGTCATAACCGTCATCACCAATTCTGAAACCGGCACACCCCTACATGTGACTACAGTCTTCAATCTTCATTTCATAAAGTGAGAAGAATACTTTTTGCGCTAATAAAGTCGCCTTTGACGCGTATTAATGAAAGCAGCACACGTATGCGTTTTAAACGACAGATATACATAGATGTTAACAGTTTGCATCTATGGAGCGGTCAGATGAGGCATTTATGTGTATATATGTCTATGGCTGATGTTTAATGTGTGCATGTGCTGCTTTCGTGCAACTTGATCTCACAAAGTTCTGTGGGTTAGTCACCGAATTTTTTGCTCATTTTTCTGTGGCATTCTCACGGATTGGTTACTTAACTGCTTTTTCCTATTTTCAAACCATTTTCACTTCGGTTTAGGGTTAGTATGTCACTTTAACTATTGGTTTATACTATATTTTTCTGATTTATTCTTTTATATTTTTCAAACTTTAAACAATTGTCGCCCTGCCGTTAGGGTTAGAGTTGGGTTTGGGTAAGTAAATGCAAATCTAACCCTAAACTGAAGTGACAATGGTAAGAAAATAGGACAAAACAGTTGAGTAACCAATCTGTGAGAATGCCACGAAAAAAAAACAGTCCGTTTCAGGGCCACAGAAAAATGTGGAGATCTGTGAGAGTGCCACGGAAAAATTAGCAAAAAATTCCGTGACCATCCCATGGAAATTCGTGAGATGAGGGTGAGTAACTTAATTCATGACAAAATGTTATTTAGGGTTGAAGTAATGCTTTAACAAGTGCAATGAAGATCAGTGTTTATTGTTTTCCAGTAACTTAACTTATTGACTTTTTCTTTAACATTTTAATTTGTTTTGTGGCTAGTTATTGTCTATAAGATCATTTATTTTTCTTGTTTCCTCTAAAGTTATTGTTACCTGTGTGTCGTGGTGATGGATGTTGAATAAACTCCAGTAGCCCATATGCTGTACAGAGTGCTGACATGATTATGAAGACATTGTTTAATACTGATCATGTGTTGTAGTTGTGATGCAAAATAACCTTAAGAATTAATGTGCAGTGAGTTATTAATCAATGCATTTTTTAATAATAATTTATCATTACAATGTTTAGTGCTAAAACTGAAACTGGTCTATCAAACAAATACACACAGTGTGTCCTCATTAGCATAATCTAATGAAACTTTTCTCTTTTCAAGAGAAAGAAATGTAAATGTTATTAAACTGAATAAATTGAATTAATCTTCCAATACAATCCTGCTGCCGCACACAAAGCATTGAAATTAAATTAAGAGCTAAATTTCTCCTGTCATGCTAGACTTCCCAAATGAGCCGTTTTCAATTTTGGATTAGTTTCATAAGTTGCTTTTTAAATACTGAAAATGACAGAATTTCCCATCAGAAAACATTTAAATCATTGACTGGGGTTAAGAAATCCTTGAGGCAGATTCTGTGTTTTCCTGATGTTTGTAGATGTTTCACATCATATGACTACAGTAAAGCATTGAAGCATTGGAGAAGATCCAAGCTACACATTTACTAGTGAATGTGTCTTGAGGAAACTTTTATGACATTATAAATGTGCCTCAGTCAGTGTTATAAATGAAAATTACTTGATTCATGTTGTGCTGCATTTTTGTATTGAAATCCATAATATATAGAAGTTGGTCTGCTCTGTATCAACATATTTTAATGCATTTATGCCATTAGTATTGTTAGTATGTTTTGGTGAATAAGTTGGATGAATCTCACCAGAAATTATTTCAAATAATTGAACATATTTTACAGTAATGAGAAATTTAATGTCGATCCAAAAACAGGCTTTCATCTCCTTTTCAAAATATACTTTGTTATTGATTTTTATGGTGAAATATGACCAGTAATGTTTTTGGCAGGTTTTGTGACATTCGCCCCTTAAAGAATATTACCATTCTGTATATGTGACCCTGGTCCACAAACCAGTCATAAATCACACGGGTATATTTGTAGTAATAGCCAAAAATACTTTACATGCATCAACATTATTGCTTTATTATGTTAAAATCATATATAAAGATCTTGTTCCATGAAGATATTTTTATAAATTTCCTACTGTAAATAAATAAAAAATTTATTTATCAGTAATATGTGTTGCTAATGGGGTGTACACACCAAACTCGAATTCAGCGATTTGCATGGCTAGATTACATAGAAAGTCAATGCAATGAAATGAGTAGACGTGAACTGGCACTGGGCGATGTGAATGATGCGAGGTGCAATTGGCGTGAAAAAACACGCTGTTCGCCTCAAAACGCGCAGTCTTCGCACAAGTTAAAAAAATTCAACTCAAGCAGAAAATTTGCATGGCAAAGTTTAATCCCGCGAGTAATCGCGAGTGAGGAACGCAATGCTCTGCATTTGGTGTGTACGCAGCATAAGGACTTCATTTGGAAAACTTTAAAGGCGATTTTCTCAATATTTTTAAATTGTTTGCACCTTCACATTCCAGATTTTCTAATTGTTTTATCTCAGTCAAATATTGTTGTATCCTAACAAACCACATATGTGATGTATATTTACCCTTATGTTTTTGTGGTTCCAGGTCAAGAAAACCTTACATATACAGGTGATTTCAGAATAAGGCTATATATTTTGTTTTCAAAAGCTAAGAAAGCTTGTTAATGGGCTCATTTACACTGACAGTCATAGTGTGTGATGGACACGCAGTCTGTTTTAATAACTGCTGCTCCATCTGTATAATGATGGCTTGAAAAACTCCAACCTTTCAAGTTGTTGTAGCTTTTTGGTAGTGTGAAGTTAAATGACATGTTGCCGTATGGTGACAGCGTATTAGAGAGAAAGCATATTCCTGTTGTTTGCCAGTGGGTGGATGCTGAAGTTGACAAATTTTCTAAAAAGCACAGATTGGTGAGTCGACGTTCATTGTGCATATGACACAGACCGCCCACCATATGCAGGTGGCAATAAATACATGTTGTACTGAATAAATAAGAGTAGGATATCGAATAGTTCTCTCATTCCTATGGGGTATAAATTATGTATGAAATATAAAAAGGCAGACTGGATGTTTTAGGAATCTGTTTTGTGATGTGTGTCTCTAGAGAGGTGAATCTCTGATGATAGAGGCCACTTGGCATTTATTTCAATTTCTCTCATGCCATTTACCCCACCATCTGTTTCTGTACACATCATATGTTTACTCAGACATTACAGGAGCTGTTTAAACAAACACTGCGATAGAAAGACTGAGATCTTGTCTGCAGCGTAAGAATTGTGTGAGGAGCAGTGGTGGTCGGTGACTTCTTTTTCGAGGGCGCACGATGCAAAGCTCGTCACAACATGTATATAGCCCATCATGTGTTTGACTCGTCATATTTCAATATGTGTTCAGCACGTCATGTAAACTTATGTGCATCACGCGTCATTCAAATTACAAGCCTGCTGCAGACGCTTTGAAGGGGTTTATGATAAAAAAGACGCTCATGTTTGTCGGATACTCGCTTAATCTCATGTGTAATTAGAGTTTAGTTAAGTTAGTGTCTTGCGGGTATTTAGTGAACGTGAGCGTCTCTTTTATCATAAACCCTTGCATTGCGTGTGCAGTACGTATTTTGACATGGTGCATGATGCACATGGTTCACATGACGCAACGAACACATATCTTGATTTTGCGTCCCTTGGAAGAGAAATCACTGTCTGGCACTGGTGAGGAGGTAATCTTTAGTCAAAAACATTCTTCCTTTTTCCTTTTTTTAATAAACACAGCTGAATTCTTGAACAAAAATGTAAAAAAATCAAGTACACAAGTGGTATATAATAATCATCATAATAATGTTATCCATTTACAATCCAAGGTCTAGAAGTTCATTCTCTGTTTTATTTTCTAAGGGAATGTACAGTAACTCTCTAATGGTTATTCTCACAATGATATTTGTAGTTATTTTCTAGGGATGCACCGATACAACATTTCAGTTGTTTTGCTTTTTACTCCTTCACCTCAACATCAGACACAATAGACATTAGCACTATAGTTTCCTCTCAAACATGAGAATTAATTTCTACTGCACTTAAAAATACTAAATATAATAAATAAAAATGGTTCTCACAAAGTTTGTATTTTTTAATAACAAGCTTTCGCTAGATAGTTAAGTGGAGTGGTTATAAAACACTAAAGGTTTGATCATTTCCACTCATAAGATACAAGTCTTTGTAAGACTTTTGCTTTTATTCATATCAACTCCCCATACTCTTTAAATGTCTCTTCCTTATCAAGTCATCCAATGATAGTCACTCCATTTCAACTCAACATAACTTATAACAAATATTATGGGCTGATTTGTTGTTTATACCATTTTTACACATGATGAGCAATTTATTTATATTTTTCACATTTTTGAAAAATAGTAAACTCATCAAAACTATGGTATAACACGTGTATAACTATGGCAATTATGTTTAAAACCAAAGCCTTTCAAAAAGAAATGAAAACTACGTTTTATTGATGTATAAGCTCAGTGGTAAAGCATTGCGTAAGCAGCAAAACAAACAAACAAACAAAAAAACGCCATGGGTTCGAACCGACTGATAAAAATGTATACCTTGTAATGCACTGTAAGTCACTTTGGATAAAAGCATCTGCCAAATGCATAAATGTAAATGTACAATATTTAGGCTGTGTATTAAAATCAGGTATAGTTGTTAAAAATTCAGCATGAAAAAAATCTTCTTGTATTTGAGTCATACAGATGTTGTGAACTAAAATTTCTAATTGTTTTATAAGTATTAGATGATGTCTTTATTTGCTAAAATATAAAAATGTCCAAGAGTGACTTTATTCAATGTGTTTTATGGTGCGTACACACAAAGCGCAAAGCGTCATGTTCCTGGCTCTAGATTACTCACGGGATTTAACTTCGTGCCCTGCGAATTTTTGCTTGAGTTGAATATTTTCAAATTGCGGAAAGACGAATTTGAGACGAATAACGCTTATTTTTGTGGCAAACATAACACCCAATTCAATTGTTGAATTTGCGTTTGGTGTGTACGTCCCATCAGGCTCCAGATTAAATGTTTTTTCCTGATCCCTCCTATTATTATTATTATTATAATATTTTAAATTGGCTTTTACAATTTGGAATTAACATTGTTTTTGTTTAAAAATTTCTATAATAATATAATAAATTCTTATAAAAGCTTTGGTTGAGTTGAGATGGAATGAGTCACTTTGTATAAGAAGTTACAACTATGCCAAACTTTTTTCATCATGTCATGTATTCATAATCTCTTGTGCTGGGTTTGGTTCATGTGGGAGGCTTATAGCATTTGGCAAAGCTTGTCCGTGTCCAACAGAGTTTTGCTGGACTTCCATCGGAATGCCCGTCGCGTTCTCCCGAGCGGGGAAGTCCAACGACTGTTTCCGATACTCGAGGAAGGTACACACCTTGGTAGCGATGGCCACCACGTTTTTACCGATGAAGATGGTGGAAACCCGGCTGTCCTGGAAGAGCACCATGTTAACTCCACGAATGAGAATGGTGACGACATTAATGGTGACCAGACTGAGGAGAGGATAAAGCATCATTTTTTGAGGGGACGCCTGGTCGCCCTGAACGCTGATCTCGCTCAAGGACACACAAGGGAGAATCAGCAACAAAATGTAGCAGTAGAAGAACATCAAACCTTCTGCCCAAATGGGCAAACCCGTCCGTTGGGGTTCCCAGAGGTTGGCCTGCATGTCCAGCAAATCTAACAAGTCCAGTGCCACCCAGAAGAGCCGACCCCTCATGTCCTCCTTTCTCCTGAAGGTTCGAACGTACTCCATGCTGTCCAGAGCCACCAGAACCAAGTAGAGACCCGGCACACAGATGGAAAGCAGCAACGTCAGAGCCTTCCTGGCGACCGTTTCCAGGCTCTTGCGGTCAGCCTTGCAGTTCTGGAAGACGAAGTAAAGCTTGATCTCCAACACGAAGATGTAGAGGAACCAGAGGATCATGGCGTAGCCGCGTCGGGCCGTCCGCACCTCTGCCCCCACCCACACGGCCACGTAGCGGAGGACTATGAGAAAGCAGACGTCTCCGACCAGCACGATGATGCAGACGCCGATCTTCCGTGGCCCCTGGTTCTGCTCTACTAGGTAGGCGTCCATGAAGGCCATGCTTGTCATGATGACCAAGGTGGTGAGACACACATGCCGTTTGTCCGGTGGTGGCAACACCATGCTGATGGCCGCCACGACATGCACTCGCTCGAGTTACTTTGGACGATTTAAGCTACGCTAAGCTGGTTGGATTCTCTTCTTTTGGTCCATCATCACAGTTTTTTTGTACTTTGAAGGCATAAAAATAAACCCAGACGGGACATTTACACATCTCGCCTCTAAATGTCTAAAAGGAGAGCTTTAATTTTTAAAAGGTCAGTAGGTCCACAAACCCATGATTCTACCAAAAGGCCATTTGCTACCAGCTGACAGTTTGATTCATAGCTTTGCAAGGGCCTAATCGATTCTGAGTCTTAAGAAAACGGTGTTAAATGATATAAAGTTTGTGCTGCCGTACATTGCAATGGAAACACAACTCGTAAATACTGAAGCTAATTTCACAATCTTTGTCTTGGCAGATGATTTTTCTCTGACCCACTAAATGGAAGAGAAATCTGTTCATTAATCAGTGAAGTCGTATTGATCGCTTTGGACCGCACGCCTGCACGACCTCAGCATTCTCAAATGAGATGCAATAATTCTTCCTTTGGTGGTCATGGTAACAGAAGGTGATGCAAGGATACGTGAGGGCCGTTACCTTTTTCTAGGTAAATCTTTTCTTCCATAAACAGATTCTGGTTTAGGTAGTTTTTCACATATGAGATAACCTTTTTTAAGAGAAGAGAGATGTTGAAATGTGTGTTTTCAGAGTGTATGCAGGTACTGAATGTTGATCGAGCAGTTCTTCAGTCTTTCAGTCTTTGTGTCAAGTAGTTGAGCAGATTGACTGTATAGGGCAGCTGGTTTCTAACCATAGATCATTTGGACAAAGGGTCATTGGCCTCAGGGACCTGCCATCTCTCTGTGACTCTCCAGAGGAAAGATCTTTTATTGGGTTTCATGCTTCCCTCCTTTTCTGACACAACCTGAGAAAGAGAAAGTGAAGAAGAGGATCTGTCAGCACAAACTGGATAATAAATCACATCCGACTGCACCGTCTCCTGACATTGTCAGCATTAACATTTATGCTTTTTATCCAGCACCAGCTCCAGTACTGTATGTGTTTTATTAGAACGCAGTGTTGCATGCGGCGTGCTTTAAGCTACAGGATTTCTTTTAAAGAGCAAAGAGGAAAAACAATGTTAGACAGTATTTCCACTTATTTTACTCTACCGAATATAAGCGTACAGCCCAGGGCAATAATTCATGGCAGTTTTCTAGCATTGATTTTAGCTTCACTTGATGGTGGAAGCCAAGAACCCAATAGAAAATAATTCCTGAAGTGTTTTCTCTCTACACGAAAGTTGAGTAAATATCAGATATAAGAAGAAAACTTTTAGTAAAGGAGTATTCCACATTTTTTTGAGGAAAACATTCCAGAATGTTTCTCCATATAGTGGACTTTAGTGGACCTCAACAGTTTACCGTTTCAGTGAAATGTACAAACAACCAAAGCAATAGTATGAGTTGGAGGACTGCCCCTTTTTTAACTAGTTTCAACCGTTTAGACCTGAAACTTCACGCTGGTCCACCGATTTTTTTTTGTGTGTGCTGGATTTTTTCATACCTCATTAGTAAAGAAAGTACAAAAGCTGTCAGAAGGTTTCAGGAGGATTTGCAGATAAATGTTTGAAATGTCTGACATACGACTAAAGACTTTGATGACTTCTGAAACTCCAGATGAGATCCTGTGAGATTACAACAATCTGAGAAGATTTTAAAATAACATGTGTTCTCTGTTTAAACTCATGGGTGTTTTAAAGAAACAGGTCAGATAATAAAGAGAGTTGTAAGTTTAACAGTCCTGTCGAAATAAAGTGAGAGGAAAGCATTTGGGCTTTTTACAAAACAAAAGAAATAGACCATTTAAAGTGATTGACAAGACACAATGAATAAAGATATAAAATATTAGGGCTGTCAAAATGAATGGGTTAATAATGCGTGTCAATATGGTTGATGTTGAAAGAGTTATTAAGAGGGACACGACTCAAAAACAATCTTCTTCGCGCTGACTGATACATCTGAAGCATGCACACAGGCACGTGGCGTGACCCTGATACATGCATACATAGACAGAATTACAAAAATTTGAAAAATATCTGTTTCGACAAGAATTCACGCAGATATAATTTTTTATGTCTTTATTGATTGTTTGGTTAACTGTTGGGGATCTGATGTGTAAGATTAAATTAGAACATTGCATTACAGTCGATCTTAAAGCTGTCTGTCTCAATGTCAATCAAACAATAAAAAAAGAGAATTAGTTGAACATATATTTTTCCTATAGATAATGTTTTTGACTTTGTGTGTGATAAATCTATTAGTTTTACAGTGATTTTAAGGTATGGGGATGCTGTGATTTTGTTTTTCAACCTTAAAAAATCTTTAACTAGATTTTTTTCAAAATTATTTTTGCTGACTCTTTCACTAATAATAAACATACATTTGCATAAAGCATTCATATTTGTTCATGCGAATGTTGATTGGAGTATTAAAAACTTGAAAAGTGTTAAATTTAGCTTAATATAGAAGAGATAATATGTGTGATTTAGTTGCAATTAATCGAAAATTGACTCATTACAATCATACGATTAATCTAGATTAAATATTTTAATCCATTGACAGCCCTTATATACATATGAACAAAGAAGGTCCCTGACTACAAATAATGAATATAACATTATCTGGAAGGTTTATGTTGACATGTCTGTTCAGGACTCATCTGTTGAATGGATTCATGGAGGTCAATAAAGCTCAATAATTGAAACTGTTTAATATTCACACACAGAGCGGCAGGCGTTTGTCTCATAGTCAAGGTCACAAGAGCACCAGTCAACACGCTCACTCACATTTAAGCAGAAATTACACACAAATAATGGAAAGACGGCACAACGCAGCTCACCGGACTCACCGTTTCCTTACTAAAATATCACAGAGGCTGGATAAACGACAGCTATTAAAGTATCAGTGATGTATTTTAAATACAGAAAGATCAGTAGATGAGTTACAGCTCCAGTCACGTCCAACACAATCTTATTTACATTTAATAATACTAGGCATGGGCCGGTATAAGATTCTGGCGGTATGATAACCTTTAGCAAAAATACCACGGTTTCACGGTGTTGCGGTTTTGCCATTGCAACACTAAAATGTGTTATTTTCAAAAGCCAGGTACAATAAAGCCTTTAAATTATAATATGCTTTCAACACATATAATATTTTCGTAATGTATATTAAATGTAAACATCAAATCAATCACATGACTTCATGATTTAATGAATTTTGTATAAGCACAGCTCATACCTTGGAGACGGTATCACAGAACATTTTAGTGGTTTTGAAACCTTGACTGTTTTAAACCTCGGTATACCTTGAAACCGGTAATCGGCCCATGCCTAAATAATACGAGACATAGGTCTCATTACTGTTCATGGCTGCTCTACCGTAGGAAAACTGAGGTTAGATTTAGTCTTTAGAAAAAAGCATTAATAATATACTTAAAGGTAATACGCCTTTTTAAATACTTCTCGCTCTCTTTTTATTTTTTAAATGTGTGTCTGTTCACATGTGTGTTGGGTTTGGGGGTGTGGCTTAGGGGAGGAGCTCATGTAAATAGTTTTTGTTGGTAGTTAATAGTTGTTTGATAACTTTGCTGTTTAACCTGAGTTGACCAATAGGGCCCTATTTTAATGATCTAAGTGCATGGTCTAAAGCACACCGCGAACAGTCTAGATGGGTGTGAAGGAATCCACTTTTGCTAATTTAATGATGGGAAAAATGGTTTGTGTGCCCAGCACAAAGTCTAAAAGGGTTGTTCCTATTCTCCTAATGAGTAATTGGTGCGATTTGGCCCTAATGTGCAATAAACCAATGAGAGTCTCAGCTCTCATCCCCTTTAAAAGCCAGTTGCGCTGGTGCCATGCTGATTCCCTATTTAGATGTCGGAGTTTGTAAACTGAAAAACTAAACCAGTTTAAGATTGATGTTAAAAAATTGCGTTGTTTTCATTTGTATTGAAATTGTTATTTTTTGTATTAAAACCTTTAAAAGTTGTTTTCTTTCAGTCATAGAAGTAAAATTCGCAGGCTTTTAATTGCTGTAAATGTAATCTCAAAGAATAATTAACAAATACGCAAGAAAATGCATATTTATAGGTTAGATATGCTGGCAAGTTCCACTTCTAATTCTGTTCACGTTCAAATATTTCTCTACTAAATAATTAAGTTCAGTGTGCAAGAGCCCATTTATTATGTTTTGCTAGTGCGTCAAGTTTAATGAAGATGATTTATTGCAGTTGGATTTACTTGCTAATACGTTTGCAGTTAATAATATACTGTATATCTGAAATAAAGATCAATCAATTTTGTGAAACCACTTTGGTAAGAAAAATTAATTGTTTATTCACTTGCTGCTGGGTCTTTTTTATTATGCTCACAGAATAATGCATTTTTAAGAAACCTTTCATCATTGTGTCATTTCAGCAGATGTATTGTATTGACTCACTGACTCAGTTTAGATGTTATAAAGCATCTCAGTCTTGTTTGTAGTAGTGGATGAACATTTCTCAACAAAAACTTCTCACCACTTTCTTTCATGAGCAAAACTTTCCCTTTATAACTCTTCCTGTATCTTGGTTTTTGTGTTGTTTTATTCCTCAAGGATCCTGAGAAGCTTAGACACAACTGTGATCTCCATCAAGTCTCCTGCATGCGCAACAATAAATATTTTCCCACAGGTGAGTTACAAAGTCTTCATACTGTCCTACTTTAGACACAACTTTATCTCTTCATAATTTGACTTTCTTCAAAGTAGAGACGAGATTATAACAAGCACAGATATTCTCAGACACAGCTGATGAGATTTATTTTTAGCCTAAATTAAAACAATGAATAATGAAATGCATACTCGTATAAATACATAATGAAAAGTCTGTAATATTCATGAAGAGATGTCATTTAAAAATGCACTTTGTCAGATGTCTTTATCTCATCTGTTGTGTTTAATAAATCCTTGAGACTAAAAATATCCTGAAACTAATCCATTAGTGCTTTTTTATGTTAATTTCAAAATCTTTTTTTATTTTTCATTTTGAGTGACACTGATTTGTCGTTTTGCATGTGGTAGATACTTAAACCTGCTATAGTTTTTGTCTGTGTTTAGATATCTTTGTTTTACAGTTAGATATTAAACGCGAGTGAAATCTGCTGTTCGATTGCAAGGGCAATGCCGGTAGATCGCACATAAGTTAACTGCTGCTCCACGCGCGAAATTGGCACTATGGTCTTAAAATACTTGTGTGTTTCACAATTACTCTGAGTTGCTGCGCCTTTCTTATCAAGTGTGCTTTTATAAATCTTATGCCAGGCCGCTGCAGCTCAGTCGTCTAACTTCCGAAATTCACCAGGATGCGCATTCTTGCCTTCACCCCGGCGCACTGTTGTCATTTTCTAGTTTTTTTAACAAAACTGCATCTCCGCTATTTTAAGGAATACTCAACATGTTCTCAATGATTTTTTTTAACTCCTCAAAAAGAGTAAATTAATGATAACAGCCCTAAATTCAATGTAGTGGTATAGTCCTAACAAGCATTTTAAGTGTTAACTGTGTTTTTAGCAGATAGATCTTGTCAGCTCTATCATTTTAAAAGTAGATCGCCACACAAAAAAGTCTGGAGACCCCTGTTGTAAGTAATACTTAAACAGCCCATATAAATGCACACATTACTAGCCAGTGTATTTTGTGTTTGTACGTCTGTAGCCTGCGCTGTTGTCTGCTCGTGAATACGCCCTGAATGACCAAGAAGGAAACAAATTGTTGAATAAAATCTTTTTGTTTTCTTTGCGCTCAAAAGTTTTCTTGTCACTTCATAACATTATTATTGAACTACTGATGGACCTTTTTGCAATGTCTTTCATTTTTTGTTTGGGCTTGATTGTGAAAATCAAACTGCTGTTTATGGGACAGGCACAAGCCTCACGGTTTTCATCAGAAATACCTTAAAATGTGTCCTGAAGACAGTCGATGCATTGGTGGTTAAGAACGAGACAGGGGTACTGTAAGTGTTTTATGATCAAATTGTCATTTTGGGGTGATCTACCGCTTTAACCTCCTGAGACCAATTTTTTGTTGTTGTTTGCACCATAATACTTAATTCTGTGCAACTGGAACTGTTCAAAGAAAAATATTTGGTTATTAAATTATTGGTTCTTCCTAACCCCAGAATAGCTTGAAGAAATCTGAAAAAAGACAAACTAAATATCAGGTCTAAAGCCCGGTGCACACTGTGAGATTTTAGCCACAATTTAGCTGTCTGGGACAAATTTTGAAATCCTAAAAGATTTCTGGAAGCCTAGGCTAAAATCTGCCGTCTTTGATCGCTAGTTTGACATGTTCACAGACAGCCGATTAATAACCGTTGCGATCAAAATTATACTCCGACAAAATTCTGGCAGTGTCAGAAATTTTGTGAGACAATCCTGCTGTGTGACATCTCCCTACGACAACCGGCAAATCAAGAACCAATAGAAGCACAGAACCAGATGACGCAATTAGTGCCGCGACAACAACAAATCAACGCAGACAAATGTCAAAAAAAGCCAGATAAACTGTACTGCAGAAAGAGACTGTTTGTGTCATCGCCACTGTACCATGATAGGATAAAAATGAAGCAGCCTGAAGAGAAATCACGCTGGAAATACAAATGCCAGGTACTCGTCTCCTTCGTTTTTTCTTCGTTTTATGCTCGAGACAAGTCATGATTAAAATGAACAGTAGATGTTGTTTCGGTTTGTTCAGCGTGTGTTTTCCCAGCCGTCGTCAATCGATGACGTAAAACTGCGGATGTGTTTGTTTGCGTGCATCCGATTTTTAAAAGTCTTTAAACTCGTACAGTCTGACATTGATGGAAACTGAGATCATATAGTGTGACAAGGACTTAACTACGATCTTGATCGCACAGTGTGGCAAGCAACAATCCTAAAGGACTTTTTAAAATCGCACAGTGTATACCGGGCTTTAGGAGGTTAAGTATTGTTTATCATTTGTTTTCAGTTCACAAGTCACATAAACTGGAAAGCCTCCTTAACCAATCGTGTTGATTTATTTTTAAACTGAAGTAAATTTGCAGTGCCAGAATCTTTGGCAGATTGAATGCCATAAAGATCAACTTATTTGCAGTGTTTGTTTTTATTGAAATAACTCTGTTTGGAAGTTATAAATCCAGATTTTGAGTTAGCTAAATTCTTTAACTCATTTTATTTGAGTTTGTGGGACATAAAACTTAAAACACATAAAACTTTTAAATTGAATAAACTTTTTTCACTGGTTTGAGTAGAGTTCACTCATTTTAAATGACTACATTGTTTGGTTGGGGTTTACAGTGTGCTGAACTGGCGTGTTGTCTCTGTTGGCACAGCAGATGTTTTCTGACATTGCTTTATAGCTGCTTGTCTTTCTCAGACTCGCTTCATCTGTGTTTCTGTTGACTATTTATAACAACCAAACATAATGATATTTGTGCTGATAAATATGAACATCAAGTAGCAAGCATGCCGTGCAATGACCACAGTATAGTGTCATAAAGACACAAGATATTTCTTTGATCTGTGCATTTAGCACTAGCTTGTATTTGCTCTTTGTGGCATTTTCTTTAGTTTCTCTACATCATACTGCTTGGACGATGTTATTTTAATTTAACTGGCATGTATATATAAATTCTTTGGCATTAGTAAGGTCATGAAACCATCGGGGTTTTATTCCTCCCTAATTATTCACAGCTATTCGGTCATTTCAAAGAAACTAAGAGACGTCTGGCCGTGAAATGAAATCACAGGAGCTCAGCACTGCTGTGGAGTCATACTGAAGCTGATATTATAAAAAGTGTGAAATCATTTGTTCTCAACGCTAACCTGAAGTCATTTTGAAGTAAAGGAGATGATTTGCTCAGAGCAGATGAGGGTCGTGCTGTGGACTGAATGCAGAATTAGTGGGGCTTCCCAAATTAAGCATCACTATGGGAACAAAAGTTTTACGTTTAAAGAGCATCTATTTTCAAATTCACGTTTACATTCAAGTTTTCGGCAGGTCAAGTAAACTTATGTGCCTCTCTCAACATGTCAAAATACGAGCCTGCTGCAGATGCTTTGAAGGGGTTTATGATAAAAGATACTCGCTTAATCTCATCTGTAATCAGAGTTTAGTGTTTTGTTAGTGTCTCGCGAGTATTTCGTGAACGTGAGCATCTCCTATAACATCACCCCTTTCGATGCATGTGCGTGACGTATTTTGCTACCCAGTCTCACAAAATGATGTACCTATAGTCACGTAATTTTTTATTCTTTTTCGTCATACTGTCCCGAATTTTTTTCGTGATCGTTTCACAAATTTCTGTTTATTTGTCATTGTCACGTATTGGTTACTCAACTGCTTTTTCCTATTTTCGAACCATTGTCGCTTCGGTTTAGGGTTAGATTTGGTGTTTGCATTAGTATGTCACTTTAAGTATTGGTTTACACAATTTTTTCAGATTTATTTTTTATGTTTTCTAAATTTTAAACAATTGTCGCCTGGCGTTAGGGTTAGGTTTGGGTAAGGATGTCATTTTATGTAAGTCTAACCCTATAGCAAAAATGGTAAGAAATGGGACAAAACAGTTGAGTAACCAAAACGTGACAATGACACATAAACAGAAATTGTATGATACGATCACGAAAAAAGGTGGAAAATTCGTGACAGTATCACGAAGAAGAATAAAAAATTATGTGACTATAGGTACGTAATTTCATGTGACTAGGCTGTATTTTGACATGACACATGATGCACGCAATGAACGCTTTTTGAATTTTGAATTGGCAGTCTTAGGAAGAGAAGTCACGGCCGTCACTGAGCAAAAGTAAAGCAGCCAATCACAGTTTGCCTTTATGAACAGGACATTATGTGCCTGATTAATCACATGTCAATTATTTTCACAGGAAGCGCATGTATATAAAGTTGTTCCGATGTCATTTCCCCACTCATGTCTTTTTCTTTATGAGCAAGTTAATTTGCGCTAAACAATTTTTTTGCGAAATGTCAATCCAATTGTGTTCTTTGTGCTCAACGGGATAAAAGGATGAAAGCTTGTATGTATGAATAATTCATCCTCAAAGTGATGAGAGGAGACAGATTCTCCCCATCCTGTCACTCAAAGCTCCAGAGAAAAACAAGAACTCGTGGATTTAAAGACTTCATGTTTTCCAATAGCAATTCATTTATGAACATGCAAATCTTCAGTTTTACTGCTGTAAGATTTAAAAAGCATTGCAAACGTTACTCAAAACATTTTACAGTTATTTGAGTATTGACATCATTTCCACATCAGTTACAGACTCAAAGATATTCATAAACATCAATGTGAATGACTGCACAATGTTATACCAGGCTGTAGTCCTGTTACATTATTGTCGTCTTCATGTCTGTATGTGTTATTTTTGGTTACCACAAGATGATGTCAGGTTTACAAACTTTTAAGTTGCTGAAAACTTTCTATAATCCATTGCTTTTCCATAGAAAAGAAAAAAGAAATAAAACCGTTTTTCGTTAATTTAGTTTAAAAATGCATTGACGTTACACAACCTCATGACAATTTGTTCGTATTTTGTGAGGTGGCTAATTCATACGACCACATTCAGACTTTTTGCATGATTTGCTCTTACCCCTGTGATGTTTAGGTTAGGGACTGTTTTTTATTGTTATAATAATCATATTTGTACAATTCTCTTAATAAGAGTCATACGAATTCCCATTCAATCAGGCTGGACATCAATTTCATTAGATAATGGTTTGATTACATTGTTAATTCTTTTGTCATCTCTTAAATGATTAAAAACGTTAAAAGACGCAATGAAGTCAATAAATAAACAAATCAATGAAACAAGTGAATATAAAGACATCAGCATCATAGTGTAGCAGATGCATTGATTTGTATGAGACACAATGTTGTTCATTTATAAAATAATGAATCGTGTTCACCCTCAGGACAATAAATGGTCTTATTCAGGGTAATTCATCTTATAATGTCAATATTCTCAAATTATTTTCATTTTATTTTTAGATGGGATTGTTTTGCGCTTTGTGCTGTTGTGAATAATTATTTGTAGTTCTTCTGAAGAAAGACAGTCTGTGATGTTGACTTGACAGACGTTTGTCTGAAAGTTAAAAGATAGTTTAAAAAGACTTGTGCAGGTTTAAATGCTGTATTTTAAATACTGTGTCCTCTATAAAGTGTACTGTGTTGAGATCAGTTTGAAAAGAAGTTGTATGCACACAGATGAAAAGCTTGAAGGACGAGATTGATGTTTTGTGTTTTGAAAGCTTTAGATGTTTTTGTCAAGTGTGTATAATATGTTTTAACTTCTGCTATGCTGTCATGAACTCTTTAGAAACGTGCAAATTCATTTTTTGAAGGACAAAACCTAAGGAAGCTTTCAGAGAGACACAAAGATTTGTCAGCTGGGAAATCTCAAACTGCAATGACTTTTTCAATCTGGATTAAGCTGAAATTTAGTTCTGACCTACTGACTTTATGTGAATTCATGTTTACCTACACTCTAATGCTGGGTTATTTTCAACCCACTGTTGGATTAACCCTTTGAAATATGCGTAGCTTGACATTTAAGCTTGGGGGCAGACTGGTTTATCATAGAATCTATACAGGAACATTAGCGCAAACTAGATTATTAAAATGAATGAATAACATTTTTGTTAAATGCATTAAATGCCTGAATGTTAGATAAAAATAAAACATAAAAATTATCCTTTTTGTTGAACACACAGTTAAAAGAAAAGAATGAGGACCATTATTTGTACTATTTTTTATAAATAATATTAATACTATAATCAGTGAAATTACTCCCACTGTAACTGTTTTAATTATAAGCAGTGATCAAATATTAAAGCATCCTAAATCATAATGAATTACAGTTTGACAGTAAATATAAACAACAATTATATTAATATTATATATTATAATTATATAAAATATTAAGTTAAGAGGCTGCCTTGCACTGCAAAAAATCAAAAATAAATAAAAAAGTCCCACAGTTAGTTCATTTTAGGACATTTTCTTCACTATGTCTAATATTGTATAAACATTTTCTGGTTAATTTCAACACAACGGCTTGGTTTGTCCATTTTTGGCCCAACTCTTATTTAATTATATTTGTTGCAATTGTTTTATTCAGTAGTATGTTGGTCTTGTTGTGTCTGTGGTAAATGTCTAGGTCTCTGTAATAGACCTGTGCTCCTTTACCGTAGATGCTTTCAGCTGTTTTTTGTCTGTCAGGTGTTTAATCATAAGTCTGAAAAGTGCTTGAAAAGTCAAATCACATCTAAATGATGAGTCTTGATATTTTTGTTCTTATTGGTATAAATGTAAATATCCAGCATGCACCTATATAAAAAACATTGCAATGTTTTTAGGGGCAATTTTTCAAGATGAAATATTAGTCTTAGGTGTCCCCAAAATGTGCCTGTAAAGTTTCAGGTCCAAATACCATATACTATTTATACCATGTTGAAAAGGTCGGTTTTTTTGTGTGTCTCTCTAAATGCAAATGAGCTGCTGCTTCCCTTCCTGTTTACTGTTAAATATACCGAAAGCAAACGCCGTTTTTAATAAATCCATCACCTTACTTCATTCTTCATAATGCACATGCAGTGATGAATTACAGTATGTAAAGTGAAAATTTTTAATAGAAATGATGACCTAACTGGTCTTTGGATGGTTGTGGGCGGGGCCTGCTCAAAGTGACATCACTTTGCTCAGAAAACGCCAACAGCTTGTCCCATGAGATGGTAAGGAGTGGACAGATTTTGTTGTGGTTGGGTACACATACAGATGACACAGTTATGTTCAAACAACATATAAAAGTACATTTCCCATATTTAATAAATGTATTTGTCACATCACCAAATGATTTAAAATGTGAAGTAGTGATTGAAAACTTACACATAAACTTTCACTTCATCTTCTATTCTCCACCATCAATCATTGGAATAACTGAATAAAGTGATGAAGTGCATCAGATGGTGAAAGTATCTACTCAGTATTCACCACAGATAATCTGTCACTCAGGAGTCTTCATGCTATTGTGATTATATCAGTCATTCAACTTTTAGCATTCACAGATGAACTGAAACGACGATTATGACAAACCTCTTCACATTCACCCAACAGTCCACAGGCCTGATATATACAGTACTGTATGAATGAACATATACAGATTTATTAAAATAAACATCTCGTAACACTGTGTGCATGCACATGTTTTACCGGTGTAAGTAATGACCAAACTGAATCTCATATTATCACAAATATTTACTTCTATATTTCCACAGAGGTGAAATCTGGATGACAGTGAGCTATTAAAAGTTATTTTTGCAGATGAGATTATTTGGTATTTATAAAATGAACAAAATGTTTGCGAATGTTTTTCTGCTGGTTGTGTTAATGGACTGGGATTAAAGTTGAATGTTTCATTGGGGTTCGGCTTCACGCTGTGTTAATGAGAGCGGTGAACACAGCAGCATTACAAATTTAGAAATATACTCGTTTATTACTCTGACTAAAAGCGTAAAGGAGGCGATGCCCGCACCTCTGCTCGTTTTCAAGGTCATGATGCTCTCTGCAAATACAGACTGATGTTTTAATCTGGTCTTCAGACTGCTGGACCATAATGGAGATTAAATTTAAAGCATAAACGTCTGTAGATGTTGAAATATCTGCTGCTAACTTAAGTACATTCATTGATGCAGACTCCCATCTGACACTGTGTCAATGAAATTTACAAAGTCTAAAACTGAATGTTTGTGATCTGGTGCCAGAGCAGGTGCTCGATCTGTTCCCATCTGAAAAATTAGCTCCAGGCCAAAACAATAAAGACTATATTGGATTTATCACATCTGTCAGGCACCTGATGGCGTGTTATGATGTTTTGTCACACAGATTTATTTTATTTATATTTCCAAAAACAGTATTTGTGCTTAGATTTTTAAAATGTGTAATATTTGACAACTGCATCAAATGTAAAATGATTTGTAGAAGGTAAAAAACATTCAGTTACTTGTTACATTCAAAATCCTCTCAAAGCTGTAACCATTACTGTATGCTTCTGAGCCAACATCATTTCATGAGAATACTGTATGTGTGTGTTTTTACTTAAAGTTTGGTTGTACCACAAGTACATTTACTTGAGTTTTCATACTCACTGAAATATATATAATATCGACTTGTTGACAGAACTAATATGTTTATTTTTTAAGTTTTACTCATTTACTTAATGAAATGTTGATGACTTTCAGAGAATAACACAATATTAAACAAGACTTCACTTTAAAACCTTAAAATAAATAACATTTCTGTAATCATTTAACCATTTTGTAATGTTTAGTTTGTTTTCCATGACAGACAAAAGGCATTTTCTGCTATGCAACAATAATTACACCAAAAACTCACAAGATGTTCATTTTATTCATTCGCTGTAATCCACATCTTTAAGATTCATATGGTTGTGATCCAAATTCATCCCTTTATCCAGTGATCTAGATTTCAGTTCTCATCAGCGACCGTAAACTAAAAGCTTGTGTTCGTTATGAATTTTAATTCAAATATTGCGCCTCAAGAAGCTTTACGACACATTGCTTTACGGCAGTGATATCAAACGCTTATTGGCTCTTGTGTGCTACCTCACAGATTTGTGCCATTGATTGCCGTCTTTAGACGATGTACTTTTGAAAATTGAAATGTGCAGCTTACAGAGAGAAGCTGAATTCAGGTGGATTAATTAACTTTACAGTCCTTCCAGAAAAATTGTGGGGTATTTTTGTGGTTGTTGTGGGCAAAAATCCTTGATTTGCGACACGTTTTCTTAAAAAATGCGATGGAATATGCGGGATATTTATGCAATGAAATTTTGGGGAGATCTTGCAAAAACTGCGGTTGGGGTTTGCAGCTTTTCAATGATGTTTACGTCGCGTAATTACGTCACTTCATAACGTTCCCATAGCAACAGGGGACATGGCTGCGCTTGTGTAAAGTAAATGCAAACATTTTCAACTTTCTGATAAGACATATGTGACTTTTTGCTAAGAAAATGTGCGGATTATGAAATCATTGTGGCACCGCATTTTTTGCGTGCGGAAATCTGCAATTTACGTGACGAAAGTGCTGCATATTTGAAAAAATGCGGCTCCTGCAAAAATATGTGGACTTTGGCTGATTGTTCATTGAATCATGCGATCACATAATCACTTTTTTACTTTAATACTTCTCTGTAATTCATACAAAAGTTGAAACAAGTCAATAATTGAGATTACTCTTGTCTGTCTGGTATGCTTTTATTTTTAACATTAAATGATTTTAATAAAATGTTTAGGGTAGGATTGTATCAATATCTTTTAAATGCTAAATTGTTACTGTTGTTTCCTGCACATTTCTGTCTGTTATGTTGCATTACAATCAAAATTTGTATAAAAGGGGTTTGGGTTTAGGGTTGGGGTTGGGGTAGGTTTAGGGTGGTAACATAATCAATAAACTGTTTAAAGGCAAATTATTAAGAATTATTAAGAAATCTTAATGGTATGAAAGATTTGTAAATGTTTTAAGTATTTTTGTTTTTTTAGCTGTAATGCTATGATTAAATATTGCAAATATACGTCTACATTGTACGCTTTAGCATCTATTAAAACGTATGGAAAAAGTATATTTTATGTTTTTGAAAGTTATGTATTAATATACGTTTTAACAGTGAGACCAAGCTGTTTTAAATGGTTAAATATTTTTTATCACAGTCCACAGACAGCTCGTCCACCAGCTCAGCATCTGACTTAACAGTCAGGAAATGAACACAGCCAAGGCATCGATCCAAGCATGCGTGTCCCTCACAAAAAAAAAAACAAAACTTTAATACAGGTGAAAAAGAGGGCAAGATAAAATGTCATTTTAAATAAAACTAAACATATTCATTTTGCCAGAAGTGTTTGTAGATAAAAGCAGCATTTTAGAGTTTCTATCATCTCATAAAGCTCGTGTAATTAAAACCGAAAGTTCATTAAGTAACACAAGCATGGAGAAGAAATCTAATGAGAGCTCCAGTCAATGAGATCAGCACTCCTGAGGTGATCATTTCTGAATATTTGATTCAAATACTTTTATCTATGTGATTCTGAAATGACAGACAGTATGTTTAATGACAGATATGGGCTTTGTGTCACATCAGGACCAGCAGAGACTGGATGATGATGAGGATGATGAGGATGATAATGGAGCTGCAGATGTCTCTCTTCATCTGAAGCTTTCACTCATGAGGGTGAGAAAGATATTCACTTCACAGAGATGCTCTGCACAAGATCTTCAGTGATTATGTTTTATTGAGCAGGTCCTCATTTCATATACTGTAGTATAACACATGGATCTCACCCCCTAAACATACGGTCCGCGGGCCAAACACGGCCCAGAAAGGTGTCCAATCCAGCCCACATGATGATTTAAGTATTATTAAATATAAAATACATATTTTAAAAACCGTTTCATGTGGGACACTGCAGTCACGAGGGTCGCAAGCATACGTTCCTCAAGCACAGGGGTGGGCATTCCTGGTCCTGGAAGGCCACTGTCCTGCAAAGTTTATCCCCAACCCTAATCAAACACACCTGAATGCCATTTCCAAGTCATCCTGCAGCCTTTGATCAGATTGTTCAGGTGTGTTTGATTAGGGTTGGAGCTAAACTTTGCAGGACAGTGGCCCTCCAGGACCAGGAATGCACAGCCCTGCTCAAGCAGATGCTCGTGCACCCCAAAAATACTGCTGTTTACGCGGCAGGTGCCAAGAAAAGCGGCAGCCGTGTGTCAGTTCCAACACTTGCCGTGTACGGTGTATAAAACGCCCTCAAATCAGTTTCCACTTTAGAAGTGACGGACAGCAGTGGTTTCTATTAAATGTCTTGACTGGTCTGGACCAACGCTATCTCATGCCAATTTTCTACATACTTTACGATTTGTATTAATTCATACAAGCACATGCGTAGATTTTTGAATGATCTGCCTTCACAGCTGTGACGTGGGGTTAGGGGTTTGGTTTCGTGTTTGGCCTGTGTTTTATGACTTTAAATTGTATTGAAATTCTTTACAAATGCAATCTAACATTTTCTTTTCTAAATGACTGTTTTCATTACAAATATATATCCTAAAGAAAAGTGACTGATTTATGAATGATTTTGGCATTATTTAGTAAAATGACAGCATTATTGGCAGCAGGTTGCCAGTAACTTGCAGTAGATTTAAATTGATGTTTTTTACTGGCAACAGTTTGTTCAAAGCTAAATGAGCATTAGGTGTACAGAGTAAAATGAAATAAACAGCGTTATGCAAAGCATTCTGGGAACAAGAATGCCTCATCAACCTTTTTAAGTTTTTCCTTCAGATTTTGGTTCCCAGAATGCTTTGCATGAGGCTGTTATTTTAGTTTTTCCTGTAAAGATAAAGACTTGTTAATGTTTAATGTTCATTTAACTTGAACAAACTGTTGCTAGTAAATGACATCTACAGTAAGTTACTGGCAGCCAGCTCCTAGTAATACTGTCATTTATACAGACATTTTTTTACAGTGTAGATGAAGTCAAATTAAAGATTTTTAAAGAGTAACTAAACCCTAAACCAACTTTTTTTAGTTAATGATCTGTAAGAATGATGCTTTATTAGTGCTGTTCATTGATTTTAGTAAGTTTTTTGACATTTGGATATAAAGTGTTTCAATACTACAATATATGGTGTAAAGACGTCTGAGTGCTGCCCTCTTCAGGTTGAACGGTGGCTACTGCAGTTGAATTTTCCTATTGGATGTTGGGTCCAAGAAATAACTTGTGACGTAAGCAGGTTCAAGCTCACCACGCCCTTGTTACGATCTCACCACACACTCGGTACGAGCTAGTTCGTCCCCTCTATCTCCGTTGGGATCTGCCCACTTTTCTTGCATTTTTCAAATATTGCAGTGGGTGGAGTCAGGCTC
Source organism: Paramisgurnus dabryanus (assembly GCF_030506205.2). Lineage (NCBI taxonomy): Eukaryota > Metazoa > Chordata > Actinopteri > Cypriniformes > Cobitidae > Paramisgurnus > Paramisgurnus dabryanus. Next base: position 10,223,831 of record NC_133348.1, read on the forward strand.
TGACCAGGGGTTTAGTTACTCTTTAACCCAAGACCAGTGGGTTTTTACAAATTGTGTGCATATTTTTTTATTGTACATCATGAGTGTTAATGTTTCTGAGGTCTTATGAAATTAAGTTTTCACAGAGCCATGTGTTTTTCTAGCTTTCTCGCTAATTAATTTGTAGTTTGTTTAGTTAATATTAACTCAATTATCAGCACACTAAGGTGTAAAAAAATTATCCGACCCTCACATGGTGATGCTATTTACCATCCGGCCCTCAACCTAAAATGAGTTTGACACCCCTGCCCTGCCCTTATTATGCATGAAGAAAAATGATCAATTATTATTTTCACAACGATTTTTACATTATGTACAGGAGGATGTGTTTATGTAGAATATTGGGTTTCATTTTCTTAAACCATAATATCATTTCTTGCTTTAGGATGAAATATGACTCAGGCATTAAAATTCACCATTGTTGGAAGAGTCAATGATGTTGTTTTTTATTGTAAGTGGGTGAGTTGTTCTGTTCTGTCTTTATCGTGTGGGCTTTTATAAACCACTGTGCTTCTCTATTCAACGTCTGTCTCTGTTCACACGCCGGCTTTGTTTTTGATAATTATCCGAGGCGTCAGTCATTAATTACCCAATCATTTGCATTCGTGCATGCGCAGCCTCTTTCCTGCTCGACGGCGCGTTTCTGCTGGTAATTTCTGACGGCTGACGCATCATTTTATGAATACTGATTCACTGTTGCTTTGAAACACCAAAAAATAATCAGGGGAAATGAAGCTTTGATGAAAGAGAAGAAGAGGCACAGAATTAAAAAGAGGATTTCATAGACTGACACCTCACATTTCACAACCTGTTTTGCTTCTCTGATATAACACGTTTCATGTTTCTGACTTAAAGGTGCCATTTGTAATAATTGAGGTAAAAGATTTAAAAAAATTAGCTACACGCATCAAAAGAATGAGAAGAAATAAAGATGTCATTAAAAAAATGACAAAGTATAGTGCTGCAGAAATATCAATCTGAATTAGCATGCTAAATTACTAGCTACAGCCCGACTGGTGTTGTAATACCAGTTTCGACCATGGGAGGCGGTATGCTGGCCACGTACCTAACCGCCAGCCAAACTGCAATACACGAATAAGTCGCATGTGTGGGAGTACAGCCCTCTACTACTACCGCTGTGTCCGAAAACTAAAACAGCTGACTTGTTGACTTAAGATTCATGAAGGCAGCTCAGAGAAATGCAATTCGGACAGCCATGGATTCGGACATGCATTGATGCCTTCCTGCCTTGCAATAGGGGTTTCGGACGTATTTCAGTTCAGGGAAGAGAGCGGAAGAATGGCTAAAGCAAGAGACATTTACCACTACCACAACCATTTGCTGCAGGGAACAACGCGCTCGGAATCACAAATAAAATATGATAAATAAAGTAACCGAACCAGAGTAAATACTGGCACTGCTTTTCATCGCTGGGGACAACTAATGGACATGAAAGAAATGAGGTTCGACTCCGAAATGACAATATTTCTTTTCGATTGGTAAGTAAGATGCTGTTAGTATTTCGCTAGAAGTTCACTTATAATAGGCCTTGTGATAACCTATGCTCAGCTTGTACATGAACTACGGCTTTGTGCAGTAAATGTGGCTCCATCTGAAAGCAGCTGATGGCGATTCACTTTTAATCAATAAACCGGCTTCACTGACGAGAAGCGCAATGACTATCGCATGCAAATTATCGCGCATCCTTAGCTGTTAGCGTTTAATAGTTAGCTCTACCCACGGATCCGATCCGGTTTTCACCCGTTATCTACCAAGCTGATGCTAAAATGTTACATTAGCTAAGAAGCTTGAAATGTCTTCGATTATAATGAACACCAAATGGACGCACGATACGTAGCGGAAAACATTGCAATTTTAATGAGACCGAATGTTTTTTTTTTGTGACTAATGATAACTTACTTAGTTGCTTATGTAAATCAAACTTGATATATGCTGCTAAATTAAAATAGACCAACTCACTTTCTGGAGGTATACTGCCCCCGTCTGTTTGGAGTGTGGAGTATGAATTGATTTTTTTTTTGGGCGGACATGTTAAATGGTCCCTTTATACAGAATATTTATAAGGAAAAATGGTGGGCGGGACTTTATTTGTTGGGATTTGATTGGCTGATGGATATGTCACATCAGAGTCACAGCTGAATGTGAGTTTTCTGTGGATTGTAGATCTAATGAAAAATTTTCTGCATATTTTTCACCTACTACCGTAATCTTATGGGAATTCTTACGGATTTTATGGTTTGGCGAATTTGTATGATAATGTACAAAGTGAATCATAAAAAAACATACAATCATTAGAAAATAAACAATAATGAAGCCCTAACCCCATCGTCATAGGGCGAGAGCAAATTGTGTCAATCGTACAAAAACATATGAATTAATATGAATTAACAACCTTGCAAAACACATATGAATTACCATGAGATTGTGATGCACAACCTGCTTGAAATAAAAATCGATAGTTTCTGAGTTTGGTTGCTTACAGTGGCGGCTTGTGACTTCTTTTCCAAGGGCATGAATGTGAAACTTGTCAAATCATTGTCATGTGTGTGGATCATCATGGCAAAATATGTGTTCAGTGCGTCATGTGAACCTATGTGCATCGTGCGTCATGTCAAAATATGTGCCTGCTACAGACTCTTTATAGGGGTTTATGATAAAAAAGACACCCATGTTTGCTAGATACTCGTTAATCTTATGGGTAAGTTTTATTGTTAAATGCAGTAAGTGTCTTGAGAGACATGAGTGTCTCTTTTATCATGAACCCTTTTGACACGTGTGCAGACGGCACGTATTTTTTTTGACATGACACGTGATGCACATAGGTTACCATGGCACACCGAACACATACAGTATTTTGACATGACAATCCACACACACGACACCCGAACGGAGGCACCATCCGCCACTGGTTGCTACATTTTTTGCATTTGTTTTTAAAGATGTTTTTGTGAACTGTAACTTTTTGTTTATTTCACTTTTTACACGCTTCATAAACATTATTATACAAGAAAAACATCAGCTGCAACTCAGTTTTTGGTCAGATGAATATTCAGCGTATGAATGATGAACTGTGACTGAGGTCTTTTGATTCTAGTTGAAAGAGACCCGAAGCATTAAACAGTGTCAGAAATAATGCTTCTTGTTTATCATGAATGTCCGCTCGTGGCCTGTATGAGATCTGAATGAACATTAGCTGTAGTTCAGGTTGTTGTTTATATTGTATTGTACTGACACTTTGAAGCAGATATTTCTATCCAGAGTTACAGCATTCGGGGTCTTATACATTTGATCGTACCCGTGACCTTGCCATGCCTTGCATCACACTCTGGCAGTTAACAACATGAGCTGATTGATTTTGAATGATTTGTGTGGATATTGAGTTTTACATCTGTACTTTACTGGACAATGATAAAATATAGCTGCTGTAACAATAAAATCCCACATCTTGCTGATACAGCCAAACTCATCATCTTCCTCTGGGACAAAATGCGGCGGTCCTTCTGTTCTTATTCACACAAAGGCATTCTCAGTTCCTTCCAGAACATTCAGATGAGATGTTTAACACCCATCCAAAAACACAAAGTTCCTCACGTCACATTATAGATCAACTTCCAGTACAAAATCCATTAGATTACAAAGAATTCATAAATGTTTACTTTTTTTTTAAACAGCCCAATGTTACATTGCTATGACTGGTTGCTAAAGAATCATCAGACGCGTCATGCAAGTGTGTTTTTGAGCCAAATGGATTTCGCATGCATCCTCCAAATCAAAGAAGTGCCCATTAATCTGTTACATGTCTTTTTGTCCGTTTAATATGTGCAATATTATGAGTTATGTAATGCATCCTCATTACTTTTCAGAGATTTTTGCGGTTTTGATAGGATCTTCTTGACACTTGATTGTGTTACATGTTACTTCATGCAGACGCAACAGCTTAGTCGCAGACGTCATCAGCATCGGCTCCTGACTGCTTAATGCGGTGCGAAAATCCGCCAAAGTTAACATTTTTTAACTCGGGAGTAAGCTGCAAACCCAAAATGCAAAAAAGCACCATTCGCAGGTACCACGATAGACGTTTAATGCGCGCCATTCGTGCAAACTACTGCGCCGCGCTTAATATTGAAATCACTCGCGCTTGACACCTCTACCGCGGCTGGTGTAAACGCAGCCTTACAATGAAAGTTAAAAATAAATAAAAGTATAGATTACATCATTATTGTTTTGCAGCTTGGACATTAAAATCAACCACATACTGTTGTTTATACTTTATTTTCATTGTTTATGTACTATTTGCATTTAAAATTAAATTAATTTTATAGAATAACGCAGTTTGTTAAACAAAACGTAAGTAAACATAAATGCCATTTTAGTATCTTCTGCCTATATGTCATTATTCTGATTGAATTCATTGATATTAGTATTTGACACACATTTATGTTGGTGGTTTTTACATAAAGACTATTTTACATCAGACTGTTTCTTTTAATGTCTGTTTATGCACAAATTTCTGAGCTGTGCCCCCTTAAAAATAATTGGTGCATGACGCCCCTGAGAATCACTGTGCTGTTGTATCTACTTTATTAAGTATCAACTTTGTCTCAGTTTCCCATAAAAGTCCATGTAAAAAATAAGATAACAGTAACGCAGGTTCTCTTTAATTATTTGTTTTAAACAGCAATGACATTTAAAGAAACTTTGTCCTAAAAGACCTGAGCAATCTCATGTGTGTCAACTACTAACATAAGCACTTTGTAACATCTCTGTAACATCACAAACTTTACTTAGATTGTGTGTAATCACATGTCAGAGATCTCAAGATAACGTAATTTCTCATTAAATTCATCCATCTTGAGCTCTGCTGTACACATGTTGTACTGTTTGTCTGCACACTAACTGTATGTTAATAAACACCAATACAAACTCATTATTTATCAGTAAATGTCAAGTGTAAACACTACCCTGTTTATTTACCATGCTGCAAAATACTACCAAATACAAATATAAAGTATATATTACACGCTCACAAAGCGAGCAGATATTCAATATCATTTATATTTCATGTCTAATGAATTTCTTTGGTTCCAAGCTAATGAAATCAAGTCATATTTAAAATATAAGTAGTTGATTAAATGAAGACATTAAATCCAGAATGAATCTCTTTTAAGAAGACATCCGGCTTTGATCTCTAAATTTAAAGATGAATGTGGTAATTTTCCCATGAATCATAAATTATGTACATAAGCCCAGGAATAGACTAACCGAACCATTAGATCATACAGACGTTTTTAATAGGTTTCTCTGTGTACAGTATTTGTAATAATAATAATTTACTCCCCTTGTAATGAAACATGACTGTAAAATTTTACTGCAGTGTGTTAAACAATCATTATTCACCCGCGCTGTATTTACAAACAACATGCAAACAAAGATGTTAAAGCTTGGCTTTGTTGGCTTTGCAGTGCTGTTGTGCATACCAACATGATCTCATGAGAATATGTGTTTGTTTAACATAAAGTATGATTGTAATACACGGGTTAACTGGCCATCTGGAGCACCAGGACATTTTACCGGTGGCCTGGCGGTCGTTCTGACCTGCCGTGCAGTCAGCTCAGCTCAGGTTGACGTGGTAGGCTGATATGATTGAATGACGAACCTCTAAACATCTATGAATTAGGCTATAGCGGTGTAAAACTGCCACCACATGACCTTACTCCAGCAACGCACATTTGGCTATATCTGAGAAACATGCAGTGCAAATGCAAAGAGAGAAAGTGAGCGAATAAAAAAAAGCCCTTGTCACAGAGGCAGTGAGATGCTGCAAAAACACAAAAAGTAGGCCTATATAAATATGTTTATTTCATTTAATGTAAAATATAAATATTTCAACATTTGAACTGTGTATCATCCCTTTTAAAAAGTATTTGCCAACTGTGTGTTTGTCTGTGGTTTGATACTGTAGGATACACTGTGTATTCCTATTAAGTTTTTGAGGGTTCACCTACATTATAGACATAGATGATAACTAGGGATGCACCGATAGGATTTTTTGGGGCGATACCGATTTAAACAGACAACTTCTGGCCGATATGGATGCCGATACCGATATTAAACACTTGTATACAATACTATACAGTTTGTCTATTAGCTAGTTTATTTCTGCATCAAATTATTTTTACTGAACATGGATTGGATCTAATTAACATTCAACTGACCAACATAATAAGAGAGGCACAAATTAAGCTAAAACAAATATAAGAAGACAGCATGACAACCTTCAAAGGTGGTTTTTGCTATTCAGCATTTATTTTATTAACGACATTAACTCATTTTTTACATATAATGAATTTCTTTAGTTAATTAATAAACAATCGGTATCGGCCTTTCTCGTGCTATTGCCGATATGCCGATGGTTTCAAATCCATCAAAAATCGGCCGATAAATATCGGCGGCCGATACATCGGTGCATCACTAATGATAACTCCTCATTAAGGTATAGATCACTTGTTGGTCAGTCCCCTTTTCTATATTTTAAATCTGTTTAAATTTGTTCCCAGTCAGATAAACACAGGGGCTGAGTTTATAATTCGTCTGGTAGTTTACCTGTTATATCAACTAATAATGTTAACCTATAAGATTACATGAACATGGTGAGGGCAGCAGCGAAGGTGGCCTGGGATGGAGTTAAATAATTCAAAAATGTAATTATTGTCTCAGTCCGCCCCTGGTACCACACAAACATTTGATTACATTTTTATACACGCTGAAACATATAATTTTAACATGTTGACAGTACTAATATGTTAATTATTTACATATTTACAGCTTTACATACATACAATATTCCTATTTATAAATATTAAAATCACAGGGAAACTTATTTAAGACAGTTTACTCATTTTTTCTAATGAAATGCTCATGACTTTCACAGAATCACACAATATTAAACAAGATAAAACCTTAAAACAAATTATTGAACCATTTTGTAATATTTAGTTTGTTAATTCTCATGACACACAAAAGGCGTTTTCTCCTACAATAATAATTACACCAAATCACGACATAAATTCACAAAAGATGTTCATTTGATTCATTCGCTGTAATCCACATTTTTTTTAACAGATCCAAACTCAGCTCTTTATCCATCTCAGTTCTCATCAGTGACCGTTAACATCAAATCTCGTGTTGCTTTACGGCAGTGATATCAAACGCTCATTGGCTCTTTCAGTCTTTCAGTCATTTTACTTTTGAAATTTAAAATGTGCGTGTTGACAGAGAGAAGCTGGATTAGCATTCTCGTGGATTAATAACTTTAGTACTTCTCTGTAATTCATAAAGTTATGGGTGTAAGGAAAGGTTTGGGGTAGGGTTAGTGTGGTAACATTATTGATAAAGTGGTTAAAGGGAAATTCTTTATGGTATGACGGATTTGGTTTATTTTTTGTAGCTGTAAAACATAATAATGCTACGATTAAATGTTGCAAATACGACTACATTTACCGCTTCAGCATCAATTTAAATGTACAAAAAATGCGTTTTGTGTTTTCGAAGTTACGAAAGTTGAGGCTGTTCTGCGTCTGTAATAAACCTCAGTAAAAATGATTAATCGTGTTTTAACTAACTGATCGTTCAGTAAGATTCTTTCTTAAACTGATAGGAGTGAATCTCAATGAGAAGTGAAAGGTCTAATGAAGAGTGTTGCATTGTGGGATTGAATATTAATTGGAGTGAGCTCTGGTTGTATGCTGTACATTGTAGATAATGACGTATAGACATTCAATGCTTGGAAAACGACTGCATGTTGTGTGTTCTGTATACACATGCTTAACTCTTTACTCCCTTGTGATTATATTAAAACTATCTGATTTCACTGTAATGATTTTAAAGAGATTTGCTTGTGTTTGCTTTGTAGTGATCATGGCAGCAGTAATTCATCAAGTAATGAGAAGGTGTGCTATAAGCGACTGTGTGTCCAGACATCTACTGTATCCGAGCTTCATGTACTGCATTATAAAGAGTGCTTCAGAGACCTGGACTGCAGTGATGGAGCGATGACCTACAATCTCAGTAAAGCGTGTCGATCTGCAGCTCTCTAAACCGACCCGTGACGTGAGGAACCGGCCTGTGAGGTGAGGAACAGAGATCTGCAAGATTACTGAATCTGATGCTAAGTCATCGGTCTGTTTATTAATTTAACTCAATGTTTGTGGGCACCATTCAACTCTCAGTCAGTTTCTAGCAGATTTGTGTTGTGACAGCTTTCCACAGTCTGTTAACTCATCTGTGTCTTTCTGCTGGTGTCCAACTGTGCTGTAATGAAAAGACAAAGCCAAACTTTATGCAGCTTTGAGAGGAGATCCTCCAAATATCCATCAAACTTCAACATTAAACCTGACGCCAACAAAGCTGTTGTTATTTCTGCCATAATGATCTCATGCATTCATGCGGGGTCCACACAAGTTTTAAGATTCAGAGAAACAAAGATGTCTGAAACATTTTTATCATAAGTCAATAAATAATATTTCAATATCACATTTTAGCATCCTTTGCAGATGAACAGTAATGAACAAATTGCCATAAAATCTATGATTATATTATATTATATTATATTACTATATTGCGGCAGTCGCAAGTGTCTAGTTCATTTTCAATAAAAGACGCGTAGATAGTGGCAAAACGTGGGCAGTTATTGTCGGTTCGCACGCCTTGCTTGTGCACCTAAAAACCTGACACATTGAAGATAAATGTATTTGCACTAAATGCTGCACATAATGCTTTCACTACACAAGAAAAGCTGTAGCCGTGCAGCGATTTTGTCTGGATTTTTGTATGTTATTAACATGATAAAATATACAGCATACACAAAATTGATTCAATAGATTGATATGAATATATATATTTGTAGCTTATCTCTAAGAAATGCAAGACTTTTTTTGAGGAAAAAACTTTCTTAACGGCTTCAAGCTAAGATTAACAAGGCAAACAAGTATCAATCCATCAAAGCATTTCAGAGTGCTGTGTAATAAAGTGTGTTGTGTTATATCAACTTCACGCCAGATTTTCAACAGCCCAAAAACTCTTTGTCAGTCTCACGAGAATCAAAACAATTACACAGTTCATCTAAAACTGATTTAAGTAAAGAAAACATCCGAATTTGTGATGCATCTGATTATTGAGCATTGAGATGCTTCATTTTCTGGATTGATGTTTTTTAGACTATGAAGGGAAAAATAAAATAAATTTTTTCTGTAAGATGTTTACCAGGCAGGCGATGGTGCATGAAGAAATCACATTTCCCCTCAAAACAGCACCTGCTTTTCTTCATAGTGCGCACACACGCAAGCACGCACGCACGCACGCGCACACACACACATTTTAGTTATTTCTTTTAATGTATTGGACCCCATATAGTGTTGAGTTGACGGATTCATTTCCCACAGGGATTCAGTCTCTAGCTGCTTAGCTTGAAAAAATGGGCAGATGACAAATTAAACTGTGTTTCGAGGCACAAATAAATGTGTTGTGTGTGTGTTTTTCATATGCTACCATTTGTTATTTGTTTTGCCGTGTAGGACATGATTTTGTTTTGTTAAAGACATAATATAATGTCAGTAGTTTGTGTGTAAGCAGTTATTTCTATCTTTTGTGAAGCTAAACCATAATTATAAGAATAATGCAGCATAGATCAGAATCTAATCAAACACCTTTGCCTACTTCATTAGTTGTTGTTAGGTTAAAATCAATGATTGAAATCAATCTTTGATGCTCTTAATGTCATCATTAGAATTATGTGACTTTAGTCTGGATTTCACAGACAGGAACACATTTTATTGTTTTAATGAGTTTGACTCATTTTAGATCAGATCAGAATTATTTTCAAGAGACAACAGATGAAAAAAAAGTTGTATGTATGTACTGAATTAGCTATAGACCGATACATTGCAATGGCCGATGTTTTTGTCTAATAATGTCTAATAAGTTTTTCTATGTTAAATTTCTTCGTAATGAAAAGACACTAGTTCACTGACAGGACCGTAGTTTACTGACAATCGGGGCAATTTCACTTTTATTATTTGCGGACGTATTGCTGGTGATATGTATGCGATATTGTTTACTTGTTAGTGAACTATGGCTTTGTGTAGTAAATGCCGCTCCATCTGAAAGCAGGTGATGGAGATTTATTACTAATCAAGGAACCAGCATTACTGGCGAGATGCGCAGGACAATTGCATGAGATTTATCGTGCAGCCCTAAAATGCCAAATTTCAATCAACTCCAGACCTTTAACAGACTTCATTTATGAGGAAATTATTTAACAAATAAACAATTAATGTTTCCAAAAATAGCTGCACTGTATGCCACTATTCATTATATGACAGCTAAAATAACACTAAATGTGTCTCTGTCCCAATATTTATGGATATGACTGTTTATAAATATTAACAATTTTTTTGTTTCACCCTTTTTTTGTTTGTCTCTCATTTACTGTAGTTAGATTTTTTTTAAAATATATATCAGCCGCATTCTCAGTATTGGTATCGGCTTAAAAAAACACATCGGTTGACCACTATGTTGTATGTACAGTGGGGAAAATAAGTATTTGACACATCAGCATTTTTATCAGTAAGGGGATATTTAATTGGGCTATTAACACAAAATTTCCACCAGATGTAGCCATCAAACCAAATATTGAATTCATACAAAGAAATCAGAACATTTAAGTATACAAGTTGAGCCATAATAAATAAAGTGAAATGACACAGGGAATAAGTATTGAACAGACTTTATTTAATACTTTGTAGAAAAGCCTTTGTTGATGATTACAGCTTCTAGACGTCTCTTGTATGGAGAGACCAGTCGTCTGCATTGCTCAGGAGTGATCCTGTCCCATTCTCCCCACAAATTGTCTTTAAATCTTGAAGGTTCCTGGGCCTCTTTTGTGAACTTTGGTCTTCAGTTCACTCAGGTCAGGTGATTGACTGGGCCATACAAGCAACTTGATTTTCTTTCTTTGAAACCACTTAATTGTTTCTTTGGCCTTGTGTTTGGGATCATTGTCTTGTTGAAATTTCCACCCTCTTTTCATTTTCAGCTTTCTTGTACATTTCTCCATTCATCCTGCCTTCAATAATATGAAGTCTGCCAGTAACCCTTGCTGAAAAGCAGTCCCAAACCATGATGCTTCCACCCCAAACTTAACTGTTGGTAAGGTGTTCTTGGGGAGGTGGGCAGTGCCATTTCTTCTCCAAACATGGTGTGTAGAATGACTGCCAAAAAGTTGACCATACTATAGTCTCCCAATAATCCACAGGCTTCTCCAAATGCTCTTTCGCAAACTTTAACCAAGCCTCAACATGCTTTTTGTTCAGCAATGGAGTCTTGCGTGGTGAGCGTGCATGGATGCCATGGCGGTTCAGTGCATTGCTTATAGTTTTCTTTGAAACAACAGTACCTGCTGATCCAAGGTCTTCTTGAAGTTTTGTCCGAGTGATTTTTGGCTCTTGGAGAACTCTCCTGATTATTCTTTGTACTTCTCGGGCAGGGATCTTACGTGAAGCACCTGATTGTGGCCGGTTTATGGTGAAGTGATGCTCTTTCCATTTCAGAATAATGGCCCCTACAGTGCTCACAGGAACATTCAGCATTATGGAAATGCGCCTTTAACCATTCCCATCAAAATGCTTTTCAACGATAAGATTACAAAGATCTTGAGAGAGTTCTTTGCTTTTACCCATCATGAAGTCTTTCCTGTGTGCCTCCTGGGTAATGAGAAGCATTTATAGGCCATCAATTAGGACTAAAGCAGCTGATATCAGTTAGTACTGATGGGGGCAGGGTTTATCTCTCAATACTGACAGATTTCAGGTGATCTCCTGTCTTTCTATGCCATTTTGCACCTTGTTCTCTTTATGTGTTCAATACTTATTCTCTGTGTCATTTCACTTTATTTATTATGACTCAACTTGTATACTTAAATGTTCTGATTTCTTTGTATGAATTCAATATTTGGCTTAATGGCTACATCTGATGAAAATTTTGTCAATAGCCCACTTAGAAACCCTCTTACTGATAAAAATGCTGATGTGTCAAATACTTATTTTTCCCACTGTATGTACTGTGAAACATCGTGTTTTGTATGTTGAACTACAGTGTATGCTATTTTTATGATAAGTAAATGTGTACAGTAGTGTGCATTGATGTCTAGCTTCTGTATAGTCATTCTGTGCCCTGTTTAAACACAATACTACATGTATCATTTCATATATTTTCTCCAATTAACAGTTATTCATGACCTTAAATAAAGTAAAATCCCTTCATGCACACTATCTCACTATTATTAGTAAATTAAAGTAAATGTTCTTCTAAAGGAATTGTGTATTACTCCCATAAATCCCTGTGAATAGAATTGACCTTTTCAACGGAATTGAATTATAAGGCCATAGATCTATAAACACTGTACATCACTATGGATTATAAAAAATAACTATTTAAAAATAAGCTCATAACAAGAGATCTCTGCCGACGATTCCTTATCTGCTGGATCTGCAAGCGTGTGCATGTTGAGATTATGAGTGTTCTTAAAGGGGTCATATTATGAAACTTTTTTAAGATGTTAAATAAATCTTAGGTGTCCCCAGAGTGCGTATTTAAAGTTTTAGCTCAAAATACCTCACAGATAATTTATTATAGCATGTTAAAATTTCCACTTTGTAGGTGTGAGCAAAAATGTGCTGTTTTTGGGTGTGTCCTTTAAAATGCAAATGAGCCGATGAAATGCAAACACTGATCACCATAATAGTGGTTCGTTGAAATTGATTCTCGATTATTTTCTCTTTCCCTCAGCACTAAATGTCAGTGTCATGATTGGATAGTGTAGATTAAGGGGAAGGGTAGAAAGGGTATTATCCCTTTCTGACATCACAAGGGGAGCCACATTTTAATGATCTATTTTTTTACATGCTTGCAGAGAATGGGTCACCAAAACTAAGTTACTGGGTTGATCTTTATCACATTTTTTAGGTTGATAAAAGCACGGGGGAACCAATTATAGCACTTAAACATGAAGTCAGATTTCCATCATATGCCCCCTTTAAAGTACAACGGACAGAATAACCTCAAATTCACCCCAAACACAAACACACGCTCACATTAACTATTCTTGTGTCCTGTTTTATACACAACGCAGTCTATTTAACACATGCTGGTGTAGTGTTACACAATATAAAGTAGTTGTCATTGCTTTCTATGCATGCTTTTTTATAAATGATCAAATCTCTGTGCTCAAATCTTTTATGATGCTGGGCTCCATCCTTAGACATGCAGTTGTTGGTGTACACAACTGTATTGATGGATGATTGTCTAGTGATCATGACAGCAGTACAATACATTAACTGATGGTGAAGTGTATTATAATGGCATAAATCCAGTGCTGTGCGTCCTGCATTATAAAGAGCTGAATCCTGTGTCTAGATCACAGTGTTATAGTCGCGCTGTAAGATCATGACTTTCTGTTATTATCCATCCCTCACGACCTCATGCTTGCATCCGGCCCACATACTTGTGAATTATGCCGTGTAATTTGCCATCAGCACTGATTTTTGGAGGTTTGCCATTACCTGGTTTGCATAATTCCTTAAATAAATTGGGAGCTCATATAGCACGGACAACGCATGCAAATAAATGACACCATCAGCGGACACAATTCAGCCTCATTCACTGTAATTCCCCCTGACTGTCATTTACATTTAGAGCGTTTTATTTATTTAGCAGCGAGGAGACTTCACCTCTCTCCTCTGTTTTCCTCTTCTCATTTGGCCGGAGGGCTCGGTAATTGCAAAGATAAAATCAATAACAATTGCGGATAAGATATCTGCACGTAGCCACAGACACACAGTGAAGGCAGAAAATCAGCAGCAGCAAATCCAGACAGATGCTTTGTGAGGAACCCGAATGTGTGACCTCGACCCTGCAGCATATCAGCGGCGTTCAGAGCTATAGATTATTAGTGTTATGTGGGTGGTTGTCAGGACTTGGCTATGTAGTTGCTAAAGTCTTGTTACGATTTTCTGGATTGTTAGCAGGATCTGGGTCCGAAAAGCTGGTGACTGGTGAACATGGTGAACATTTAATTTATTAAGATGTGTAGAACCAGTGGTCGAAATAGCCAAGTTTCACTGTTTGGGGACCTATTTTATACTTTTATATCATACAGTACAGTAGATGCAGGAAATCCCACGATATCTATGCATGAAATTTACATAGCGTTTTGAGTCAGTGTGCCCTCATTTGACGAACTAAGCGCATGGTCTAAAGCGGCGCACGTGCACAGTGTAGAGGGGCGTGACCGAATCCACTTATGTTCATGGAGCGCACGAGAGGGTTGTTCCTATTCTTGAGTAATGGGTGTATTTTGGGCGGAGGAACAAGACCCCCAGTTTAAGATTAATGTCAAGTAATTGTGTTGTTTTCATTCGTATTGAAATTGTTATTTTTTAATTAAAACCTTTAAAAGACGTTTTCTTTTAGTCATGGAAGTAAAAATAGCAGGCTTTTAATTGCTGTAAATGTATGGCTATCCAATATCATCAACAAATAATTTACAAGTATGTAAGTAAAGCTTTGTACTCTAAAAATACTTTATTTGCAGAAGATAAAGAATTTACAAACATGCGGAGAGCTGAAGCGTTTCAGCACCCGGACAGTGGCATGAGTTTTTTTTTTAAAGCATTACTTTAAAAATGTTTCTCATCTTACCATATCCACAGGTACAGAGTCATCATATACAATAAATCTGTGTGGTAGCATTTGAAAAACATTTAGGAATAGATGGAATATTTGCATTTGTTTAAAGCAAAACAAAAACCAGGCTACAGGTGAAGCAGCTCTTTACGCCTTCTAACTTCTCATAATCGATCTTCATTTATGTCCAAGAGACTCAATAATAATCTTTTACATTTTAATTCTTTAATTTTTCATATTATAAAAAGGTTGTGTTCTGCTGCGCATTCATGTGTGTGATAAGCAAACGCACATTGTCGTCCGGTATTACGAACGCGCTCATTAAATAACAAAAGCAATATTGCGCCATTGACTTTAGACTTTAGACCAGGTTTTAGTTGGACAATGGCATAGTCTATAGTGTATTTGCTATTTAAATAACGTGGCGCTAAACGCGAAAATTATCATTCCGCCGGGTTAAAACTAGCAAAAGACACTTACACATTGCGCTGCATTGCGCTGCATTGCGCTGGGTGTATGATAGAGCCCTATGAGTCCACCCTTATTTTCAGCTTTGGATATAACGTGTATGGTGCTCGTTTGTCTCAAAGTCAACTTTATTGTCAATTATGCTATTAAAATTAGGTCCCCTCAAACCGCAGCATACAACAACAACAACATTACACAAAAACAGTTTTAGAAATTAAAAATAGATATAAATAATATGCAGTATTTAAGAAGAAGAAAAGTAGACATTGCGGCACATAAAAGTACAGTATATTTAAAATATATTTAAATAGTGCAAACAGTGTGCAGGTTGGATAGCAGCATTTGTGTGTGTGCGTCTGATTTTTATCAAGCATTTATGCATGACATTTGCATATTCATGAGACTTTTGAAAATTTAGGTCACATAAGTTTATCAAACCCAAGAGATGAGCACAATAGCAATAAAGTTTACTGGAGAAAGTATTGTGTGTTTGTGTGTGCGACATGTGTCTGTGCACATACATGCGTGTATTTGAGGTGTGTATGTGTGTGTTTGTGTGTATCTGCTGGCCTCTCCACTTCAGCTGATTGATTTCACATCAGACGTCTAATTACTGTAGGCCTTTAGGAAACTGAGGTCTTTAATACATCACCACTGTGTGTAGAGTATAAGATTAAACTCCTGTGTGTCCTGTGTTTCTCCCATGATGTTTAGTCTCGGTTTAATATTCACTATCATTTGTAAATGACACTGATGTGCACGTGACACTCCTGAAGAGTAGAAACACTGTGACAATTTACCAATGTTAACCAACTGTTGTCAACCTCCGGCTCAACCAATGATGTGAGTTTTAAAATATTACCATAGTATGTGAAAGTCTGGAGTATCCACTACATTGTTGTCCTATTACTTCACCTCATTGCAGGTTATAGATAGTATATATGTGGTTTTAACTCGCTATAAACCTTACAGAAATGTAAATGGCGGGACTGACTTGATTCCTGGCCATCAGAGTCTTAGTGGTGGATGTTTCACCTCTCATTGATCACACAAGTCAGTCTGATATTGATTGAAATAGAGGCCATTATGTCAGTAGGGATTATGAGCCTTAGAAACAGGAGAGAGAGAGAGAGAGAGAGAGAGAGAGAGAGAGAGAGAGAGAGAGAGAGAGAGAGAGACTATTTTTACAGTGAATTTTCATATTTTATAAGATTTGAAGAGTTGTTTAGATTATGTTGGACATATGATATTCTCTAAAATGAGTAAGTGTCCCATCGCTCTGCCTCTCCTTTGCAGTGTCCTCTATTGGTTTGAAGTGGTTACTTCGTTTATAATCAGCGGGATTGGGTACACCGGTGCACAGGCGTGCTCATCTCTTTAAAAAGCCTAGTTTTACTTCCCAGCAGGAGAGAGGCGTTCTCATCAATGAACTGCGAGCATGAGTATTTGTTGTGTCTTTGGAAATGATTCACAGGCAATTTATTTTCAACAAAATGTGAAATAAAATAATTGTTTATCTCGCTCTCCTATGAGGGAGTAACAATAAGTTTGAACTGTTGTTATACTGATGTTCAATTTTAAGGCTGTGACGATGCATTGCGTTCCCCATTAAAAATACCTAAAATCACTATTGAGTTTGAGTCGCTTATAATGTGCATTTAAAAAAGCAACACTGTACACAGTACAGTACACAGTGCACGCAAACACACACAGTAGACGTATTGTATGGTGTGATGTGTATTTGTAATTTTTTTATATATATTTCAGGGGTTGGATCGTTTCACTTGTGGCTTGGATTATAATCACTTGTGGATGCCAATTCACTCCCTAGCAACCAAACAGAGGTACCCTAGCAACCGTTTAGCAAGACCTATATCTCTATAGAATGTCTTAGAGACATGGCAGTTTATATCACTCAAACTGGCAAGTAGCCTTTGGAGTGTTGTCATTGACAGCTGTCAAGCCACCCCCTAGCAACCAAAGACAGTACCCTAGCAACCAATTAACAAAGCCTATACCTCTGCATCAGAACATTGAAGAGACACGAGGGCTGGATCGTTTCATTTGTGGCTTGGAATATAATCACTGGTGGATGCCAAATTACTCCCTATAAACCAAACAGAGGTACCCTAGCAACCAATTAACAAAGCCTATACCTCTGCATCAGAACATTCTAAAGACAGGAGGGCTGGATCGTTTCACTTGTGGCTTGGAATATAATCACTGGTGGATGCCAAATTACTCCCTAGAAACCAAACAGAGGTACCCTAGCAACCAATTAACAAAGCCTATATCTCTGCATCAGAAGATTGAAGAGACACGAGGGCAGGATCGTTTCATTTGTGGCTTGGAATATAATCACTGGTGGATGCCAAATTACTCCCTAGAAACCAAACAGAGGTACCCTAGCAACCAATTAACAAAGCCTATATCTCTGCATCAGAACATTGTAAAGACAGGAGGGCTGGATCGTTTCACTTGTGGCTTGGAATATAATCACTGGTGGATGCCAAATTACTCCCTAGAAACCAAACAGAGGTACCCTAGCAAACCAATTAACAAAGCCTATACCTCTGCATCAGAACATTGAAGAGACACAAGGGCTGGATCGTTTCACTTGTGGCTTGGAATATAATCACTGGTGGATGCCAAATTACTCCGTAGCAACCAAAGACAGTTTCCTAGCAACCGATTAACAAAGCCTATATCTCTGCATCAGAACATTGAAGAGACACAAGGGCTGGATCGTTTCATTTGTGGCTTGGAATATAATCACTGGTGGATGCCAATTTACTCCGTAGCAACCAAAGACAGTTTCCTAGCAACCGATTAACAAAGCCTATATCTCTGCATCAGAACATTGTAGAAACATGGGGACTGGATCGTTTCACTTGTGGCTTGGAGTATAATCACTGGTGGATGGCAATTTACTCCGTAGCAACCAAAGACAGTTTCCTAGCAACCGATTAACAAAGCCTATATCTCTGCATCAGAACATTGTAGAAACATGGGGACTGGATCGTTTCACTTGTGGCTTGGAATATAATCACTGGTGGATGCCAATTTACTCCGTAGCAACCAAAGACAGTTTCCTAGCAACCGATTAACAAAGCCTATATCTCTGCATCAGAACATTGTAGAAACATGGGGGCTGGATCGTTTCACTTGTGGCTTGGAGTATAATCACTGGTGGATGCCAAATTACTCCCTAGAAACCAAACAGAGGTATCCTAGCAACCAATTAACAAAGCCTATATCTCTGCATCAGAACATTGAAGAGACACAAGGGCTGGATTGTTTCATTTGTGGCTTGGAATATAATCACTGGTGGATGCCAATTTACTCCGTAGCAACCAAAGACAGTTTCCTAGCAACCGATTAACAAAGCCTATATCTCTGCATCAGAACATTGTAGAAACATGGGGACTGGATCGTTTCACTTGTGGCTTGGAATATAATCACTGGTGGATGCCAATTTACTCCGTAGCAACCAAAGACAGTTTCCTAGCAACCGATTAACAAAGCCTATATCTCTGCATCAGAACATTGTAGAAACATGGGGGCTGGATCGTTTCACTTGTGGCTTGGAGTATAATCACTGGTGGATGCCAAATTACTCCCTAGAAACCAAACAGAGGTATCCTAGCAACCAATTAACAAAGCCTATATCTCTGCATCAGAACATTGAAGAGACACAAGGGCTGGATTGTTTCATTTGTGGCTTGGAATATAATCACTGGTGGATGCCAATTTACTCCGTAGCAACCAAAGACAGTTTCCTAGCAACCGATTAACAAAGCCTATATCTCTGCATCAGAACATCGTAGAAACATGGGGACTGGATTGTTTCACTTGTGGCTTGGAGTATAATCACTGGTGGATGGCAATTCACTTCCTAGCAACCAAACAGAGGTACCCTAGCAACCGATTTGCAAGACCTATATCTCTGAAGTAGAGTTCTGTTGATACATCGGGTGAGCTCTTTTGAAACATATTGGGCCCTATTTTAATGATCTGAAACGCAAGTGCGAAGCGCAACGCGCAAGTGAGTTTGTGGGCGGATCTTGGGCGCTGTTGCTATTTTCCCGGCGTGAGAAATAACTCTTGCGCCGGGCGCAAATCAATAAGGGGTTGGTCTGAAGTAGGTTCATTATTCATAGGTGTGGTTTGGGCGTAACGTCAAATAAACCAATCAGAATGCTATCCAACATTCCCTTTAAACGCAAGGGCGCAAGTTCCATGGCGGGTTGCTATTATTATGACGGATTTACCAGGCACACGCCAGGAGTGGTTCACTGCCGAGGAGACCGACGTTCTTGTAAGAGCAGTCAAAGACAGAGAAGTTGTTTTGTATAGGGATAGGAGAAACCCGCCCAAATCAGCGTAGGTTAAACAGGCGTGAGAGGAAATAGCCACAGTCTCATCAGCTGACATCCCCATCGTTGCGCCAAGCGCTACAATGATGTCAGGAGACGGGGGAATCCCAAGCTTGCCAGCATAAATCGGGCGCACGGTGTAACGGGAGGTGGATCTGCCTCTACACAGACGCCAGCAGAGGACATCGCTGCGTCCACCCTCACCGCTGAAAGGCTTTGGGGGCTTTGAAATCGGACTCAAGAAACGCAAGCAACGTCCAACTACAAAGTACTCTTACAAATCAAGTTCATATACATTAAGGTTTCTTATGAAAACATTTTAATCGTTATTTGCATGATAATTTTTTAACGCAGCCACACAATAAATAAAATATATCACCACAATGCTCACCACTATGATTCCCCTTATCTCATGTGTTAATATTTTTTAGTGTAACAATTTATGATTTGCAAAAATAACTGTTGCATCTGTGTAGATTAGATGCGTTGTGCACTCTATACATTATGGTCAACCCTGCGCCCTTAAAATAGCATAATGAACAACGCGCAACGCGCCACTGTCTTTAAACTTTTTTTTTCTGGTCAGTGGCGCAATTGTTTTTTGAAACTGCAAAATAGCATCAGGGATGGTTTGCGCCGGAACACGCCTCCTTTTTTGCGCTGAACCGCCCAGGGAGCGCAAGTTCATTCCCTAGTTTGCCGACGTGCGTTTGTGGAGGAAAAAACCTGCTGTGCGCCGGTGCAAAATACGAATGATACATGCGTCACTGACAAAGTCAATTGCGCTGGGTGCAAGATAGGGCCCATTAACATTATTGTACCAGTTTGTTTCCTGCATTTTACCATGGCAAGCACCACTTCGCATTTTCTTTCTAGTTTTGATATATATTTATCCTGATTGGTTTGTTGATCTATCAGAGCAGCAAGTTTTATTTGGATTTGTTTCTATAGATGGAGTTTGGTTCTTCTGATGGTTGAGTTTTTGGTCACTGTTCTTGAATCCGTAAATATTGAATATATAACAATATATTGTAAGTGGTTGTAAGTGGTGCTAATCATTTTGTGATGTTTGTGGCTCTTTACATGTGTTTATTTTGAACTGTGTAAATGTATTTAGTAAATGATCTGACAGGAACAATAGAGCTTAGATGTCTTTTTCTTTCAACTATAATGTTTTTCTGTATTATCTTTTTGATGTTCTTTTGGTTAGATTATGTAGACTGAGGGTTGAGTTGTGGGTTTGTTTATTGCTTTGGCTTGTTGGAGCATGTGAAGTTTTATTCCATTATTCATAAAAATAGATTGATTTATACTAAACCCTTGGTCTAAGACTGTTTATTACTTTGTTCCTCACTCTTAAAATGATAGTTCACCCAAAAATTCTGGCATCATTTACTCACCATTATGTTGTGCTAAACCTGTATGAGTGTTTTATTTTGATGATCACAAAAGAAGATATTGTGATAAATGATGGTAAGCACACAGCTGATTGTAACCATTGACTTCCATTTGTATTTGTTTCCTATATGGAAGTCAATGGGTGTGTGAACTATCCCTTTTATTAACTGTTGTGTAGTTTTACAAAACTTAACACATGTCGTGCTAACCACTTTTATTGTGCTTTTATTGACAGCTAACAATGACTGTAAATTGTTGTACAAATAAATTTAATGCTTTAATTTCTTTGTTTCACAGACATAACACTAAATAAAAGTGTCTGCTAAATGTAAATAAAGGCAGCACATGGGTTTAGTACATTTATGTGAGTAAATAATGACAATTCATTAGTGTTGGGTGTTTGTTTAAATCTAAGGCGCACTGATATAGATCAGATAGGTTTAGCAGGGTCAGACAGTCGACATCCTAAGACCTTAACTATCCTGACCTCACATATTGACTGGAGGTTTAGTGTAGCTGTGACATGATGGAGGATTTGTGGAAGCCATGAGAAATACAGGTCGCCCTTATCATACTTTCCCAGCAGTGCTGCTTTTAACCTTTTAATGTAAGATTATTTAGGTGTGTTGGTGTCGGTGTCACAGTTTCTTTTGAAAGACATTTACCGTCCAGCTCTGTAGACTTCTGCAATGCCTGATATATACAGTAATGTTTCAGTATGAGAGCTGTCAGTCTAGGAGACACACTGATGGGATACCGAGTAACCGTTACTGGGGTAAAACTGGTAATACATCATCATCTTCCATCTTGAATATTAGTGTATTAGTTTCTCATCTTAACTCTCACTGGATAAGATGAAATAGCCAATAAACACTTGTAAGTTGAATTCTTAATGCTTTAAATTGCAACAGATTTTAATTCTTATTTTTCTCAGGTTAATTTAAGACATGAACATTTTACTAGATGGACTTTATCTATGTAATGTAGGATTAAGACTGTGTATAGACAAAGGGTGTTTGCGTATTCAGGTGCAAAAGTGTGGAATAAGTTGCCCTTGGATATTAAGGTTGTAATGGATTATGTGGGATTTAGTAAAAGAGTAAAGAGATTTTTAGATGGGATGTCTTAAACTTGATATATTTGGCTTTTTATTTTAGATGTCATTTATATTGTAATTAGTCGTCACAAGAACTGATCTTTAAAACTAATAAACTAGTAACTTGTCATGCTTGACAAAAAGTGTAATACAGCTCCACTGCTACTCTTATGTCTATTTAATTCAAACAGATACAGCAAAGGCTAATAAAAAAGTATTACACGATAGACACTTTTTTGTAATAAATTAATAGTAAAAAAATAACGTAGTTTTAAGTTAAACATTGGTATTATTTAACACCCCTCTGTTTTTACTTTTTCATATTTCCTAAGTATAGTGTGACTCATAAAATTTTTCCAAATATAGACGGTTCACTACATAAACAAACGGCTTTTGTGGACTAAACGCAACTTCTGGTAGACTTCCACATATAATCAATAACAACAGAGTCATTTTACAGTAGCTTATTTCTGATAACAATGAAAAAGTCCCCTTGGTTACTTTCAATAGCAGGGGAGTATATTCGGGGCAGTCTGTAATATCAGCGTCTCCTGCAGCCATGTTACAGCAGCAAAGTCCTTGATTATTATGCCAGAATGAGAGTATAGTTCCTAGCCATGTCTGCCTAAAAAAATCACAACTTTGGTTATTTTTTAGCATGATGCTAATGGTCTAATCAGATTCAATGGATTATGCTAAGCTATGCTAGCGCCAGACCCAGAGATCAGCTGAATGGATTCCAAAACGGTAAAGATAAAATATTTGACTCTAGGGGAGCTGGAAAATGAGCATATTTTTAAAAGTGGAATGTACCTTTAAAGCAGTTTAAGAGCATGAAGAAAATACTGTAACAGGAAAAACTTTAACATATGGTGCTCATAGATGAGTTTTAAGTGATAAAATTATCGACTACAAGGGGACTTTAAGATTCATGTGCGCTATCCCAGAATCAATTAATGGAGATTATCTCCTTCTTACTTTTTCTCTATTAGGGAAATGATTTTCACCATCTTCAGAGATTTCTCACACAAGACAGCGGTAGATTTATTCACACTATGCATGTGATTTAAACAGTTTCTAGAGTAAGTGGCTGTGTTTGCATATTAATTACTACTACTAATCTGTCACATCTATATTCACAGAGACATATCTACTGTAACGTTCACAATCTCTTTTGTGTATTTCTACACTCACTTTCAAAGCAACATCTAATATCGGTCATTTCTGATTTATTAGCACCCATCTTAGATAAAATATATATAATCATTAGCATTCAGAGAGTATTATATGAAGAGTTTGGTTCCAAAACGTAATAAATCCATTTTGTCAAATTTCGGTAAAAACATGATTTCTATACCAAGAAAGTGACAAGATGAAAACCACTATTTTCTGTTACAAACTTTCACATAGCATCTTTAGGTTATAAAAACATAAAAAATTCAAATCCATAACTTGATTTTCAAAGATTTAGTATAAAAACTAATGCACAAAATGCAATAAATCAGAGTAAATAAAAGTTTTTTTTCAAAATGCTATAAATCTATTCAATCAATGATGTATAAATGTGCATTCATCTTTGCCATTATATATTCATTTAGTTGGTATACACCGATAAAAAATAAACATTAATGCCATTTATCACAACACTTACTTTGTTATATTAATGACCCTGTCATTGCTGCGGTTATATTTGACGCCGTCGCTTAACATTCTTCAAAGCGATCAGCTGTAAAATGTTTTGGTCCTCCTCGATTTTCGTTGACTTTGAGTAAAATAATGGAAAGTTTTTCATAAGATCCCCTGGGGTCAATGTGTTAGAATCACATAAACTTCACAGATGCTGTCGGAAGAAACAAGCACCCGTCTCCCGAGTGCCTCTCGCGTAAGTTATTGGATGTTGACGACTTAAAGTTACAATCTTTCTCAATTACAGAAAACAACCACAGGTTTATCAATGCAATTAAAGTATTATTTTGTTTTTGTTTGTTTGTTGATCACGAAGTAAAAAGTAGATGAGGAAAACTAGGATTCTGTGTACTCAACGCGCCGCCATTGTTTGTTTACATTGTGTGGAATGGTGCGCTCTGTAATATGTGGAGCGGATTTATTGCATTCTGTAGAAAAGGAGGAGTGGCGTATATCACGTTTTGGGAGAAAAGATGACAGAATAACACTGCAGATATTGGATTTTGCGTAAAATTAAGAATTTACTTTTAAATACTGACCTGATATAATACTGATTCTGACAGTAACTCATTTTTTTCAAAAATGGCATTTATCGCGTTTTGGAACCAAACTCTTCATATATCATAGTTTCATGTCTCAGCACACACAGTTTTTCAGTTGAAGTTCTCATAAACAAACAGATTATAGAGAAATGCAATTATTTGCTTTCAGATAAACCCACAGTGAGACTCGCCAGCGACTATAATCTTGATAAAAAAAAAATCTAAATAAATCTGGCACATACATCAGAGTCTATAAATAGAGAAAACCCCATTTAAACTGAACAATAAGACAAAAACCTGTTCTAGTTTGAGTTCATCTGACAATTTACACAGTTTATTTCCTTCAGTCTGGGGAATGACACATCTTATCCTTAGGGTAAAAATGGGTTTGCTCTTTATGAGCCTGCAATAGTCTCATTATCACACCATAGTAATAAAGGGTGATTTTTTTCATATTTCTAAGCGGTGAAGATGCTTTAAGGGGATTTTTAAAGCTCGGACTGCAGTTTATTCCTTTCAGATGTGATTTCAGTGGCAAATCTCATCTTCTTTCCGAGGGTTTTATGTCAGTTTTAGGCAGATGCAGGAAGGCCATTTCACTGAGTGAATGAGGAAAGTCAAATGACAGCAAACTAAAGCAACTTCAATTCAAGTCAATATCTTGAAATGGGACCTGCCCGTTTGATGGATAGGAGCTTCATGTACCAGTAAGCCACCAATGTCTGCTCAGTAAGAGGATATACTGTACTGTATATATGTCTGAATGCTAAAAGATTCCCCTGACAGTCGGCTTATTAAAGTCCTGCATAAAAGCTTTTTCTTATGTTTTTATCTTTTACCCTATCTGAGAAACAAACCATATCACATATTGCATTTAAAGGCAACTTTGGACCACTTATGAAGGCTTTGGAGAGCAGGGTTATTCCCAAGAGATCACCAGTCCAATGATTTCCAGAACACTGAGGCTTCATAAATCAAACGCTGGCTGCCTAATATCATAAAATACCCGGAGAGGCTTTCAGGACTTCAGTGCTGTGTGTGCGTAATAAACTTAAAACCCAGCAGCAGAAATCCTTTGCAGAAACTAAAGCAGATACAAACATCCCATAATACACAGATGTGATAGCAGTGATGTGTGATTTGATATCATTTAAATCATGCATGTTAGGAGATTATCTATGAGAAATGTTGTATTTTGGTGTAAAATCATCTGTCACTTGGTAATAGCTCTCTAATGCTAATATAAAATCAATTGGTCATGTTTTTGTTTGGGGTAATCATACTTTTACTAAACAGCCATTTTACTAACTAGTCTGAGTCATGTTGCAGTTTCACATCTGACTCCTGTTACTTGTGTACACTCAATAGTTTTGGGTTTACCCTCAGTCCAAATGTAAAATCAGGACCGGTTTACTAACTGTTACTTTGAGTAGCTGAGTGACATGCAGACCACAGAGTACTAGTTTCAGACTACTAGTTTTAAATAAAGCTTTAGTTTCTTGATATATAATAATAAAGTTATTGTTTTTCTCACCTACTCACTCACAGCTCGCAGTCCGTCGTACTGAATGAGGGTTTAATCCAGAGGACAGAAATCCCTCCATAATAATGATTCCATGAGGTTTACAGAATTAAAATCCAGCTCATGTAGTGAGACATAAACATAACGGCTCAGAAGGCAGATAATGTCGAGAGGAGAAGCTTTACAAAGAGAAAAACACATTTGGTTTCCAGCGCCTAACCTGATCAGCTCACAGCTGCGCTCGTATGAAACAACGATGCAGTTCACGCTCGCTCGCTCTCTCTCTCGCTCTCGCTCTCAATCTCTCTCTCTCACTTTCTGCCTCTTTAACACACACTCTATGTCTCTCTCTCTCTCTCTCGCTCTTTCCCTCTCTCTCTTTCTCTGCCTCTTTAACACACACACTCTCACTGTCTCTCTCTCTCTCTTTCATACACTCTCTATGTCTCTCCCTCTATCTCTAACGTACTCTCTTACACTAACTCTAATTTTTTCCAAATTTAATAGTACTTTTTTTGGCATGATCATGTGTATTTACAATATTGCGATATCACAATATTACATGCAGTATTACTCTCATATTTGTAATTTAAAGGAACTTTATTGTCACGTTTGTGTGACCCTCACAATATCGTGATATAGCGATACAACGGCAAACATATTGCGATATTATGCACGCGCATAAATTTGTTTTGATTGGCGCGATTGTGTGAAATTACAATATTACAATAAACTACAGAATTGTGCACACACTTATATCTTTGATTTAAAGGTATTTAAATGTATCGCTTTATCTGCATGACCGTGTATTTACAGTATCATCACAGTATACTGTGATGTATCGCAGTGTTACACGCACACATTCATATTTTTAATTTAAAGGCATTTTATTGGCACGACCATGCGCTTACAATATGGCCACAGTATATCATGATGTATCGCAGTGTTACTCGCACACTCATATTTTTAATTTAAAGGCATTTTATTGACATGATTGTGGTACTTACAACATTGCAATATCAGAGCATATCACGGTTTTGCGATATATCACGGTAATATGCGCCCACTCTCAGAATCTTAATTTATTGCCACGATTGTGCATAAGCACAATATCATGGTACAATATATATATTTATACCATGGTCTGTTTAAATACTCGATTCTGATTGGCTGGAAGGTGTGCATTAAAACCGTTTAACGCAAAGGTAGTTCCAGTCAGTTTGATTAAAGTTAGAAATTAATCCACTACTATAAACATTGGTAACCATAGTAACACAGTTACACTTGCAGAGAGAGCGAGAGAGAGATTTCCAACTGTTTGATTTTTGTTTTCATTTAATTTAATCCATTTCAATAAATGTAATGTGTCCTTATATAATAATCGTGGTTAGAGACGTCGGTTTTATTTCACACTTTACATAATTCATTTAAATAAATGATTAGTTCAAATAAAGATTGCCTTGTCACTGTCAGTGTTGGCTGTCATTCATAAATTATTTAATGAATTTAAATAAATATGATAATTCATTTAAATAAATGCAATACAATGGCACTACTTTATTTAAAGCGGACGAAGTGCGAGCCTTAACTTAAGAAGATGACCGTCATTTTTTACCTGTCGGTTAAAATTACACTGTAAACATTAATTACAGCTTTAACTTGGCAAATAACCAAGGTATAAGCGGGATAATCCACGGCCAGCCATGCATTAAAGGCCAGCTACGCGTCGGGTGGTTCTTCGCCTCTACGTCGTGCATTAAAACCCTTTAATGCATGGCTGGCCGTGGATTATCCCATACTTAATATATAACAGTTTTTCACTATTGCTAAGATACATTTCTTGAATGCTGCTCTCTTTTTCTCTAAACTGTGAACACAAAACCCAGTTTTCAAGCTACGTTCACAAAACCTCAAACTCTTCTTGCAAAACCAAGCTTTCACCTCAAAACAGTTCAATCTTTGCTCAAAACTGAATTATGTTGTCAAATCGTGCCCCGAGTCAATCAAAATTAAAAACACTATGGAACAGTCACTACGTAGAAAAATAGAAAACACAATGCTCAGGACATGAAGCTTGAAAAATAAATGTTTATTGTTTACTGTAGGCTAAATGCATGTTGCAAAACTGAAAAAAAAACTGTGCATTTGGCACTTGTACAAAAAGACAAAAGAGAAATCTTATGCAGAACATGGTTTCGTCAGATATTACTGATCTTTGTCTTCGCTGACCACCGAGACCTCCTCTCAAACTCTTCCACACAGATTTCTATCCATTGTAGGGCCTCACAAACCAGTGCTCTCTGAACTGTCTTGCTGTATATGTTCCCTCATATCATTAGACACAAGTGTGATCAAATTTGAATTGTTGTGTTCAAATAGTGACACTTGTGCTTTAATTGTGTTTGACTTTTGTCACCTGTGTTCACCATTTTGCACAGGTTTTGCCAAAAGAGTGACTGATTCAATCAGTGGGTTCAGGCAACTGAGCATTTGGTTCAGACAATAGGGTTTAGTGTTTTAGCAATTGAGAAAAACTGTAATAAAAACAACTCTCTCAAATTCTCAATTAAAAAAGTATTATTGCCATGATTGTACAATATACTGTATTACAATATTACGCTCTCTCTTTTTCAGTCTCATTTTTTTTTTTTGGACTAAATTAAAATAATAATTAAAATGTGATTTGTCACGTGCCAGTATGCAGAATGATTAAAATGGACACGTGTTTCATGGTTTGATGGATTGAGCTGATTATGAACATGAAGGAAGCCAAATGATCAAACCCAGTGATGATCTTTATGCATGTTATTGCTTTATGTATAGAAACAGACAGCATTATTTATATTTTAAAATGAAGCAGGTTATATAGAGAAGTTAATTGGGTGGTGAATGCAGAATTAAACTGATGTGCATAATTAAGTTCATATTTAATTTTCACCCACTGTCTATTCTTCATTTTCACGAGGTTTAACCTTCTGCTGTCCAAATCCCCTCACCCTGAATAACTGCAGGAAATCTTTTGAAGATATTTAAGATCATCTTCCTCCCTTCAGCTGTTTTATACCTTTGTTTTTATATTATGGCTTTGTGGAAGATATTGTGAATTGTCTGAAGTCTCTTTGCGTTGTGTGTTTATGCATTCACTGTTTCTCCTCACATTCACACAATCTGTTTCTGTCTTTCTCTGTGTTTCTCATTCATAGCTCAGGAGACTTGGTGAAGATCTCAGACATTTTATCTTGAGGTTTATAGCGATTCTGTTTCCACCGAGTTAGTTCTGGTGCTCTGAGTCGTTCATACATTATGAGATTATTCATTTGAGTTTTTGTTATAAATGAGACTCAAATTTGTGAATTTGAATCACAGCTTATTGTCTGTCTGTCTGTCTGTCTGTTAGTTAGTGTGTAACTCAATGGAAAGACATGGTTTCTTTATTTTATCCTTCAGCATCTTTTTCTGTCATTAACATTCATTTCAAGCTACAGGTGCATTTTTGGGGGAAGAATGCAAACATTCAACCGTGTCCTGTAATTATTTCATTGGTTGAATTTTTCTTTTCAAATAGGAGTTGTTCATGATTCAATTGCTGATATATAGAGCTGTAAAATAATTGTGTATAGCATAATGATATTTCATTTTAATCTTAAAGAGCACCAATTTTTACATGTGTCAAGTGTGTATTAGTTCATGTTAATGATATGCAAAAGGTACAAACCCCAAAGTAAACGATGATGTGAGTTATCGTCTCCAACGTAAATCTCTTTTCTTGGACTACAACACACACACACAGATTGTAGGCAACAGTTTACTTCCTGGGATTGGTGATGTAGACAAGACCGACATTATCATAATTCCTCCCGCTTCAGACTGTAAGTTAACTCCTGTTAGCATTGCATTGTGACCGAATCTTGTAAGGAGCGTCTCATTTCCAGCTGATGTCAGAGGTATTCAGACCAATCACAATGTACAGATTAGCTGGCCAATCAGGAACACAAAGCTTTTCAAATCAGTGCATTTCATGAAGGCAGGGATGTCTGTAGCCACAAGATATTTTTTTAACCATAAACCACACAAACACAATGCATTATAACAAATACACAAAATAACCTTGTTTATTAGCAATGAAATATGTGCTCTTTAAGACATTGAGTCTTTCCTGTTAGTCCTCTCTTTTCCTGCCAGCCTCTTTCAGATGTGTTGATCTATAAACAGATTTTCTCTTTACCATGTCAAGGATTGACCTGAACTGATGAATGTCACCTGAAGCCCTGCAGTTGTTTATCACATCAGCTTAGTTGGTTTAGTGGTGAGCTGGTTAATACTAGTTAGTGCTGGTGTACCTGGTGGTGAAGTGTTTTTTAATCATGAAGCTGTGTGGTTGCTAAGGTGTTATGATTGGTTGCTAGGAAATCCCTGTGGTTTTGTGTGTGGTCGTATTAAATCTTTATTGTATTTTGGCTTAGATTCTTTCTTTAAAGCGAGTATATTGATATTTCTTTGCCTGTTGTATCATCTGCCAAGTGAAAATTGTGTCTCAAATCATTTAGATGATCTCTTCAAATGAGCTGCATAATTTAAAGATCATTCATGTCCAGTAAAGGCCAAAGTAAAAAAAACGAGGTTCAGGGTTTGCTATCGTTCACACTGTTAGCTCTCTATTTCTGTCCTGTTAGACATTTAAATGTTTATTTCGATTGTTAATAATCAAGTTATAATGAGTGAGTTTTCATGCTGTATATCTTAAGCTCTCTCACAGATTTCAATATTTTCCATATGCTGTTGACCGACTATATCTGTTCTTCAGGGATAGGTTTGATGGAGTGTGTGTGTGTGTGTGTGTGTGTGTGTGTGTGTGTGTGTGTGTGTGTGTGTGTGTGTGTGTGTGTGTGTGCGTGTGTTTGTTTGTGTGTTTTGTGTGCAGGTATCTATCAATCATCTTTCATTCGTCTCACGCTGTCTTCATTTCATGCCTCCCACTTCATCACAACCTTTCCTCTTCTCGCTGTTAATGGAAAAACAAAGAGGAGAGAAATTGTGAGTGATGGTGATGTGATCTCAGTGCTGCTGTCACTGTTTGTGTTTGTGTGTGTTTGTGTGTCTGTTTGTCTAAACTAGCAGTTTGTACAGTGTATGTGTGTGTGTTAATGTGGTGTGTGTGTTAATTTGATGTATGCGGGTGTGCACGCACGTGTGTGTATTAAAGCATGATGGTGTTTGTCATGATGTTTTAAAAGCACCTTTGGCAGACTCTGCTTCGCTCACATCGTTCCAGCGTTGACTTTTGCCTTGAATCAGCAGAGCTCGCCATATTTTGGCAGACGTTTTCTTGTAATAAAAAAAAAAGAAATTAATAGAACATACTGGCACATAAAATATATTTATGTGAGGACAAAATGTGCCCCTAATTTAGTGAGTCTGCAGTGATTGAAGGAAAAGTTCAGCCAAAAATGAGATTTCTGTCATTATGTACTTACACTCATCTGGCAATTCTAACACTACACACTTATTTTATCTGTGAAATATCTTCACTAGTTCACATGAGCACATCTTTATGGAAAATAACAGCAGTTTCAGCCTGATTTCACAGGAATTCTTACAGCTAATTTGTATGCATTTGTACAAAGTGAATCGTACAAAAGCATGCAATTATAAAAAAAAGGAAACTCCACCCCTAACCCCGACCCTAATCGCATTGTCACAGGGGTGAAAGCAAATCGAACAAAAACTTACAGTATGAATGTGTTCATACAACACTATCTAATGGCCTTTCGTACGTATTTTATGAGGTGACTAATTTGCATGCATTTGTACAAAGTGAATCGTACAAAAGCATAAAATTATTAAAAAAAAGGAAACTCCACCCCTAACACCGCCCCTAATCGCATTGTCACAGGGGTTAAAGCAAATCGTACAAAAACGTACAGTATTAATGTGGTCGTACAACGCTATCTAATGGCCTTTCATACGTATTTTATGAGGTGGCTAATTTTTATGCATTTGTACAAAGTGAATCGTACAAAAACATACAATTATTTAAAAAAACAATAAGGAAACTCCTCCCCTGACCCCGCCCCTAATCCCAATGTTACAGGAGTGAACGCAAATCGTACAAAAACGTATGAATGTGGTCGTACAATGCTATCTCATGGCAATTCGTATGTATTTTATGAAGTGACTAATTTGTATGAATTTGTACAAAGTGAATTGTACAAAAACATACAATTATAAAAAAACAATCAGGAAACTACAGCTAACCCCTCCCCTAACCCCAATGTTACAGGAGTGAAAGCAAATCGTACAAAAACGTATGAATGTGGTCGTACAACGCTATCGAATGGCCTTTCGTATGTATTTTATGAGGTGGGTAATTTGTATGCATTTGTACAAAGTGAATCGTACAAAGACATAAAATTATTTTAAAAAACAATAAGGAAATAAGAAATTTTTTTTACGATTTTGCTGTTGGGGTTAGGGGTGGGCTTTCATTTTTTTATAATAATCGTATGTTTTTGGTACGATTCACTTCGTACGTATATGAACTTAATGCATATAAAAGGTACGGGTTGCCACGAGAATGTTGGCAGTTTTGACAGTTAAGGTTTTGGTTAGATTAAAAATATTGTCAGAATTTTCTTTTTTTATTAACTATGACTTCTTACCAAACAAATCTCAGATACATGACTGTAAAAATCATCTCATTTATTTGATTCGTTTGTCCTTTATGTGCATTTTTAGTGGTGTTACATTAATTTAATGGCTTACTGCGTCCCGGTGTCTTCATATCTGGGCTCTGCGCTTTTATAGGATCAATTTATTTGTTATGTACATGCAGTGGCAGGACAAACGCCTCTGTGCTCTGCCAATTTTAGGACATAAATTGCCGGTTGGGAGGAGGAGAGGAGAGCTGAAGCGAATCTAACAGCTCAGAGAAAAAATAAAGGATGGGTTACATTTTCACACTGGTTAGAGATCAGCTGTTTGTTTTTGTGTCATCCTATGTGCTGACTCAAGATTAGTCTAAGTGAAAGTCTAAATGATTTACTAGCAGGTCTGGGGAATGACGGAGTGCTCAGATCAGCTTTGTTAGGTTGGCAGAATCTAGTAAGGAATGGAAGAACAGATCCAGGATCAGCCGAGAGGGCATTATTACGCCACGCATTGTGGTCATTGAACTGCAAAAATGCAAAACAGTTGAGTACACGTTTCATAAATTAATGGTTGCCTACAATCCGTGTGTTCGTTGGAGTCCAAGAAAAGAGATTTAAGTTGGAAATGATTACTTGCGTTATCGTCTATCTTTTGCACATCAATTAATACAGACTTACACACCAAAGGAAATGTAAAATCATAAATCACAGATGATCTTTAAGATTCAAATATCTTTTAGTGGTTAGATATTTATATTAGTTTAAGAGAATCAGTTTGTCAGATCTTTTTGTGTGATTTGAGAAAAGTTTGGCTGTATTTCAGTGTTTGTTTTTGGCAGCGTAAACATTCATGCAGACCGAACATGAGCGTCTTCTCAGCATGTTTGTTGTCTCATATCATCTGTCTCCTGCTATCATATCATCCATCAATACTTTCAGATTCACTTCTGCTGAGAGAAGATTCAGATGAGTTGTCAGGAAAACATCTGAAATCTCACAGGTAACAGTTATACGCCGTGTTTGTTTATGTGCAGGTCTCAGGTAAAGATGTTTTCCCCAAATGCTCTTCTTCAGCTTCATCTGTGAGCGTTCGCTGTATTCTACTGCCGTTTTCATCCAGGTTGAAATATTTTATTACACTCATAAAAACAACCTAATTTTGATTAAAATTCCTGCCCCATACATTAATCCATAAAAAATGTGATAAAATTCAGGAGGTTAACTATCTTCTGCACTTCATCCTATTAAGAGGATAAAACTCTCTCTCGTATGAGTTCATTTATCAACACAGAGTTACTTAACATCTGGAGTTGTGCAGAAATCAGATTTATTTGCACATCTCAGTATTTTGCCATGATTAAATACACTCACCTAA
This sequence comes from Paramisgurnus dabryanus, assembly GCF_030506205.2. Taxonomy (NCBI): domain Eukaryota; kingdom Metazoa; phylum Chordata; class Actinopteri; order Cypriniformes; family Cobitidae; genus Paramisgurnus; species Paramisgurnus dabryanus. The sequence goes on from NC_133348.1 coordinate 10,257,740, forward strand.
AGGATTATTAGGAACACCATACTAATACTGTGTTTGACCCCCTTTCACCTTCAGAACTGCCTTAATTCTACGTGGCATTGATTCAACAAGGTGCTGAAAGCATTCTTTAGAAATGTTGGCCCGTATTGATAGGAGAGCATCTTGCAGTTGATGGAGATTTGAGGGATGCACATCCAGGGCACGAAGCTCCCGTTCCACCACATCCCAAAGATGCTCTATTGGGTTGAGATCTGGTGACTGTGGGAGCCATTTTAGTACAGTGAACTCATTGTCATGTTCAAGAAACAAATTTGAAATGATTCGAGCTTTGTGACATGGTGCATTATCCTGCTGGAAGTAGTCATCAGAGGATGGGTACATGGTGGTCATAAAGGGATGGACATGGTCAGAAACAATGCTCAGGTAGGCCGTGGCATTTAAACGACTCCCAATTAGCACTAAGGGCCGTAAAGTGTGCCAAGAAAACATCCCCCACACCATTACACCACCACCACCAGCCTGCACAGTGGTAACAAGGCATGATGGATCCATGTTCTCATTTTGTTTACGTCAAATTCTGACTCTACCATCTGAATGTCTCAACAGAAATCGAGACTCATCAGACCGTCTTCAACTGTCCAATTTTGGTGAGCTTGTGCGAATTCCAGCCTCTTTTCCCTTTTTTAGTGGAGATGAGTGGTACCCGGTGGGGTCTTCTGCTGTTGTAGCCCATCCGCCTCAAGGTTTTGTGTGTTGTGAAATACTCAGACCGGCTCGTCTGGCACCAACAACCATGTCACTCTCAAAATTGCTTTAATCACCTTTCTTTCCCATTCTGACATTCAGTTTGGAGTTCAGGAGATTGTCTTGACCAGGACCACAAATGCATTGAAGCAACTGCCATGTGATTGGTTGATTAGATAATTGCATTAATGAGAAATTGAACAAGTGTTCCTAATAATCCTTTAGGTGAGTGTATATTAGCACACACTAGCAATAGTATTAGAGTAGCAAAATTGCACAAATTTTTAGGGCTAGAAACTTTTCATAGGAATTAATGGGAATAAACTGGGGATTTCCAAATAATTCCCAAAAATTTCACGTAAATAGGGTATATGAGCAACTTACTTTCGCATTCCTGTTAAACATAGTAGATCACTTCCGGTTCTCTATGCTCTACGCTGACATGGTGCTGTTTTCATACTTGAAACCTTTAGGAGCTATCAAAGACTAAATTAACTGATGTCCACCGGATTTGCTTGATGGTTTAATTTTGCTGGTACCTGTGAAAATGTAAGCAGTGTTCATATAAAACACAGAAGTTACCAAATATTTCCCTGTCTAAGCTAATATGTGTGTTAGTGTTGTGTTTTTAAATGCATGTTGTAGCGTGTGCTTTATCATTGGTTTAGTTTTATTCTCCTTCAGGCAGCAGAAGTGAACAGATGAAGGAATAAAAGTTTGATGATAGATTTACGCCTCCTCCAAAAGCTGACCTTTCAAATCTCGCTATTTTCTGTTGCCAAGATGAGTTTTCTTGTGACCCTTTCATGTCTGAATGAAAACTTCTTCCTCTCCTCCCGCTCGCCTGTCTTTGTGATGATTATGAGTGAGTTTGATCCTATTTATCTGTCATGAGACCTTGCTCCAGATGATGTTACACTATCTCCCGGATGTTTGACTTTCATTGTCAATAAAAATGAGAAAGCAGATTTTCTCTCATTTTTGTCATGAAGTGATGCTGCGTCACAAACAGATTTATACTGTAGTGTAGGTGTACAAAAGTAACAAAAATGCCAACATTAAAATGATTCATGTTAATATAAACTTGTTTGAGTGTTTGGTCTTGAAATGAATATTTCAGGTCAAGCTTTGTATTTCAGACATAACTAGTGTCTTAACCCAGATCTCTCCAGCCCTCAGGTCTCCTACACACCTGTGTCTTGTTTTTTTTAGTTTAGTCATTAGTATGTATGTCAATGTTTGTGTAGTTATGTGTAGATAATTGGAGCTGTGAGCTTCATTCCCGGTGAGTTGTGTAGTCTTTGACGTGTTGGGTGTGAAATTTCATCATTGCCCTTCTAGCGTTTGTGCTCATCACATTTTCTTTTGTTACAAGTATGGATGTGTATTAATGTTGTATGTAGAACAGATTTTTGTGTCTGTGTGTTGTATTTTCTCGACTGCTGTGCTGCTGAAGGATGGAAAGATGACGGTGACCTAATTACCCTACATTGTTGAACCTCACTAAAGGGCTTGTTACACCCTGAGACAAAATCTCTCTAGGAAACAAATATATCACATCTGGCACTCTGCTAATGTTTTAGGCCACATAGGAACACACACTACTACACACATACATTAGTGTAGTGTAGTTTAGTGTGTGTAGTGTAGTGTAGTGTGTATGTATTGTGTATGTAGTGTGTAGTGTAGAGTAATGTGTATGTATTGTGTGTGTAGTGTAGTGTGAAGTGTGGTGTGGTGTGGTGTGGTGTGGTGTAGTGTAGTGTTGTGAAGTGTAGTGTAGTTTGGTGTGTTGTAGTGTAGTGTAGTGTTGTGTAGTGTGGTGGTGTGTGGTGTAGTGTTGTGTGGTGTGTTGTGTGTAGTGTTGTGTACTGTAGTGTAGTGTGGTGTTGCGTAGTGTGTGGTGTGGTGTTGCGTAGTGTAGTGTGGAGCGTGACGCAGAGTGTGTTGTGGCGTAGTGCATATTGTAGAGTGTGGTGTAGTGTAGCGCTTGGCGTGCCGTAGAGGTGTTGTGGTGTAGCATAGTGCGTGGTGTAGAGTGTGGTGTAGTGTGGTGCGTGGCGTAGAGTATGTTGTGTTGTGGTGTACTATGGTGTATGGCGAATCGTAGAGTGTGTTGTGTAGTGTGGTGGTGTGTGGTGTAGTGTAGTGTTGTGAAGTGTAGTGTAGTTTGGTGTGTTGTAGTGTAGTGTAGTGTTGTGTAGTGTGGTGGTGGTGTGTGGTGTGTAGTATTGTGTAGTGTAGTGTACTGTAGTGTAGTGTGGTGTTGTGTAGTGTGTGGTGTGTTGTGTGTAGTGTTGTGTAGTGTACTGTAGTGTAGTGTGGTGTTGTGTTGTGTAGTGTGTGGTGTGGTGTTGCGTAGTGTGTGGTGTGGTGTTGGGTAGTGTAGTGTGGTGCGTGACGCAGAGTGTGTTGTGATGTAGTGTAGTGTGGTGCATAGCCCGGCGTAGAGTGTGTTGTGGTGTAGCGTAGAGTGTGTAGCATAGCGTAGCGTAACGTCTGGTGTACAGTGTTGTGTAGTGTGGTGCGTGGCGTGCGTGGCGTGGAGTTTGTTGTGTGGTGTAGTCAAGAGTGTGTAGTGTAACGTAGTGTAGTGCGGGGCGTAGAGTATGTTGTGGCGTAGTGCATATTGTAGAGTGTGGTGTAGTGTAGCGCTTGGCGTGCCGTATAGGTGTTGTGGTGTAGCGTAGTGCGTGGTGTAGAGTGTGTTGTATTGTGGTGCGTGGCGTAGAGTATGTTGTGTTGTGGTGTACTATGGTGTATGGCGAATCGTAGAGTGTGTTGTGTAGTCAAGATTGTGTAGTGTGGTGTGGCGTAGTGTAGTGTAGTGTAGTGCATGGCATAGAGTGTGGTGTAGTGTAGCGCATTGTGCAGCGTAGAGTGTGTTGTGGTATAGCGTAGTGTAGCGCGTGGCGCGGTGTAGAGTGTATTGTGATTTGGCGCGTGGCATAGTGTAGCGTAAAGTAGCGCGTGACGCGGCGTAGAATGTGTTGTTTTATGGAGTGGTGAAGTGTAGTGTGTGGCGTGGAGTGTGTTGTGGTGTGTGGTGTGGCGTGGTGAAGCGTAGAGTGTGTAGTGTATAGCGTAGCGTGTAGTGTAGCGAGTGGTGCGGCGTAGAGTGTGTTTTGGTGTGTGGTGTAGAGTAGATTATGTAGCATGTAGCGTAGCGTGTAGTGTAGTGTAGTGTGGTATAGTGTAGTGGTATAGTGTGTATATATATATAGAGAGAGAGAGAGAGAGAGAGAGAGAGAGAGAGAGAGAGAGAGAGAGAGAGAGAGTAAAAGGCAGGTTAGTGTTGTTTACTGTGTGCAGATCAGTTGTAGTTGTTGTTGTTCCACCTTTGCTATGAGAGATCACTGGCAAACACACGAGTCAAGTCATCTCTGACTGTATTTCATCATGTTTTTTCCCGGTAAAGTCTTGGAAAGAGTCTCTCTTGAACCTTCTGATCTTCAGCCAAGAACTGCAAGAACTCCTCAATGAGTCAAAACAAAGTTCTATTAAACTGCTTCAGCAGATATTGTTATAGTTTTATATGATCCAGTCTGTTTCAGTGGATGGACGTATTCATTATATTTTTCTTTAAATCTATGCATTTATCAAACGCTTTAATCCAAAGTGACTTACAGTGCATTCAAACTACACCTTTATCAGTTTGTGTTTCCTTGCAATCGAACCCAGCTGCTCTACAAATTAATATACACTATTCTAGTTGATATAGTAAAGCTTGTTATTAGTAATTTGTTAATAGTAAACTATTGTATGTTCATTCTCAAACCAGTAGTGAGAATACTCACCGACTGTGATGTATTGTGTTTGTTTCTAAAGCAGTTAAAATAGTAACAGTCAGTTATGTCATTGTTATAAATTATATTTATAGACAATGTGTCCAATAGTTACGGTTTCTTTCAGCTCACGGTCAAAACTTTTAGTTTCTAGCTGTGGTTTCGGCCGGGTTGCATCATAAATCTGAACAACTCGTGTGAAGCGATCAGAAAACATCTCTTTCCTCTGGTGTCCATGTGCAGACGGACAATTCATCTCACTTGTTTCTGGTGACTGTTACACTGTCAGAAGTCATTCATCACAGCGACACGCATCTTACTCCATAACCTTTCAAATCAACTTCACTTTCTCACTATCACAGTGTGTACATCACCGTATAAACCAGCTTTGATCATTGGATCTGATGACAAATGAGATGAGATTTTCTCCTTATTTCACTCTTCAACTGTATGTGATAGATATAATGGTAATTTACATCAATTCTTGTAGTTTTTTCCCATAATACACCCTGAAAAACCAACAGCCTTTATGTACAAACAAACGTAGCTGGGTTTCCATCAAATCTTTTCAAAATTTGCATAAAAAAGTGAATTACGTGTGGTTTCATCAAGTTGTTTGAGGGAATGACGGTGGTATTGGTAACCTAGTAACCAACAGTAAAGTAAAAAAAACCTGCACGCTTGTAAAATGGAGACAGGACTTCATGTAGTCACGATGGGGCAAGTTATACATTTACTAGCAGTGTAACTTTGTAATGTTAAAGTGAATGTTGTGCACAGAAGAAGGAATGCAGCATTTTTGATGCAGGCACTAAGAGCAAGGGCATTGCAACGACGTCAAGCTCCATAAATGATAAAGACAATGACACTGGAAACAGCTAGAAGATCAGTCACGTGGGTTTATTGTTTGCTATGTCAGAATTTATTTGGCAAATGTGTTTCCATCTCCTAGAATTTTTTATTTTGCGCACAAGTCAAAAACCACCTCAAGCAAGCGTAAAAACTTTTTTTGCTCATTAAGAATTTTAATTTGAAATTTGACATTACCATCACACGTTTTTGATGCGATATTTAAAAATTTTCATAAATTCATGTTGATTTAAACACGGCTATTAAAGGGATAGTTCGGCCAAAAACGATATTAAACCCATGATTTACTCACCCCCAAGCTGTCCGAGTTGCATATGTCCATCGTTTTTTTATATTTAAAATGTTATTAACGTTATAAACTACCTTCCGGTAGCGCCGCCATCTTAGACTCAGGAGAGAGTATTAGCGTAGTGTACGCACTTTTCTTAGTGACGTATGACAAATTCGGAGGGCGGGGGCACAGAGCAGCAGCAGAGAAACTCTGTACGCTGCGTAAGCTCTCATCCTGAATGCGCATCACTCCAAAATGGCGGCGCTACCGGAAGGTAGTTTATAACGTTAATAACATTTTAAATATGGATATTTCTACAACAACACCGCACGGATTACCCACAGAAGACCTTTGTTTATCATCCTGGAGCCGTTTGGATTTAATTTGTGAAGGATGGACGCACTTTTTTGGACTTGAAGGTCGTGGACTATTGCTGGACCCCGTAACATTACATTTAATGAACAGAAAGATCTAAAATATTTTCTAAAATATTCGAAAATGTGTTTGTCTGAAAAACGATGGACATATGCAACTCGGACAGCTTGGGGGTGAGTAAATCATGGGTTTAATATCGTTTTTGGCCGAACTATCCCTTTAACACTTCTAAATTGACACTTTGCTACTTTCAGCAGCAAAATAAAATAGGAGTAATTTCAGCTTTATCACATTTCACTATATTAACACAATTCTACAGATCTCATGCAAATAAACCAGCACAGAAAATTCCTGAACCTGCTTATAACAATTCCAGCATGATCTCACAGAAACTCTTACGAGTTTGCTTATTCGTTAAAATTTGTACAAAATTAAATTAATAAAAACAAGATAAAACAGAAAAATCAGAGGACATAAAGCAGCAAAGTACTGCTGCTAAAATGAAAAGTGAATCGTAATAAAACATACAATTATGATAAAAGTGACAATAATAAATCATAATGAAACCGCCCTTTACCCCCAACATCACAAGGGTGAAGCAAGTTGTATAAAACAGGGATGTGATTTTTCCGGATTAATCCGGAATTCCGGATTTTCCGACCTGAAAATGTGACCTACGTGAATCATGCAGATATGTAAAAAAAAAAAAAATAAGGGGGGAGGGGGGTATCTCACAGCCGTCGCCATGGTAACCCGGGACGGAACCACAATCGCCGTCCCCGCGCAACAGGGCCACACCGGTGGCAGATGACAAAGAGATGCATTTTCCTTCCTTTCCAAGTATCAACAAGGACGTGTTTCTGACCGTTCGCAAATGGTGGATTCACCAATCAGACCCGATCGTTTCTCTCCTCTCTTCTCCTCATTTGCGACGTTTGGCTGTCACTTGCGTGACGCGAAACAAAGCAGCAAACATATACACGTCGGTTTACTTGGTGGATTTGGAGCAGCAATTTTCACAGAAATGAGAGGAAAAACGAGCACCATTGCAGAAAATCCTGGTGGCGACTGAGAGAGGGACGATGCAACAATATTGGTTCCGAAAAAAGGCAAGGAAATAAGTTACCTCGTTTAACCTAACTGAGCATTACATTCGTGCATGAAACCTGATCGACGAACACGGAGGGGCGGGAATCGCGGGACGGAGTGGAGTCTAGAGTGATGTTTCTTCAGACTCCGGCGTGAATATAAATGACAGCCACTTCAACCGCGTTTTCGTCACTGCGTTTTCTCTTCAAAGTTCGGTAAAAACACATAAATGGCTTAAAATCTTGTTTAAGAATCTGTTTTATAATGAGAATCTCTCTTTCAGCGCGCCTCTGTGTGTGTTTGCGCCGCGTGACAGCCGATTTGAATCTGACAGAGTTCGTCACTGTACATTAAAAAATCCCACACAAACATTACAGCGTAAATGCAAGGATTAAGATTGATTTTATATATAACAGATAATCTAGATACATTTACCCTAATAAGTTTTTAAAAACATGGTAATGTTTTAATGTTTTGCTTTAGTGTTTTAATGTCAGACAATCATTGAAATGAGGGAAAAATGAAGAGAAAGGCAGCAGATATAGCATCCTTCTTCAGAAAGAGTAGCAAGAAGCAGCCAAACAAATCTTAGTAAAATACATTAAAGTAGCCTTCAAAATTCACATGATTTTCTGGTCTCTAGTTTTTTCAGCAATGGGAGAGATAAATTCTGGTTTCAAAGTAAATTTCAAAAGTTTTATTTGATTAAATAGTTAAAAAAAACATGGAGGTTGAATTATGACTATAAATTGTATGTTAATCTCAATTCATTTTAATAAAAATTAAATTATTGTAGCAATTGTATGTTATACATTATTCTGATTAACACACTATAATACTTAAAAGTATTTTAAGGTTGGATGATAGAGATTTTATATGCCACCCCAGAGTAACTGCTGGCCCCTGCCTGGCCACCCCTATGAAAAATCCCTTGCTCTGCCACTGATTAGCAAACACAAAAAATAAATTATATTATAAATCTTTACCCGGACAAGTGACTTTTGTGCATGGACAAGTGAAACACAAATGTACTTGTCCGAAGGACAAGTTCCTCAAAAAGTTAATGTCAAGCCCTGATAAACATATAACAACAATTTACGATTAACTAAGAATAATAGTAAACTTCATTATTGTTAATATTGTGACTCTTGATGAGTCTTGATGACGTATGCAGCTTAGAAATGCGACCTCCGGAAGGCTGCAGACTTAGGATTGAGAAACGGCCTCTGTATCATCGTTTGTTTCAAAGGTTTGTGTGTTTAAAGTTTTAAGGTTGACCAGTTTGATTAAAATAAATAGCACCTGCACTTTTTTGTACAATTACTTCTATTTATTAGTGTCAACCTTCTATTGTTCATGTTTAACAGCTAACAAAGTTACTCATCTACAGGGGTCTAAAATTAGAAAGAGACCTTTAAGACACTTTATTATAACTAATGGTCCTGTGTAGCACATTTTACAGATATTTGTATTAAAAAAAAATACTCTGGTAAAAATAGAAGTACTGATTTAACTTCTTTACTCAAGTAAAAGTATTAAAGTACAGGCTTGGAAATTTACTTAAAGTATCAAATTAAAAGTAGCCATGCCTTTAGTTCTTTATAAGCCATTGCCTACATTTTATTTGGATGTCGGCAAAATAGGCCTTCTTTTGACATGAACATTTGCATGTTGCACATTTAGCTGTTAAAGTTGTTTAAAAATGCAAAACAAAAATAAGTTAAAACATATTTTTTTATCATGGTTGTTGATATAGAGAGAGGTGGTGATGGAGCAGTGGACAAGACACTTGCTTTTGATTCCCACTGCTACACATCCACCAAATAAGTTGTTATGTGTCATACTGTACAAAAAAGTTGCATGTTGCACATCTAGCTGTAAAATAAATTAAAATGTGTTTTTTTGTTCAAATAAGTTGTTATGGGTCCTACTTTACTATCCGTATAGATCCGCCACCAGTTTGATTGGCGTGTGGGGGGGGGTCTCAATATATTTTCCTGCTTTTTTGTCCTTAGCCAATCACATGCCTGATAAAACCACACAAATGTGGTCGTTTGAATTATCCATCTCGTAAAATAACCACGAAATGTCATCAGATTGTGTTGACAAATTTGTTCACTTTTCAAGATGGAAAATAAGAGTTTAATATGGAGAAAATGATAGTGTTTTTAAGGTCTTCTGACTGGTTTCATCAGCCAAACCAAAGCAGACGGTTTGATGTTTGACATTTGCTTTTGTCTGACTTCATTAATGACATTTTCATTTCTGTGACACATTTCAAAGGTTGTTCACAGGTGTGACGGACGTCTCATGAATTATTAGATCATATCAGACTTCTTAAAAGAGAAACTGCAGAATTTACCCAACAACAAATACTGCAATCCAAAGCATCTCATGGCAGTTTGTACATACAGTAGTTTACGAGGTGGCTAATTCATCTGTTCACATTTGTACGTTTTTGTGCAATTTTCGACCCTGGTTTGTTGGGGTTAGGGGTGGGGTTTCATTATTGTATTTTTCAATCCTATAGACCCCTTTTGCACGGACGTCACATATACGTCACGGCGCTAGCTGGAGGCAAAACAAACGGAAAACTTACTGGAGGCGGCTAATACAAACCAACACAGGGTCGGCTACACAAGGAGCTTTTAAAATGTCTTCTTGTTGTGTTGTTGGTTGCCAGAATAGACGGAGAACAGGCAATTTGAAGTTTTATCGGATACCTGCTGCCACTGCGACAAATACGTCACATTGGCTGCGTCCGAAAACTCTAAATTGCTGCCTTCTGAGGCAGCTTTCCAAGGCAGGAAGGCATCAAGGCATGTCCGAATTCAATGTTTGGTTTACTTCCTGTCTCCTGAGATACCTATGCGTGGACGTACATTAAGAATGTGATTGGTCGAGCACGGTCGGGTTCGAAAAAATAAAATGGCGGCCAAGGACGCGACTGGACCACCAATTTAGTGTAAATAAAGGTACATTTTCACTTTTTACACCTTTTAATTGCATTTCTAGCGAGAAATTAGTATTGTAGTTTTCAAATATGTGATTAGTTATCACAAAGGCGCTCTCTGTTTGAATTTCAAACACGCTGCCTTTGAAGTGTGTCCGAAAGTCTTTCTCTGAGCTGCCTTCATGCCTCCGAAGTCATTTCCTCATGAGGCAGCGAGGCAACGAGTCACTGCCTTGAGTTTTCGGACGCAGCGATTGTTTAACAACTGTATAAGGGTCTATAGTTTTATTGAAACAAACTGGGCCATAGTAATAATGTTAATAAAATAAATAAATATGTTAATTATTCAACACCATAAATCAAAGTACTATGACCGTATTTGAAAATACAGAATCTGAATCATGATATTCACGTCTCTTGGTGTTTTTGCTTTAATCGCTGCATGTCGTCTCTGTGAATTAAATGAGAAAACTAATTATGAACCAGCAGCTCTCATCGAAACACATTCTGCTAATATTGATTTAAGCTTTGAGCTTTATTCAGTCTTCACCTTGAAAGGTATCAACATCAAACTAAAACTTCATTAATAGCTTGATGCTTTAATAATGTGACCTGAATCTGTTTGTTTTTGGTGGTTTATTGGTTTGATATTTAAAGAAACCTCTAAGGATTAAAGTTTGGTGTGTGTTGAGTCCATGTGTGATACAGATGTAAATAATGCTCTTGCAATACTGTATGTTCAGTGGATTGTTGGTGGACAGACAATAATCTTACCTGCCTAATGAAAAACAATCTTATAGGTCCACATTGAAGAAAGGACCTGAGCCAAAATGTCATAGAGATCTGAAGATGAAGCTCTTTTGATGAGTCAGTAACCACCTAGCAACCACTTGAATCCCCTTAGCAACTGAAAAAGCCTCAGATCACTTTAGGGAATGCAAAATAACAATCTGGCACTGCTGGAGAGAGTTTTGCACGAGCAAGCAGCATATTTTCCTCAGAAGATGCATAAAAAAGTTTCAATTTAAATGTTATATTGGTGATTAAAGGTTATTTTTAAAGGGACACTCCACTTTATTTGAAAATATGCTCATTTTCCAGCTCCCCTAGACTTAAACTTTTGATTTTTACCATTTTGGAATCCATTCAGCCAATCTCTTGTCTGGCGCTAGCACTTTTAGCATAGCTTAGCACAGTAATTCTCAAAGTGTGGTCCGCCAAACCCTCCCAGTGGTCTGCCAAAAGATGACCTAAACTAGGCAAGTGTTTATACAATCGTCACTTATTTAAGTAGATTTTTAATGCACTTGCAAAACTGTGATATCAGTTCTTGCCATTCTGTTTTAATTACGTAAAAATGGATTGGTGGCTTAACCAAAGAGGAGTCAAAAGAAGGATCAAGCGTCAACTGAGAGCAGCTAAAATCCACAGATCTGTTAGTTTTGTAATGTACTAGTTTTTGTTTCATGTGTAAAATCCCTGTAATTTCAGTGATTTTGGACATTAAGGGGAACATTTTTTTCAGCATTTTATTTTTACCATAGTTACAACCATAGACTTCATATACCCACCACCTCAGTTTTTAAACTAATGGCTCTTTGGAATGACATTAAGGGGGACCTTGACTATGTTTAATTGCAGTTTTTTTCATTTGTGCAGTTTGTTGTTCATATTAAGCTGTAACTCATTTCACATTTACTTGTTCAAATGAAATAAGATTCATATAGTAATTTCTGAACATAGCATTGCATTTGTGTTGAAAAAATTAGTTTTTGACTTGAAACAGTTGCATATTAAACTTAAATTTAGCTTATCCTTCCTATTTTGTTGTTTTTTGGGGGCATGTTAGAGTGGGATTCTGTTAGGTGGTCCTCAGAAAAAAATTGGAAGATAAAGTGGTCCTTGGGCTGAAAAAGTTTGAGAAACACTGGCTTAGCATAATCCATTGAATCAATTAGATCATTTAGCATTGCAGAGTCTCAATGATATTACGCAGTGTTCCTTTAAAGCATTTTCAATAAAAGCTGTTTTTGGGGCACTGAGGTTGTTTTGAATTTTGAAACGTACTGGATGTTTTTACTTTACAATTTCTTGAAGAGATTTGTTTTCTCAATCCTCTCATTCAGTCTGAAGAAATCAATAATGTTGTTAGATTGTGATGTCTGTGGATCCTGATGTCTTTTGAAGTGTTTCCGATCAGATTGACAGCTGAGGGTGTGTAAAGCTAGTTTTTTCAAGACTATTTTAACTAGTAGCTCTGACAGTATGGCATTTCTCACACATCTCAGTTTTCCTCCTGATGAGATCAGACGGTTGGTCAAGGGTTTTCTGTTTGTGTTGTGTGTTTGATGATTTATGAGTGTAATGCAAACCATACACAAGATTCTCAATACTGTGTGAGTTTGTGTGAATAGTGTCCATGTAAACACCAGCTGCTCTCAATCCACTGTTTATACGGCTCATGTCACTTTGATAATGTTTGTTGAGGATTATCTTCACTCCACTCATGTCTCAGAGTAAAACTGTAGTTGACATGAAATTAATGTTTAAATTCTTTTCTGTTTAATTTATTTTCTGTGAATAACAATTAAATATCTGCTAATAGTGGCCAGTTAACAAGAAAAACATTAAACCCCAGACAGAGTAATCTCTGTGTTATTGTTATAAATGATGTTATGGTTAAACGTATGGTATCACTATATAATAAGGGTCCATGAATCATAATGAACTAAAACCTAAATTAATTTTTTCTTAAAAATGCACTTATGCTGAGTTAAGGCATGTACTAATCATAAACTAATGAAGAGTCATCATTAACTAACTTTTAGCTGTTAGTTGGTGTATTATTAGCAATGAATGTATGTGTTGAGTCATGTTGTAGTTAATGATGACTCTTCATTAGTTTATGAGTACATGGCTTAACTCAGCATTACACACAAAAAAGATTCATTGGATTAACTCAATTAAATTGTGGGCAAGATATCCATCCAATACAAATGTTTACCCCAACTCATAAAAAACTGCTTTAGAATAAAAATATATTGAGTTTGTCCAACTCAATTTAAAGTACTCAATTAAGTTTAGTTGCCTGAACTTAATTTTAACTCAATTTAGTGTAGTTTAAATAACTCAATATAGTGTAGTCAGAATAATTCAATTTAGTTATTCTATATCAAAAGTATCATACTAATTAGCATAAGCACATGTTAGCATGCTAATAAAAATAACATATGATACATTGGATGACCATGTGAGAAGAGACTGATCTCCAAACAGGCATTAAAGAGCCACACAGATCCAAAATCGAAACTTACCTTTATTGCAGTGTGTCATGTAGCTGTCCATCAATGTAAACAACGTGTAAAGTAGTTGAACCAAAAAGTGCACGATTAATAAAGTTATTGGCTTCTAAAGTAGGGAGTCGACTCTGAATCGCTGAAACGAGTCGTTATAGGCAGTGAGTCTTCTTCCTGATATTATCCACGTCACACGAACTTATCCACGTCACATGAGATACTAATCTCCGCCTACAGCCTTGCCCGGGAGAAACGAAAACTATGACCCGCCCACAGCTAGTTAGTGTGTGAGTGTAAACATCAGCTCACGCTGTGTTTTCAGCTTGTGTTGTTTTCACTACCAAAGGAGACTTTTTCATGGAGGTATATACTAAACGTTTCTGGCTGTGAAGAATCAGTGGTTAAAATTAATTTTTATCGGAGGGATTTAGACGTTTGGCAATGAACGTGGTTCAGTACCCACTTTATTTGGAACAACATGCGTCTCCTAACCACAAACTGTAAGTATGATTATAGCTACATACTTGCTTAAAAGAGTGTTAAATGTCTATATTCGATTTTATTGCTTGGATTAATGATGAATGATATCGTTGTTTAAACTCTAACTTATATACTGTCAGAGTCACGATAGCAAGCGGTTTTGCTATGACCCGGTTAGTTTACATAAATGCTTAAATGAGTGTAAAAATTTTTAGTTTCAATCGTCGTTTGTATTGTTTGGATTAATGATGAATGATGTTGTGTGTTTAAACTGTTAATTTACTGTCAGAGAGTCACGTTAGCAAACGGCTAAAGCATGCTCATTTACGGTTTTGTAATGACCCGGTTAGTTTACATAAATGCTTAAATGAGTGTAAAATGTTAGTTTCAATCGTCGTTGTTATTGCTTGGATTAATGATGAATGATGTGAATTGATGTTTATAATGTCTTCTCAGTAAATCATGTTAGCACGAGGTCAATACATGTTGCACTGTTGTTGGTCTGTGCCAACGATCTGTGGTCTCTGAGACTGATCTGTGATCTGTGCAAAGACACTGTGTCAGTTGACCAATCAGAGCAGAGTAGGCTACTGAAAGGTGGGGTTTAGGCAGACTGAGACGTTGAACGGCTTCACACGAATCGTTTGGGGATCTCTGAGAAATGGGGTAATTTTAAATTTATATTTTGAGAAAATTACAGTGTTTTTTGACCTTGCATGTATTTAAACCTTTTGTCCGGGACTTATAAATAGTGATAGGATGCTTAAAATTGTCATCTTACTGGCTCTTTAACACAGTTAGTGCTCATTGAGAGAAGTACGTCACATCCACAACTTAACCACAAGTGCCACTCTTCTGCACGATGGTAAACAAACAATTTTAAAAAATATAACACAAACTCTTCTAAATCAATAAGATAAATGAACATTAAACACTATAAAGTCTTTCTCTTTACCTAAAAAATCATAAAATAACAAACACTTAATTTTAAAAATGACTTTCCAAAGGCAGCATGCAAAGCATGCTTGGAAATACAGATGTGGTCCCAACATAAAATTAATAAGTTAATGTTATTTTTTTTATTAAAATAGATGAACATGATAAAATAAGTTGAGAAAAAAATAAAAAATTGTGTTGTATTAACTTGTTTCATTTAAGTAAATTAGACAAGGTGCAAAAATATATTTTTCAGTGTATATTGAATTCATATTTATGATATACACATAATCCTCCTAACCACGACACAGATCCAGCTGAAGAAAACACGGTTCCATAAATACCAGAGCCGTTACCATTACCTGAGGTATTCTTTACATGCGCAAACGAAAACAAGGTTACATTTAAAGAATCATTGCAGAAAATTTATATGGCGTAATATTCAATTCTGTTGTATATTTTATTTATTTTAAGAAATACAGAGTCTATAATACAGCAACAATATTTTCCTATAACGATTCTAAAAGCAAGAGAACCTGTCTTAAACGCTTCACAATCCAGCTTAAGCTCTGAGCTTTTTTCCAGAACCCAAACTCAAACTATTTGTGTTAATGCAATTAAAAAGAAATCAATAAATTATAGTACATATACATTTATATACTTATTGCTCTTAATGAGATATTTTAAATTAATTGAACACAATTTTAATGTGTCATGGGCTTAAATAATTGTTTTGAGTTTACTTCATCTTTAGGTATTAGTTCATTATGATTCATGGAACCTTATTATAAAGTGTAACCAGGGGCGGACTGGCCATCTGGCAGACCGGGCAGTTTCCCGGTGGGCCGACGTACTTTTTGGGCCGATCCATCTCATACTATTTTTGTCTCAGCAGCCCAGTTAGCGTCTTTTTTTTCCTAGACAGACCGGCCCACTGACATTTAAGCAGCAGCCCATTGGTTATTTTTTTTAAACGACATTAAGCTGGCCCAATGACGGACCAGCCCAGTCATCGTCCTTTTTTTTACCCTAAATAGACCGGCCCACTCACATTTAAGCAGCAGCCAATTGGTTATTTTTTTTAATGACATAAAGCTGGCCCAATCACCGCTTTGGTCTCTGTGCAAGCGAGCGTGCAACGTCGGTCAGTTCACGTGTCAAAATAGAGAGAGAGAGATGGAGAAAAAACTCAAGGGAGGTGCAGAAAAACTGCGCGACAAAAAGAAACAGACTCTTCAGGCAGACGCTGGAAAATAACACAACTGTTTTCTTCAACTCGCGTCGCTGGTGATGATGATGATGATGATGGTGGCACGTGGCACTGGCAGCACCAGCACGCAAAATGTCAGTGAGGAGAGGGAGAGAGAGACGAGGGAGAAGTGAGTTGCGGTAAGCAGAACTGCTTTCAAAACACAAGTTTAGATAGATACCCCTTGATAAAACCAAGTCAAAAACACACAATTATGGTGATAAAGCTGCAATAAAATAATTGCACTCTTTGCTCTGTGACTACAACCCAGACGAACTGGGGACTTCAATACTATTACGTCCGTTGCATTCTCTTCTCCTATTTTCTTACCATTTTCGCGTCGGTTTAGGGTTAGATTGACATAATGACATCCCTACCCAAACGTAACTCTAACCCCAACGCCAGGTGACAACTGTTTCTAACCCCAACGCCAGGTGACAACTGTTTCTAACCCCAACGCCAGGTGACAACTGTTTAATTTCGCGTACACTGTTTAATTTCGCGTACACTGTTTAATTTCGCGTACACTGTTTAATTTTGCGTAATCTAACCCTAAACCGACGCGAAAATGGTAAGAAAATAGGAGAAGAGAATGCAACGGACGTAATAGTATTGAAGTCCCCAGTTCGTCAAAAAATGATGCGAAAGGTATACCCTCCGCGTCACATATTGACGAATGGTCAAGTGTCGTCAAATATTGACGACATGGGGTGAGACTGTGTTAGTGACTACGAGAGTGTATCTGATTCGTAGATTTTTCGTTGATTGTCTGTTTCAAAACGTGTCATTTCTCTTCAAGCAAAATCAAACAATCCAGGACATCTGCTTACAGACAAAATATATGTTTATTGTATATAACAACACAATTGACAGATAATGTTAAAAAGCTCTATTACTGTAATCACACAAGTTTAGTTCAGTGAATGTAGTAGTGAATACTTTCCTGTAAGTACTGCAAGTAATAATCAGGTTTTAATATTACTGTAAGCAGCACTTGTATTTTGTTAAAAGTCAGCAATTCAATTAGCCTGGGTGCCAGCCGATCTTAGCCCCGCCCACAACATTTTGAGGAACGGGAAGATC
Organism: Paramisgurnus dabryanus; assembly: GCF_030506205.2. Lineage (NCBI taxonomy): Eukaryota > Metazoa > Chordata > Actinopteri > Cypriniformes > Cobitidae > Paramisgurnus > Paramisgurnus dabryanus. The sequence goes on from NC_133348.1 coordinate 10,274,850, forward strand.
GGTCTGGAGTTTCACCGTTGAGTTGCTACTATGCTCGACCCAAAGCTGGTCGAACCAATCAAATTGTCAGGGCGGGCTTTATATGATGATGGACAGATGATCAGTAACGTAAATCAACCACGTCACCAAAGAGCGCGTGTGTTGAATCTGTTGTTTACAACGAAATGGCTGCCGCGGTAGAAATCAGATGTGTGGACTCTGACATTGAGTCTGTTCTAAAAGATATCGACAGAGCATTGATTTTAAAAGAGGAACAGAGAAACGCGAGCAAGGCATTTGTTGATGTTTTTGCCGTCCTACGGGATTCGACAAAAGTTGTCGCACTTATGAAAGATCAAGTTAAAGAAGCAACTAAAATGGGTATCACGGCGATGCAACTCGGTGTGCACGACGAGATGGATATAACAAGCAAACGTAATGGGTATCGTCGTGGATGAAGTTCAACTAATGTACAAATGGTAAGAGATAGTCTTACTGTATGACTTAATGTGATATAAATGAAATGTTGTAAACATAGTAGGTGTTGATGTACGTTCGCAAACTCAGACTTGTAGTGTGTGTCGTAGCGAAATAACTAGCAGTTCGGTCAAGCTGCAAATACGTCATTTCAACATACGTCTCACACCCCGTTGCTCTGATTGGTCGTAGGTCTATCCAATTGAGTGCAGAGGCATTTTTCGGTTGAGACACGCCTCATAATTATAGCTCAATGGAGCGGTATCAGACTCAAATTCTGACTAGAATTGAGTATGACAACGTCAGGCTACAATTCAATGGCAAATTTTGCCAATTGCACCATCTCTGGTGTCCTGTTCTTCATCATAGGGTACTCTTCATCTGCCTCTCAGACTGTTTACAATCCACACAATTGGTAAAGAATACCATTAGAAAAAAGCGTGTACAATTTTGAGTTGTTGTGTTTGCTTGATGACAACTGAGTTGTAGTTGTGTTCATCTTTAGCAGCCTGCCTGTGTTTAGCATTTATAAAACAAGTTCATTGCAGTGTAAAATGTGTGTTTTACTCAGAAGTTTGTTTAGAGTTTAGCCAAAAGAGTGCATGACGAATGTGTTTAGGCCGCTATGAATTTGGTTCAGAGATTGGGGTTTAGTGTTTTAGCAATTCAGAAAAACTGTAATCAACATATAATATGACAGTTAATCAGATAGGAATATTTTTGTTGTGTTCATTATTTATTATAGGCTGCAGTGTGTAGTGAATAGTGTTTTTAGGACCTAACAAAAATGTTTACAAATGTTTGAAGGATGAAGCTTGTTTAAGGATTCATGTGGATTATACAGTTTTACTGCATTAATAAATAACACGTTCTAGAAGTGTTTGTTGTGTCAACTCTCACTCTTTTCTACCTGCTATTAATTGGGCTTAGTGCTTTTATGGAATTGGAGTTGCTATTGCTTAAAGGCGTGCAAAGATGGTTGGTATTTGTAAATATATGTAGTGTGGGCCGGTTTGGGCCAAAATGCCAGGGCCTAATTTTTGTCCCAGTCCAGCCCTGAGTGTAACCAAAAGGATTTGATGTTGAAAAATTACAGGTATCTGTCACACTTCAATAAAATTAAATATGATTGTCATAGCAGAATCGTATAGCAGTTGATAAAAATGTATTAGAAAGATTTAATTTAAAGTAAGAGAGCACCACTTTCAACTAAATCACTTCAACATTTCCTTTACAATTGAGTTTATAAATGATCAAATAATGTTTATAATTGTATCTTTTATAAGTGCTTATGCAGTCAGTGTGTAAAGCGCTCATGTCGGAGGATAACATTACACCCCATAAGGGCTCTGAGTAAATTTTAAGCTGTGGTAGAGGTCTATGTAAATATTATTGCAATAAAATACACCTCAACAGAGTGATCAGGACATAAAAGCAGCACAGGTAGAGGGGTTACAGTAAATCTGTTGCCTCAGCAACAGTCAAATTCAGATGTCATTATGCAAAAATAATTGCCTGCAGGATTCTGCAACTGACCAATCAGAGACAGGCTTTTCAGAAAGCTGTGTAATAAACTGAGATGCAATACAATAGCAAACGCAGTAAAGTGTAACCATACACCAAAAACTGTCCTTCTATGGCACCTTGTATTATTACCTTTAACTCAGATTTTATTATAAGTGAAGTATTTAGTTAACTAACTGATGAGGTTGTACAGTAGTAAGCTGTGGGCAGACTTCAGGATCATTACTGAGACTAAAACAAAGCTTCAGACACCAGGACATCATGACATGAATTATTAAAATGTGCAGAATGAGAGTTTATGACATCTGTGTTTGATCACAAAGACATTCAGAACAAAACAAATGTTTTACATCAGAGTCAGGTGATTTATTTTCACTTTAATATTTTGACAGTGAATGTGTATAAAATAGAGACATCATTTAAAAATCCAGGTCACACCAATACTGTAGAAATATGAATATAGATGTAATGTTTCAGTCGATCTGATAATAATATGACTGATGGGTCATCTTTTGACATTATTACTTACCATACTACCTAAAGTTTGGGCCAAAAGTCCATATAGAATTATGAACAGATACTAACATTGTTCTTACTAAACGGGTGATGACACAGACAGAAAGACAGACACAAACATACTGACACTCAGGGCAAACGGCACACCGGGAAAAAATGAAGGGCTGTTGTCATAGTAACAGGGGTTGACAGGTAGCTGGCAGCTATTTTACCTGCTGCCGAGGAAAACTTGTATCTCTAAATGTGTGTATGTGTGTGTGCATGCACGTGTGCTCTCTTAATAAATAAACGAACACGAGTTTACACTATACCTGTCAACACTCCCGGTTTTCCCGGGATTCTCTTGTATTTTATCATTCTATACCGCCATCATAACGTTTAAATAATTTCTCGTGTTTCTCCGGTATTTTTACGCCACTGGCCGTATTTGATGTTTGCTTGAATATCTGTATCATATCACTCAAACGGACCTGCAAGTGAAATAATTATACGAAAAGCTTCCAGAGGGAGCATGGAGGATGACGAGACACATGCACAACTACAACCACCACTCACACTCAGCGCGTAAATCATGGGGAAATTTTAAATGGGACATATCTTGAAAATCAGATTTTTTCCATGTTTAAGTGCTATAATTGGGTCCCCAGTGCTTCTATCAACCTAGAAATGTGATAAAGATCAACCCAGTAACTTAGTTTGGGCAAATCATTCTTTGCATGCATGAAAAAAATAGGTAATTGAAATTTTGCTCCCCTTGTGATGTCAGAAGGGGATCTTATTATAATAATACCACCCCTTAATCTGCACTATCCAACCACAGCACTATAATTTAGTTTAGAAAAAGAGAGAAAATAATTGAAAGCACAATTGAGTTTCAATTTCAACAAACTACCATCATGGCGATCAGTGTTTGAATTATTTTCTTCAGCTCATTTGCATTTTAAAGGACACAACGGCACATTTTTGCTTACATGTACAAAGTGTCAATTTTAACATGTTATAATAAATTATCTGTGGGGTATTTTAAGCTAAAACGTCACAAGTGTACTCTGGGGACACCAAAAAATGTATTTGACATCTTAAAAAAGTATTGAGAAATGTCCAATTAAATTTTGGATGAACTATCCCTTTAAGTCACAACAGAACTACTGTATATTCAATTACTGTCAGGTTATAATTCACCACTTTACTCCAAACTTAATAAAATTCAGATCTATTACTGTAAAGATCATAATGATATATTCTTATTTAAATGCATGAATTAAAAATTTAGTTTGTGTAAAACTTTGTCAAATCTCACAATGACAACAGATGACTAAACATTCACCATGACAGCCATAGTTACTGATGAAATACTATAGTACAGTTGTTATTGAAAATGACACTGACATTAAGACTGAAATAGATTGAGATATATAATGTTAGCTTTCCCCAGTGATAATAAGATCATTTGAGTCTTTGTTAATGGTGGTTTTTCCTGTATTTCTTTATTATGGTGTAAGTAGATCATTACAGTATAATGATGGTCTTTTGGTGGGAAGTATTGTATTCTGTGGTGCTCATGAAGTCTGAAAATTAAATAAATGATGTTGTGTGACATTTCTTCTCACATTTGCAGAATAAACTCATTTGTTTTATAGGACAGAGAAGAGCAGAAAGGGTTTTTTTCTTATATTTCTGCATAACTGAAACTTAATCTGCACACATTTGGTGGTCACCTGCTTCACCCCCTTGAGAAGTGAAGTTTGTTAGGATACATCAATCATTTAAGTACTTCATTTGGTGAATATATTTTGACTGCATGCTGTTTTTAGAATCGATGTTGAACACAGACTTGATATTCATCTCAGTCAGTTAAACTGCAGATCATGGATACACTAACAGTGTTGAGCTGCACTGTATTTTCAAATGGATGCACAATGTCAATAGACAATTAGGCCTTCACTGGATTTCCCTTTGGAAAGCTCATCAGACGTCTGATAGTTAGAACAAACTGAGCTTGAAGTGTTTGCAAATTAAAGTGCCCATCTCTGCAAACATCAGATCGTAGACAGTCAGCGACACACACAAACACAACCCAATGAAGGTTTGTACTGCATGATGGAAACTAAACACACACGCTGCTTTATGTGTTCAGTGTGAGACAAGTGTAACCCTGCCTAACTGGTATCACCACTAGGGGGGCCACAATTAATGAACCAATGTATAAACCAAGGATTCCCACTATCAGGTATTCAACTGAATGAATGAGGGAGTAGACACAGTGTTCAAAAAGAGACACACACTTTAATGCCTTAATTAGTTGTCGTAGAAAAATAGAGTTTATGTATAAATACTTTCATTTGACATAGGGGTGATCTTAACTTTTTCCAGAGGCAATATACATCGACATCAAATAAATGTGCACACACGGCAGGCAGGCTGCTATGTTAAGTCTTGACAACAGACAAAAACCACAAATCAATATCACCTCATTAAAGGCGAGGGGTGAAAAGGTGCCAACTGAGAACGGGATCACAGAGAGGACTTAGCGGTTGTATAGCATAACCTACCCCAAGCAGATATAACAGGCCTAGTCACATATACACAGCTGTAAGCTATATACACACTATAATTAGAAGTGCTGTAATTAGTTAAAAGTTACACCGCACATCAACCATAAACCCACTACAAACTACAATATTATTAGTAATGTCACGATACACACGCACACTTAGTACAAGCCTCACGGCAATAGCACGGACTAGGTTCCAGCTCGAGCAGAATATGTTACTCTCTGTGTTCTCCCAACCCCAGCTGACAAAGAAACAAAAGAAAAGAACAGGCCTCGCCGTATACAGCAAACAATAAATCAATAACACACTAATTTGGAGGTGGTTTTACATACAAGGCAAATGGTTTCACACAACCTGAGTGCAACACACTAACTTGTCGATGTTTTACACATAGGGAAAACAGTGGTTACAATTTACTCCTGAAAATAACAAACAATCATATTAATCCCATACCCATTCAATTACTTGAAATGCATAATATCTGGTTAATAATATTAATTATTTAATACCTGATCACGTCTGTACTGATCTCATACCATATAGACTGAAATCAATGTTTCCACATAGACAACTATAAATACAACAAATGCATATTCAACACATCATCAGCATGTACCTTATTTATCTTAAAATTAATGGTTTACACTTTAATATTTGTAAGCAACTATAAAAACAATGAATGCATCTTAAACACACAATCAGCATATCCCTTATTTATCTTAAAATTAATGATTTACACTTTAATAAATATAACACTTACTTTCAACACGATCTTCAACAAAACTCATGAAGCTATCCATCCATCTTGTCTGGACACAGCGCAAACAAGGAAACTACAATATTAAACACATCATGAAAACGCTGCACCAAACAGATGGACAAAATAGCTTTAAATACCTGAATATCAGCGCACCATGTATATACAGCCAAAGATGCCGATCACGCGGCAGACAACGAACCCTGCTTCGTATTGGATCACCGCCGGCCAAGTTCAACGTGATAAATTAGTCACACCATCAGATTTCAAATAGTAAATGCGGGGTGGCCTAATATACTACTCGCATTACATCCAGTCAGCTGAGAGAACGTCATGTGACTCGCTAAACATGATCATATGACTCGCTAAACATGATCACATGACTCGCTAAAACTGTTCACACTAAAGCCCGGTGCATCACAATTCATCACTTTCCCACCTGTCACACAAGTCTTAGTGTTTGTGTCGTGTTATTCAGGGATGACAGATAGACAGAAACACACAGTACATGAAAGATTGGAGCTGTCATTTAGAAAACTGCTCTGATGTCCCATACAGCAAAAAATACACTATTATTAGGAACACCATACTAATACTTTGTTTGACCCCCTTTCACCTTCAGAACTGCCTTAATTCTTCGTGGCATTGATTCAACAAGGTGCTGAAAGCATTCTTTAGAAATGTTGGCCCATATTGATAGGATAGCATCTTGAAGTTGATGGAGATTTGTGGGATGCACATCCAGGGCACGAAGCTCCCGTTCCACCACATCCCAAAGATGCTCTATTGGGTTGAGATCTGGTGACTGTGGGGGCCATTTTAGTACAGTGAACTCATAGTCATGTTCCAGAAACCAATTTGAAATGATTCGAGCTTTATGACATGGTGCATTATCCTGCTGAAAGTAGCCATCAGAGGATGGGTACATGGTGGTCATAAAGGGATGGACATGGTCAGAAACAATGCTCAAGTAGGCCGTGGCATTTAAACGATTCCCAATTGGCACTAAGGGGCCTAAAGTGTGCCAAGAAAACATCCCCCACACCATTACACCATCACCACCAGCCTGCACAGTGGTAACAAGGCATGATGGATCCATGTTCTCATTCTGTTTACACCAAATTCTGACTCTACCGTCTGAATGTCTCAACAGAAATCGAGACTCATCAGACCAGGCAACATTTTTCCGGTCTTCAACTGTACAATTTTGGTGAGCTTGTGCAAATTGTAGCCTCTTTTTCCTATTTGTAGTGGAGATGAGTGGTACCCGGTGGGGTCTTCTGCTGTAGTAGCCCATCCGCCTCAAGGTTGTGCGTGTTGTGACTTCACAAATGCTTTGCTGCATACCTCGGTTGTAACGAGTGGTTATTTCAGTCAAAGTTGTTCTTCTAACAGCTTGAATCAGTCGGCCCATTCTCCTCTGACCTCCAGCATCAACAAGGCATTTTCGCCCACAGGACTGCCGCATACTGGATGTTTTTCCCTTTTCACACCATTCTTTGTAAACTCTAGAAATGGCTGTGCGTGAAAATCCCAGTAACTGAGCAGATTGTGAAATACTCAGACCGGCCAGTCTGGCACCAACAACCATTCCACGCTCAAAATTGCTTAAATCACCTTTCTTTCCCATTCTGACATTCAGTTTGGAGTTCAGGAGATTTGACCAGGACCACACCCCTAAATGCATTGAAGCAACTGCCATGTGATTGGTTGATTAGATAATTGCATTAATGAGAAATTGAACAGGTGTTCCTAATAATCTTTAGGTGAGTGTATACTGTCTATAATGAATGTTAATTATGTATAATGTTTGTACGTTGTGCCGTGTCATGTTTGTGTTAGATTCATCCTTTGATGAAATGATCTCAGTGACTCACTGATAAATGAGTCGATGTGAAATCTCATGATGGCTGTGTGGCCATTGCAGGGAACAAACACATTTCTCTTTCTTGTTACAAACGCTTTCACATGTTGAGGTATGAAGTGATTCAGGTGGAAAATAAATAAATGTGATAAATACAGCTTCCATTTGAGATAATAGAGCATCGCTGGAGGGCTCAATATCGAGCTGCACTCAGAGAGATGTTAGTGCCAGCAGATTACTGAAAGACTGATTTCACATTCATCTGTGTGTGCTCGTGACCGATGCTGGCTAACTCGTGCTGGTTAAAGTTGCAATGAAATTGAAATGAAAAACTGTTATTTGTTTTTATCTGTGAGCTTTCTTATTTTAAAAAGATTTATGTGCCCTTATAATCTTTAATCAAAAAATGTTAAGTTCCTGTCCTCCTCGAAACAATAGGTTTGTTCGAGTTCATGTGGCGTTGTGCACACTGATCGGTAAGGTCAGCCAAGGGAAGAGTTGAACCTGCTGCTTGCCGTAGTGACGTGTGCGTCGTGTCTTATTTTAATCGCAAATGAAGTGAATTAGATGGTGAATTTGTCAAAAAACAAATCTAAAATTTGCAACCAGAAACCCTTTATATTGAATATTTTAGTTGCTTTCACATGACATCGGTGCCAGCTCAAGTCAAACATAATTTCTAACCGGCACGCACTGCTTTAAGCCAGCCGCAGATCGGTATGAAGTTAAACACACCTATTCTCTCTTTATTTCTGGTCATATTGTATGGCAGGTGGTCGGGGTCAAAGGGAAAAGATTGTAGCGATTAGCAAATAGAAACATGACCCAACTTCAAATGATCCAATCAGCTCTCAATAGACCGAATTCAAGCCCAGCTCTACCTTTTATCATTTCACAAGCCGTTTCACTCGGATACACGTCACTATGGGGAAAATAGGACATTCGCTTGTTCTGTTTCATGGCGACTTTAAGAGATAACCACACACCTTGAATGACATAATGGAGTATAATGTTTGGAAACAGAATAACATTTTGTCATCTTCATACTTTGTGAACTCTCTATCTGTCTGACACAGTTTGTTGCTGTTTGTGGACTTGTTTAAAAGCATTAAACAAACAGAACAATGTTTAAAAACAGTGTTTACAGTCTTCAGGAAAATAAATTTACATATAGCTTATATAAATCTGAGGCTGTAAGTCCCAAAGTAGTCTTGTAGACGGCAGACAGCCAAGGTAGCTTAGATTTTCTAATGAAAACTTTTCTGCAAGTTCTCCTCACAGTGACAGAAAAGATTACATTGTGTCCTCACTGAACTTCACATAATTGAAAGCCAAGTAGGAATTTAAAAAGCTTTCTCTCGTTTGAGATCATTTTATATCCCAAGCCTTCAATTCATATACTGTAGGTTTAATCTTTTGGGAGACTGTGATTGTTGGTTTAGTTCATGCAAACATTCATGAGTTTCTTCATGCATGATGAACTTCTGCTCTGCTGAGATCTCTAAGGTTCACTGTCAGCACAGAGGACAGATATCCCAGCATGCTTTGCACTATAAGACTCTCAGACTGTCAATCTCTGAGTTGAGTGACAGTATCATACTGTGGGGTGAACAGTGTGTTTTAACAGGTGCATTAATGCGTCCTGTGGCGCAGAGAAAAAAGAAAATGTTGAAAAGCGAATAGTTCACAAAGGAGTCGCGGGTGGGCAGACGTGACAGGAGAACATCTGTGTCCTGATCTCATCGCCAGTAGTTTTCTCGCTCGGGCTGAAACTCTTTTGTTTCATTTTGTCAGCGTCTGCATTCACTTCTGTTTTAAAGGTCTTTCTGTGCTTATGAGCATTTTGATGAATCTGTTTAATTTGTTTGTTTGCTCAGACAGATTTTTATGTATTCATTTGTTCCAGTTTTATATTTTATATCAGGAATGAAGCAAGGAATAAAACCGAACCAGCAGACAATTAGTGTTTGTTTATATAGTGTATTCATTTTCTTCTCTTTTTTATTTATATTTATGTATTATTTGTTCAAATTAAATAAATTCATTATTTCAATGAATCTTGCCAGTGACAGTCGCTGTGCCCCCTTACTTCTGGAAATAATAATGAACTCATTCTCTGTTCTAAATAATGTTTTTACGGACCACAGATAAGCCATGAGTCACACTTGTAATCTTGCATTTGAGTGAGAGGAAGAAATTGAGTGACAAATTAAAGGACCTTTTTTAATGAAAAGTTTAAAAAAGTCCTCCTCTCGTCTCCTGTAGCTCTTAGTAAATGGTGTAGATCTGTCATTGACATTGTTTTCTTTTGCTGTTATTTGGTTATGTTCTGGTCGTTATGATTTGCATCATGAGTTATTTACAGTATGCATAGTCTTGTACTTCAGCTTCATGATAAGTTATGGTTTTACTGTAGCGAGGGATTTATTTGCGATAACAACCCGGCTGGCTGTACATTACCTTCTAATTCCACAGTTAGTTGCTATTCAAGTAAATATATGTAAGAACAGCAGATAAACAGCATTTCAGAACCCTCCCCAACTTCTACAGGGCTGGATTTTGGTGGGTTAACACATACAGGGGTCCAGTTCGATCAGATAAGAGGCTGCTCAGACATCTTTTATGGCCGACCTCAGGGTCAAAGCGGAGAAAAAAGGATGTTTTGAGTGGTCCACAGCATTTCTACTTATCATCTATTAAAACCCCCTTTCACCCTCATCCAAACCATGGATGATTGTAAATTCCTTAAAGAAACAGTATGGCATTACAAAAGTATTGGCTAAACCAAAGGACAAATCATCCTTCCACCAACAAAAAGGACATAAAACCATCATCTATTGACTTTATACTCATACAGTACACTAACATTGTGAATTAAATCTCTGTGCTATGAAACTATTAACATATGAGGCTCTATCATACACCCAGCGCAATGCACGATGTAATGTAAGTGTCTTTTGCTAGCTTTAAAATCAAAAACGCTTTTAAATATGAAAGATTAAAGGATTGAATGTAAAAGATTATTACTGAGTCTCTTGGACATAAATGAGGACCGTTTATAAGACGTTAGAAGGCGTAAAGAGCTGCTTCGCCTGGTAAGTAAATAAAAGCTTTGCTTTAAACAAATGCATCTGTTTTTAAATGTTTTTAAATCATCATTTTGCATCATTGAAAGAAGGAAGTCCAATATCTTTGTTGAGGGGGTGAGACTACAAACACCCCTTTTCTCGGTCAAATAGGCAGTATGTTACATTTCGACTACAAATATGACACACTTTCAATAAAGATGAATGTTTCTATGGATGAAATGCTCCTTTAAGCAATGCTTTTTTTAAATCCCATGGCGCTGTTCTAGTCCTGAAACGCTTTGGCTCTCTGCACATTTCTAAATTCTTTATCTCTTGTTTGTATTTTTAGAGTACAAACCTTTTCTTGCATATTTGCAAATTATTTTATGAGATTACATTGATTATGTAGGATATCAATACATTTACAGCAATTAAAAGCCTGCTATTTGTACTTCTATGACTGAAAGAAAAAGGCTTTTAAAGGTTTTAATCCAAAAAATGTAAGTTTCAATAAAAATGAAAACAACAAATTTTTAACATTATCCTTAAACTGGGGATCTTCTTAATCTGCTTAGTTTTTCAGTTTACAAGGTCTGTCATCTAAAGGCATTACGCACAGCGCCAGCAACTGGCTTTTAAAGGGGATGAGAGATAAGACTCTCATTGGTTTATTGCACATTACGCCCAAAACACACCCATTACTCATTACAACAACAGGAACCACCCTTTTCGACCGTGCGCTCGGCGCAAAACCATATTACCTGTCGTTAAATTAGCAAAAGTGGGTTCGGACACACCCATTCAGACTGTGCGCCATGCGCTTAAGACAATGCGCTTAGATTGTTAAAATAGGGCCCATGATGTTATAAATGTTATTAACATATGAATGAATGCATTTATGATATGGTAACATTTTGCTGTCGTGTTTATACTTTTACATTCAGGACAATGCCAATGGTATTTTGGAAAGGGTTTGGTAAGTGGAAAATGCACAGCAAAGCAAAGTGGGCCACATTATGTGGGCTCCTTATGACATCAACAGCCAATCATGGTTCTGCATTAGGAAAGCACCAAGATTTATGTTATTAATTATGCATATTTATACTGTATACGGTTGTTATCTCAGAATAAAATACCTTGAAATGTTGCGACTGGCCAATCAGAAACAAGCATTTTAGAGCGCCATGTAATATTAATGATAATATACTAATAATAAAATAATAAGGTGTTCGAGGTATTGCCCCCCAGTGAAACATGGAAGCCCCCCATTCTGTATACTTGGCGCTGACCCTGGGTGTGTGTTTACTGAAAAATATTTCACACCCTTATAATGTTTCTTAACTAATCAGAATGAAGTATTTAACAACCACATTGTCAGGACCCATCTGAAATCATCTGTTTTATTACATCTAGTCTTTGTGTTCGGGGTCCTGGCAGTACCATGTTTTATGTGGGAAATGTGTAGTTTTAGTATTGGTTTATTCTGACTACGCATTTCCTGGGTCTCGTCACTTTTTCCCCGATCCCTTACTTGTAATGATTTCCAGGTGTATGTAATTTACTTTGTCCCTATTTATTGTCCTTGTGTTTGATGTTCAGTGTGCGTTCGTCTTGTTACAATCCCTGTCGTGTTCCAGAGTCTTGCATTTGTGATGCCATTACGCCACCTGTGTGCATTAATTTCGAATAATTTTAAGGCTCGATGGTCAATTATTCCTTACATATTTGATAGGTCAGGTGTGCGTTTATTATAAAAAAAGCTGCATACAAAATTTCTCAACCAATCAGAATAAAGCATTCAACAGCCCTGTGGTATAAAATGTGATAATGACTCAGTGTTTTACAATAACTCTTCATCTTACCTGAACCCTTATGTAAGTGATTTGTTCCTGCAGAGGTCTGAAGGTCACACCTGACACATGTGACAGCTCTTTAATGCTGTTGTGATCAATAACTGTTATAATCCCTCTCTGATGCAGTTAATGTCGCCTGGATTATCGCCCCGTCCCGCTGAACAAGACTCACTGCTGCTGTAAATCTTCTGTCATTATGTCCATTATCTGTATTTCATCGCTCACTTATGCTGTGAACTTTCATTTTTTCAACCTCATTCAGAAATAGTAAATCTTGGGAGGAGAGAGATGCCGGGAGAGAATCTAATGGTTCATTTTCATAGCTGTGTCTCTGTTTTCTGTCATATGAACTTTTATTACAGTATATGACAGATATATTTAAAGATGTAATGGGATATGGATCATATTTACAGTATATTTAGTACTGTCTGTGTTTTAATTGGGAAATTTTCCAACACAATCTCATGGCAAGGTGACTAATTCGTATTAGTTCATATGACCACATTCGTGTGTTTTTGTGTGATTTGCCTTTGCCCGTGTGACATTTGGGGTTATGTGTTTTGTTTAGTATGATAATTGTAATTTGTACAGTTCACAATATTAATTAACTTGTAAAACACGTATAAGAAATCCTCTGAGATCAGGCTGAATATTTCATTCTGAATTATTGATAGATGTAAATAGTGTTTGTCTGTGTGGTATAGACACATTGATTTGTTCATTTGACCACTTGTATTTGGCATAATCAGTACGTTTATAAATTATAATAAAGATTTCAGATTTTGCTGGTGTGCATATAAAGAATCATGTTGTTTAAATGATGAATGTATTTGATGAGTTTGACACATATGGTACTGTGGTGATGTGTGAAATATTTGTTGTGGTTGTGTCTTTAATAAATAATGTCTGTTCACCTTTCCACAGGCATTGACTGAAATGTCACATGTACACTTGACTGAATGTGAGCCATGTGTTGATGTGAATATTAATATGATTTTTGAATCACACCACTTCAGAAACAGATCTGACTGATCTCTACAGGTATGTGTGTCAGTGTACAATCATGAATGTAAGAATGATTTATTGATGGTGAATCTGGTATTACATCAATCTGAAGTCTTGCTCAAAATCTCAAATTCAAAAGTTTTGCTACATTCATCTACGTTTATTTTTAAAGGTCAGGTTTATCCTCCAGACTTTATTCTCTGTGTATCTGAGGTTGTCTTATGTTAATACAGAGCGAATGTAATGTTGGGTGATGACAATCAGGAAAGATGTTTTTATTTTTGGATAAATATACTAGAGATGCAACGATTGCAATTTTCTTGGCTGATTTCAATTTCCGTTTTTTCTGTATGTCTGTCCTGCCGATACGGATTTTTGTTAATTTAGATTTTCTTACTAAGAACTATAATTGACAGCATATAGGCAAACAAAAATCCACATTTCTTAAATAAAATCTATTTTCATCATAAAAGAAATGATTAAACATTGCACTTTCACCCAAACTGCAATAAATGACATGATCTCCTTAGTAGTTTGTGTGGGACAATGTGCAATGTTACATTAAAAAAATTAAAGATTATCTTAAATTGTGATATAATGTATAATAATAATAATGGAATAAAAACATTTGTATTCTGCCTCATAACAACATACAGTACTACCAGAACACACCAGCAGACCAAGACTGCAGCATTTGTGTGATAGGTGACTGCACACTTACAGAACTAGGTGCATGTGTGTGCGTGCATTTATCATGGGGACATGCACTCCGTTACAGCCTCTTAACAACAGCGTTCTCTGCTTTTCCTCACAACCATTGCATAAAAGCTAGGCTTAAAATTTTTAGTTATTTCTGGGTGTGTTCAGCGTCATGCCTTGCTGTAAGAAGCATCAAAGTACTGCAAGAGCGATGAGAGAAATCATACAAAATATGCTTTTTGAATTGCTCACGGCATTTTGAGATCATCGCCTGTTGGTTCTTGAAGTGTCCTGTGAAGTCAAACGCACCTGTGTGTGTGAGCGGGGTTGCTACTTTTCATGGAGTGCTGTCAAATATTTTTAAGACGTTTTTAAGAACACATGCATGTTTTCTTAACATAACAATTAAAAACCAACACTGATAAAAATGCATTTCCCTAATATGCAACCCTTCACGGAAACCAGTGACACAAGTCAGCAGCACAAGTATCGAGATAATGAGAAAGTTATTTTTTTTTCAAAATTGGTGATTATTGTTTTTTTTTGCTGAATCTGTTAGTTGAGATCACGAAGATGCCTCTCCATGTTTAAGATAGCAGTTTTTGTATATTTTAAAGTGTACATTTTGAGGTTGAAATCGGCTTGTTTTTCCGGTGATTCTAGCCTGCAGGGGAGGGGGGGGGAGTCATTGTCTGTGTGTATTTACAACTTTCTTTTTAAATTAAAACAAATTACTTTTTATAAGACGTTTTTATTTCAAGCATTGTATGAATTCTTTATTTAATTGGCTAAATGTTTTGTCTATCAATATTTTCCATGAAGTCATTGGCTGAGGGAGGAACAAGTGAACAAATGGTTACATCTCTAAAGAACGTTAGGTTTTTGACGGTGCTGTTTGGATTATCTATTTGTCACGGGGTGAAGAATCACTCGACAAGTAAATGCTGTGAATACAAAGCCCCGGAGGGTGGATTTATTTACAATAAGTGATAACAGAAAAGTGAGAAGATCCGGTGAGTGCAGGCTGGTGCTCAAAGTGTCCTTCAATGCTGAATTCCAGTGAAAGTGGGTGTCCAAACGTGCTTCCAAACTGTGAGGCTGTCGGTCACTCGCTGCTTTCTGGGGGAATAAAGAGAACACAGTTAGTCCAGTATTTGTGTATGGCTCAAGACCAGAGTCTCCCTGTCTGCTCAGCTCATGTGGCTTAAATGCACCGTGGATGATTACAAGCAGCTGTGACCGATCAGCCGGTGATGAGGATCTGCAGGTGTTTTGCATTTGTTACCAGGGCGACGCTGATTCCTCCAAGGACGCTCGTCACATTCCCCCCCCCTAAGCGTCGTTCTGGTCCTGTGCAGAAATGGAGAGATTAGGGGTGAAATCCGGGGAGGGTGGGGAATGACCCCTGACAAACCTGCAAAAGCGACCAGATCCGTGAGAGGCCGTCAGCGTTCGCATTGGCGGCCCCGGCCCGATGGCGCACCTCGAAGTGGAAGTCCTGGAGTGCTAGGAACCAGCGAGTCACCCTGGCGTTGGTGTCCTTGGTGCGAGCCATCCACTGTAGGGGTGCGTGGTCGGTGACCAGGGTGAACTTGCGGCCTAGGAGGTAGTACCGGAGCTCCAGGACTGCCCACTTGATGGCCAGGGCCTCCTTCTCCACGGCGGCGTACTTCCTCTCGGCTGGGGACAGTTTCCTGCTGATATAAATGACCGGATGCTCCTCACCTTCCTGAATTTGGGAGAGCACGGCTCCCAAACCTGTGTCGGAGGCATCCGTCTGCAGCAGGAAGGGGCAGCTAAAGTCCGGGGCGCGCAGCACAGGCGAGGAGGTGAGGGCTGCTTTGACCTGGGCGAAAGCCTCCTCTGTCGATGGGGTCCAGCATACTTTCTCCGGCTGCCCCTTCCTGGTCAGGTCTGTCAGGGGGGTGGCTAAAGAGGAAAAGTTGGGGATAAAACATCGATAATAACCCGCCAACCCCAAAAAGGCTCGTACCTGGGTCTTCGTCCGGGGTCTCGGGGCAGAGAGGATGGCCTCCACCTTCTTCTCTTGTGGCCGAATGAGGCCTCGGCCGACTTGGTAACCCAGGTACTTGGCCTCGGAGAGAGCTAGGTGGCATTTGCGGGGGTTGGCGGTGAGTCCAGCCCGCCGGAGCTCCGAGAGCACCCTCCGCAGACGGTCCAGATGTTCTTCCCATGCCTCCGAATGGATTACGACGTCGTCCAGGTAGGCGGCTGCATACGCCTGGTGGGGTCGCAGGATGATGTCCATCATCCGCTGGAACGTCGCTGGGGCCCCATGTAGGCCGAAGGGAAGGGTCCGGTACTGCCAGTGGCCACTAGGGGTCGAGAAGGCCGTCTTCGGCTTAGCCGCATCCGAGAGTGGTACCTGCCAATACCCCTTTGTGAGGTCTAGGGTGCTGATGTACCGGGCCCTTCCAAGGCGATCCAGCAGCTCGTCGACGCGGGGCATGGGATAGCTGTCAAACTCGGAGACTTCGTTCAGGCGGCGGAAGTCATTACAGAAGCGGAGGGTGCCATCCGGCTTCGGGACCATCACAATCGGGCTGGACCAGGGACTCCGAGATGGTTCGATTACCCCCAAGTCAAGCATCTGTTTGATTTCCTCCTCTATAGCCTGCCGACGAGCTTCCGGGACACGGTAGGGCCGTTGCCTGACGATGACTCCTGGGGGCGTCCTGACGTCGTGCTGGAGTACGTTGGTCTGCCCGGGCTGGGAAGAGAACACATCCTGGAACTGACTGACCAGGTGCTGCAGCTCGGTCTTTTGGGCGGCTGAGAGTTCGGAGTTGATGTCGACGATGACGGGGTCGGTGAGACTCAGGGCTGCCACTTGGTCCCGGGTCCCCACCCACTTCTTCAGGAGGTTGATGTGATACAGTTGCTCCTTCCGTCTCCGTTCTGGCTGCCTCAGCCGGTATGTGACTGGTCCGACTTTCTCCACCACTGAATATGGCCCTTGCCAGGTAGCCAGGAACTTACAGGCAGAGTTGGGGACCAGGACCATGACGCGGTCTCCCGGCTGGAACTCCCGTGGTTGGGCCGCCCGGTTGTAGTGGCGTTGCTGCGATTTCTGGGCCTTGCTGAGATGTTCCCGGACTAACGGCATCACCCGATCGATCCGTTCCCTCATCTGGCGGACGTGCTCAATGACAGTACGATGAGGGGCAGGCTGTTGCTCCCAAGCTTCTTTGGCGATGTCCAGGAGCCCCCGTGGTTGACGACCAAACAGGAGCTCAAAGGGGGTAAAGCCAGTTGAGGCCTGGGGAACTTCACGGACCCCAAAAAGCACGTAGGGGATCATGAGGTCCCAATCCCGCTTATCCTCCGCCGCCACGCGTTTTAGCATTTGCTTGAGGGTCTGGTTAAATCTCTCGACGAGTCCATCCGTCTGGGGATGATAAACCGTGGTCCTCAACTGCTTTACCCGCAACAGCCTGCAGAGGTCCGCCATCAGCCGGGACATGAAAGGGGTTCCCTGGTCAGTCAGGATCTCCGAGGGGAGGCCAACCCGGCTGGACAGCAGAAACAGCTCCTGGGCGATGGACTTCGCGGTGGCCTTACGCAGGGGGACTGCCTCCGGGTACCGGGTGGCGTAGTCGACGATTACCAGGATGTGCTCGTGTCCGCGGGCAGACTTTGGCAACGGGCCTACTATGTCCATTCCAATCCGCTCGAAGGGCACCTCGATGATAGGTAGCGGGATGAGCGGGCTGGGGGGAGGGGTTCTGGGTGATGTAGCCTGGCAGGTCGGGCAGGCTTGGCAAAACCGCTTCACTTCGGCCTCCAGGCCCGGCCAGTGGAAGCGGTCACGGATGCGTTGGGTGGTGTTGGCTGCCCCGAGGTGACCTGCCATGGGATGGGAATGCGCCAGCTCTAGGACGGTTTCAGTCTTGGTCCGGGGTAACACCAGTAACCTCTTCTCCTCCCCCCTCCGCTGGGCAACACAGTACAGCAGGCCACTCTCAACGACAAAGTGTGGGAGAGGGTGAGGCCGCGGGAGGACATCCTTTCCCTCGACGACTCGCACTTGACCCCAACAGTGTTTGAGCCGATCGTCCTCCCGCTGTTCCTGGGCGAAAGAGCCCCCTCCAGCAGCCTGTTGGAAAACATCATAAAACAGATTAGCGTTTTGGGAGGGGGACTCACCTTCTCTCCCACTGTCGGAGGCGAGTAGAGCCGGTCGGCGGCGTGGTCCACGAGGGCGTCGGCGTCTTCGACGGTTCCCCTCTGGGCTGGCGGGCTGAGTAGCAGCGGTGAGTAGTTGGTCAAAACCGGGCCAATCTCTCCCAAGCAATACGGCCACCGGCAGGTCCTTCACCAGGCCAGCCTCCACCGGCCAGGTGCCTTGGGGTGATGAGATGGTGACTCTACGGGCTGGTACTTGGCGAGTGTCTCCGTGCACACAGGTAACGGGTAAGAAATTTTTCGGGCTGCTTCGGGAAGCGCACAGCCGCGCCTGGATGAGGGTGACCGCACTGCCTGAGTCCAGTAGGGCCCGGAAGCGTCTTCCTTCCACCGTCACGTCTGCTTCAGGGGCTCCCGATGGTACGTGCGGGTGGGTGATGCAACCCGCCAGCCACGTTCGCGGGGAGGGTGGTGGTTCCGCTACCTGCGCTGCAGTAGGGTTCCCATCCAAGAGCCAGTGTTGAGCGATACGGCTGAGCTCGGCTGCCTGGGCACGGGCTGGCACATGGAGCTTGAACTGCCATTCATGGAACTGCTGGGCGGCGCAGATAGGCGAGAGGCAGAGTCTTGCGAGAATTTCCCGTTTAACTTCGACATAATTCTCAGCGATCGCCAGGGGAAGTGAGAAATAAGCCCGTTGGGCTTCTCCGGTGAGGAGGGGTGCCAGCGCGTGTGCCCAATCTTCCTGGGGCCACACCTCTCGTTGGGCGGTGCTCTCGAAGACCTGCAGGAAGGCTTCCACATCGTCATCGGCGGTCATCTTCGGTAGCAGGCGAGCGGCTTGGGCACGAGGATCAGGTAGCGGAACCCGGTGGGCCGCGGTGGCACGGGCGGTTGCAACCTCTTCCTCCGTCCTGCCCTGGCGAGTGGCGAGATGTTCCATTATTTGCTGCTGGCGGATGCTGACTTCCGCGAGGCGCTGTATCACTTCTTCCATCGCTGGGGGACGGGCGCGCCAACCTTTTTCCCTTTCCGGAACACTGTGGTATATAAACAAGAGCGAAAAAATTAGTGTTGGGGCGGTGAACTAGCCGGTGATTCTTCACAGAATGCCCGCATTCTCCACCAAATGTCACGGGGTGAAGAATCACTCGACAAGTAAATGCTGTGAATACAAAGCCCCGGAGGGTGGATTTATTTACAATAAGTGATAACAGAAAAGTGAGAAGATCCGGTGAGTGCAGGCTGGTGCTCAAAGTGTCCTTCAATGCTGAATTCCAGTGAAAGTGGGTGTCCAAACGTGCTTCCAAACTGTGAGGCTGTCGGTCACTCGCTGCTTTCTGGGGGAATAAAGAGAACACAGTTAGTCCAGTATTTGTGTATGGCTCAAGACCAGAGTCTCCCTGTCTGCTCAGCTCATGTGGCTTAAATGCACCGTGGATGATTACAAGCAGCTGTGACCGATCAGCCGGTGATGAGGATCTGCAGGTGTTTTGCATTTGTTACCAGGGCGACGCTGATTCCTCCAAGGACGCTCGTCACATATTATACTACCTCCCTATTTTAAATACAAACTTTGTAGGCGGGTTCATGTGTTTAACGGAACCTAAAGTGTAATCTCATATACAGTGTAAAGACGTAAATAGTCCTCAGATTGTATATTATATTCTATTACCAGAAGTTCATGTGAAATCTGATGTAAACAATAGACTATATATCTATATTTCACGGATTATACGCATTTGTGAACAAAAATGGTCATTGTATGAATTACACATCTGAAACAGACTGGATTCGACTTGTGATGAACACAAAGGTAAAAAGTCCTGTTTATTTTTGCATGTTGTCATTCGGACTTCTGTCACAAAATACTGCATATGATGCTAGAACATCTGTATCTCAAAACAGCTTTACAGGGGGTATGGCTTAGATAAATGAGATGTAAATGAGCCCTATTGGCCGGAGAGAGGTGAAATGATCCAAACTCTAGAGGCTATTTTTTTCCGCTTTGAGGTTTTTTGAGTTCCTACATTCAAATGGCCACAACTTTTCCAAATATTATCAGATTTTTATGTGTTACACATTGTTAGAAAGCTTAGAGACTACCCTTTCCGAGATTGGTCACATATGCGACATGCGGGACAAAGGTGCAGTACAAGGCAAAGCGGGACGGGTGGTCATCCTACTTTGAACAGATGTTAAAATAAAGTGCATGTGTAGTGATAAGACACAAAATTAAACAACTCAGGAAATGTGACATCCCCCTGCTGAAAAAACAGCTTAGACCAACATAATTCCCAAAACACAAATATGCTGGTGCTGGTATGCTGATGACGGACAGCATGGACCAGCTTGGGAATTAGGCTGGTTAATGCTACTGATCACCAGCAAACCAGTACCAAAACACAACATATGCTGGTCTTGCTGGTATGCTGGTTTTTCCAGCAGGGCGGGTGGGAACTGATTAAAGAATATCAAAGTGTCCATTTTTTTCAGATACAGAATTAAGTTAATGCTGTTGTTAGATCGGTCGGGGTCAGGAGCTGCTTCCACTGCGAGTGTGCATGTGGCTGGGATTTTTTGTTTGTGCCACTGAGAATCAGAATATCGTGAGGGTGACCGGCCGGTTCCTGGTCCACATTTTCTCTAAAATATACCCTCAAAAAATGATCGGAATAACATGGAATAGATATTGATGATGGTAAGCATACAGTTGATGGTACTTAATGAATTTCCTAGTAGGATAAACAAATATATTGAAGTCAATAGGTATCATCATCTGTGTGCTTAACATCATTTATCAAGATGCTTTTGTGATTATCAGAATAAAGAAACTCATACAGGTGTGTAAAAACATGAAGGTGAGAAAATTATGAGAGAATTTTGGGTGAACTATCCCTTTAAAGATCAGGTTTGTGTGTTTAAATATTGGCAGTGTTTCTAGTGTTGAACATTTGTTCTGATGGCAGTCGAATCTGCTGTTCAGAGAGATTCTGCTTTACAGTGTTCACACCATGAGATCTATTGATTTCTACCCTTCAAACCCAGCTTTTCACTTCAAAATCCTTTGGGTCCAGTTGTGGACCTACTGAGATAAAAGAATGCAAGCGTTTGAGTCTTTGAGAGGGATTATTTCACTTTACTGCTGTATCCTTTTGAGATCCCTTCAAAATAAAGTTGCATTTCTGTGGCTTTTAGTCAATGCACAGTAGCCTTGAGATCATGCTGCTGTATTATAAAACCTAATACTTTTTTTAATCATGAATAATGTATGAATAAATAAAAGAAAAAATCAATACCATAGTATTGTAGGGTTGCTTTTCCAAAACATAATGGTACTGCCATGGTACATTTTCCAAAAACCCTGCTATATAAAACTCTGTTAGTGTGGTACAAATAGATTAGAGTAAATACTACTATTTACCTTGGATAGGCTGTAAACGCTCCATAAAGAAAGCCGAATGGAGATGTGATGTTTAATGGATGTTTGTACTGTGGCAGGGTCGTGCTGTTTAAAAGATCTTTAACAACTGAAAGCACTTCTTGAATTATTAGTGCTGTAAAATGAAAGTAAAGGCAGTCAAAATGACTTTTTTTTCTGCTCACAGATGGCTGATGGTGTTTGGTCTGACCTGAAGTGACACATTGGCACATTTACATTTATGCATTCGGCAGATGCTTTTATCTGTGCGTTCAAGCTCTTTATCTGTGTGTGTTTCTTGGGAATTAAAGCCATCACTAACACCACGCTCTGCCAGTTCATCTGCAGGTACACAGCCGATCCCAGCAGGACTATCGTGCATCCATGAATGGAGTTTATGCTTCACTTCAAAATCTGGTAGAGGAAGAACAATGAGCGGCTTTTTTAACACAAAGTCTTTTCCAGAAGGTAAAGCTTTTTTATTATACTGCCTGAAAAGAGGAAACATTTAACAAAAGTCTCTGTTTGAGGTTTAAATGAGGTCATGGGTGGACATTTTTCTTTTCTAAGCAGTTTGACACTTAAATACTCGATGATAAAGCATGCAAATAAATTTACACTGAATAAACACCAGAGTCAAATCTATCAAGACAGGCAATGAAAGGGTAAAAATCTAGAGCCCTTTTCACACAGAGATTATGGAAAATACACTGAAAATGCATCTGGGATTTGTCTGGAATCATTTGATTTTTGGTTCATTCACGATGCCAATTTTTTCTGGTATCTGTGAGTGCATTCACACATATACAGGGAAAATAATTATTTGACATATCACCATTATTATCAGTAAGGGAGTTTCTAAGTGATTTCAAAAGTTCCACCAGATGAAGACATGAAGCCAAATATTAAATTTATACAAAGAAATCAGAACATTTAAGTATACAAGTTGAGTCATAATAAATAAAGTGAAATGACACAGGGAATAAGTATTGAACACACTTTATTTAATATAAAAGCCTTTGTTGGTGATTACAGCTTCTAGACATCTCTTGTATGAAGAGACCAGTGGTCTGCATTGCTCAGGAGTGATTCTGGCTCATTCTTTCACACAAATGGTCTTTAAATCTTGAAAGTTCCTTGGGCCTCTTTTATGAACTTTAATCTTCAGTTCTCTTACTGGGCCATTCAAGCAACTTGATTTTCTTTCTTTGAAACCACTTCATTGTGATCTTGGCATTGTGTTTGGGATCATTGTCTTGTTGAAATGCCCATCCTCTTTTCATTTTCAGCTTTCTGGTAGATGCTAGCAGATTTTTATCCAGAATGTCCCGGTACATTTCTTCATTCATCCTGCTTTGAATATTATGAAGTCTGCCAGTAACTCTTGCTGAAAAGCAGCCCAAAACCATGATGTTTCCACCCCAAACTTTACTGTTGGTAAGGTGTTCTTGGGGAGGTGGGCAGTGCCATTTCTTTTCCAAACATGGTGTGTAGAATGACTGCCAAAAAGTTGACCATACTATAGTCTCCCAATAATCCACAGGCTTCTCCAAATGCTCTTTCGCAAACTTTAACCAAGCCTCAACATGCTTTTTGTTCAGCAATGGAGTCTTGCGTGGTGAGCGTGCATGGATGCCATGGCGGTTCAGTGCATTGCTTATAGTTTTCTTTGAAACAACAGTACCTGCTGATGCAAGGTCTTCCTGAAGTTCTGCCCGAGTGGTTCTTGGCTCTCCTGATTATTCTTTGGACTTCTCGGGCAGGGATCTTACGTGGAGCACGTGATCGTGGCCGGTTTATGATGAAGTGATGCTCTATCCATTTCCGGATAATGGCCCCCATAGTGCTCACAGGAACATTCAGCATTCTGGAAATGCGCCTATAACCATTCCCCCATTCAACGATAAGATTACTAAGATCTTGAGAGAGTTCTTTGCTTTTACCCATCATGAAGTCTTTCCTGTGTGCCTCCTGGGTAATGAGAAGCCTTTATAGGCCATCAATTAGGACTAAAGCAGCTGATATGAGTACTGATAGGGGGCAGGGTTTTGCTCTCAATTCTGACAGATTTCAGGTGATCTCCTGTCTTTCTATGCCATTTTGCACCTTGTTCTCTTCATGTGTTCAATACTTATTCCCTGTGTCATTTCACTTTATTTATTATGACTCAACTTGTATACTTAAATGTTCTGATTTCTTTGTATGAATTCAATATTTGGTTTGATGGCTACATCTGGGAAAATGTTGTGTCAATAGCCCACTTAGAAATCCCCTTACTGATAAAAATGCTGATGTGTCAAATACTTATTTTCCACGCTGTACCTTAAAGATCCCGTAAAGACATATGACGTATTTAAAGTCCTGCCCTTGGTAGGTTTTTTCCACAGTGTCTGAAGTTTTCTAATTATCCGTGATTTCTCTCTTAAGAAACCAATCGCGTGCCTTATAGTTTATGATAAGATCATAAGGAGTGCGTGATGCTCTGCTTCAGTCTGGTTTGCCGACATTTCTCGTTGTGCATGTTAATCTCTGTTTAAATCCCTGTGCCAAAGAGCTCAACCATAACTTCTTGTTGTGGTGACATGTGCGTCCTCACTACAGCATGCCCCTTACGGCATTGTTTGTGACTCTTGTTCACACAGGATGCTTTCCTTGAATGTTACGGTAATGTTACTGTAGGTCATCTTTATGGGAGCGATCCCAGAACATTTACGGGACGTGTTTGTGTTCACACAGAAGCCTTTCTGACAATTTTACGGAAATTTTCTGGGACCAACGTGCTGTGATAATGAGGTTTAGTTCTTGCTGTAATTTGGGTGAGAAACATTGCGGTATGTTGACATTTTTTTTCTTACAGAGCAGGTGCTTTCCAAAAATATTCTGCTCTCTGCTTTGTGCTGCTAGTCTTTTTTTACACTGACAGCCGTGAATGTGATTCCCTCAGAAAGGTGTTAGGGACTCTTACAAAACACATCTGAAGAGTTTGGAAAGATACAAATGTTTCAAGCTGAAGAAAACCTCACAGGTTGTCAAGTGAAAGCTCTCTGGGATCCTGCTGTGAATGAGAACAGAGAGCGTTTGGGGTGAAGTTGCTGACGTTATGAGATGAGCAGTCGAAGAGAAGATTCTCCCTCAACACAACTGTCATTGTGTAAGATATGAAGCTGTATCAATGTTTTATATTTAAACCCCAGGAATCCCACATTCACAAGACATTGTTTAACAGCACATTACAGCTATAACTTTACTTCAACCTTCATAAAGCTACCAGTGATGCAGTTTACCTGAATCTTAAAGCATCAGCGTCTCTCTCTGGAGAGTTTTTGTAACTAAAAAACACCATCACATTGTAGTACAGAAAGGGAATGATGGGTTACTGGTTGGTTCTGTATCTATTATATGTGTATCTTTACCTCATATCACATTATTCATTAATTCTTTAAAGTACAAAGAGAGAGACATAAGTCTTGAATCTTCTACAAAATCATACATAAGATGACAGCCAGACCCTTGATCATCCCATCACACCCTATTATAACAAAAAGTACTCAATAGACAGTATATACTACGGATGTTGAGCCTACTTTAGTATACTTCCGTTTTGTATACGCGAGTGTCACCGTACGATGCATGTGATGCAGATTTTATCATTAGAGGAGTATGCATGTTCTGTTTTTGTACTTGGCACATGCGTGTACAGAAGTATGTAAGCTAGGAGCGGTAGGGGAGAGTGGGGTAAGTTGTCACACTGTTCATAACTCCAACACCAGAGGCTCAATCTCAAAAATCAAATAGCCACTTTGTGTGATGAATTCTTCTACAGTCAACTTCGTGTTCACGTGTGGTCAAGATCGCTCTAATCTGACGAATTTTCTTATTTTTTGGCTTAAATAGTAAAAGATTTGCACTTTATGCAACACAACTTTGTTAGGTATGAATGTTAAAAATTATTATTTTGCACATAGTAGAGGAGACAATAACGTGTCTTTGATACTTTAGCTGACGTGCTATGTTAAGGTGAACCCAGTCTCATGGAGTTGCATATAAACAGCACGAAGTGTCAAAATCCTGCAATGCATACGCCAAATTCCAATTACGCCAGTCCTTCCCATTCACTTAAACGGTGCATCTTTTTTTGTCGTGTTATTTATTGGTTACTCAATTTTTTTGCTATTTTTTTACCATTTTCGCTTGAGTTTAGGGTTAGAACAAATTTTTGTTATATAAAAATTATATCCTAACTCAAACCCCAATTCTAACCCCAAAAACATGGAGAAACCTGTATATTAAATAACCTCCTTAAGCAAATCTGAAATGGTTTAAAAAACAAAAAAAAATTGAGAAACTAATAAATAAAATGACAAAAAACATTCGCAGTTTAAGTGAAAGGGAAGGACTGGCATACTATATGCATGCCAAATTGTAATTTTTTCACACTTTGTGCTATATTTATATGCATCTACATGAGACTCGTTAGGTTAAGCTATAACCTTGAGATTTAGCCGACATTAGCACACATGTCAGTGTGGGGCAAGTTGTCTCAATGACTTACGGGCAAGTAGTCACATGCTTTTCACACTGGATAACCCCAGGTTACTCTAAACTCTAGGTTAAGAGAATCCTGGGTTATCTGTTTCAGACTGTTCATACTTAACCAGTGATTAAGAGATAACCCTGGGTATTCATAATCTGATGTTTCACACTGTGCATTCCTAAACCCTAGGTCAGGAGTCTGAAACCCTGCTCATACACTACACCTGTCTGTAATTATCAAGCAACCCTGAACACCTTGATGAGCTGCTTTGGGTGGGTTTAATTGGGGTCATAACATTTTAACCCTGCTTCATTTCACACTGTGTGCATTTGGCATCACAATGCAAGGTTAACCCCTCAAAAGCAGTGCTAGCAGGGTTTCATAACACTGGATTAATTTCAGGGATAAACCCGCTTCTAAATTACAAGTGTGAGAAATAGTTGGGTTATTTTTGACCCATAATAGGTAAATATTGGACAGAACACATGCTTGGTTAAAATTGACCCAATGCTGGGTTGTTCTAACCCAACTACTGGGTTATTATACCCGTGGTTGCATAACAACCCAACATTGGATCATTTTAACCCAGCATGTGTTCTGTCCAATATTTTCCCATTATGGGTCAAAAATAACCCAGACATTTTTAGAGCGCACTAATATTTTATTAAAATGTAAAATAATGATAATTCTTGCAAGATGCATCCCATGTTTAAATGATTAATGTTTTGCATGATTTATAATGTGTGTATATTGTTAATGATTAGATGTTCCTCAGCAGAATTATAAATAGAAACTTACACAAACATTTCCATTTGTTCTCGGTTTAATGTTGCCTGGGAGCTAGCAACCAGGTTTTAAAGAAATCTTTGTTATTTTTAGAGAAATTCAGAGTTTGTATACCATATAACACATGCATATGTTTTTTTTTTGTCTCAAACTCACAGTGGCATTGAGTAAACACAAAACACTCCAACACTCACTGTTAATATGAGTCATGGGCATTTGGTGTGGGCAGGTTGACTGTATGACTACTGAACCTGATAATACTCTCAATCATTTCTTTAATTGCTGTCATTGCAGCGCTATAGAGATCCTCAAAGTGAAGCAGCCCATCTAGAGTCACGACAGGGTGCCATTCATTTCAATAAAACCTGACAGAAGTTAAATGGCAGCACTCCAAACTCTAAGCGCTGGATATTTTCCAGGCGGCGCACAGCATGTGAACTTTCAATGTAGTTCAAGGTTTCATAGATGCTCTGCGGGAAAAAGTAAAAAAAATGTCTGTGTCAGCTTCATTGTGTCTTGCAGTAAACAGGTTTTATTTCCAAGAAGCTGATGTATTTTTGAGAGAAACTTTAATGAGAAACATACAGTAGGTTATAAGGGTGTTGTGTGCATGTGAAGATGGATGGTGAGATGAATGCTGTAGGGATCTGTCTAATGAATGTTTATTTCAGTGATGTGACATCACCTGAGGTTTGTTATGCTGTCGTAGGTCAGGCGGGTGAGGTGTAAACATGTGTTAGCACCAGCTGGTGGGTGGAGGGTGAGATAAAATCAATGATGTTATTTCTGCACTGTTGAGCCAGAAAACATTGATACCCAGAGAAGATCTTTCAGAAAGAAACGTGACAGCAGAGCTGGAATGAGCTCGACTTGAAGAGGAATCTGTAAATGCGTTTGAGCTCCAGAGCTGTGCTGGTTCAGCGGGGTCGACATGGCTCAGTGCCGTAAGCCAGAAGGATTTAGTCTGAACCAGCCGACAAGCTGCCATACTGTAGTAACCTGAGGCTGGACCATAATCTGCAATCTTCTCATGCTCTCTCCTTCAACATTACATTTCTTCCATTTGAAGCTTTTGTAATTTTTGCATTTTAAAAGTTTATGCGTAAATGAAAGAGTCAAATATCTTTGGTTTTCAGAGATTAGACACATCAAGATCTCCAAATGTAGACTTTGAAAAAACTGAAAGAGAAGTGAAGAGTTTGTGTATTGTATAAATCACTATGAAGAATACGAACACAAGTTTAAACTCCTGCGAGAGATCGCTTTAACCCAGCTGCTCTTCATCTTTAAAGCTGTTGTCTTTAAAGAGATCTTTATAGGAAATATCACAGATGTTCCCTATACCTGACAGCAGTTGAGACTGGTGACTTCTTTTTCAAGGGCGCACGATGCGAAGCTCGTCACAACATGTATTTAGCCCGTCATATGTGTGGCTCATCATTTCAAAATATGTGTTCAACTTCATGTAAACTTATGTGCATCACGCGTCATGTCAAAATAAGTGCCTGCTGCAGACAATTCGAAGGAGTTTATGTTAAAAGAGATGCTCACAATAATAAGTGAATGAGTGAGTATTTTGTGAATAATAATAATAATAACAACTTAGACTTATATAGCGCCTTTCATGGTACCCAAGGTCACTTAACAAATTGGGAGGTTGGGGGGGGGTTAGGGGACAAAGGAGTCAGTGCAAATAAATGTTTTGAGGTGCTTTTTGAACATAAGCAGGGACGGGGCAGGGCAGACATGGAGAAGACTGTTCCAGATTCTGGGAGCATTGGCACAGAAGGCCCTGTCACCCAAAAGTGTGCAATCTGATGCGGGGAGTACCCAGCAGGTCCTTGTCAGAGAACCGCAGGGATTGTGACTGAGTGTAGGGGTGAAGTAGATCTGTGAGGTACTGTGGAGAGAGTCCATGGAGAGATTTGCAAGTTAGCAGAAGGATCTTGTAGGTGATTCGTGACTTAACTGGCAACCAATGGAGCTGTTTGCGGATGGGAGTGATATGCTGCCATGGCTTTGTGTGGGTTAGAACCCTGGCAGCTGAGTTCTGGACATACTGAAGTCTGCTAAGGGCCTTGGAGGACAGTCCAGATAGGACACCATTATAGTAGTCTAGGAGGGAGGTGATAAAGGCATGGATGAGTGTCTCAGTTACTGAGTGTGTAAGTGAAGGCCGGAGTCGTGAGAGGTTTCTGAGGTGTTAAAAGGCGGACTTAGTGACATTGTTGATGCCCGAAAAGAGAGAGTGGAGTCCAGCATAACACCCAGATTGCGCACCTCAGGAGATGGAGAAATGGAGCAGCCATCCCCAATAGGGCCTAGGTCTCCAATTTTCCTGAGCAGTGGTGGAGAGGCCACCACTACAGTATGAACTCGGTCTTATTACTGTTGAGTTTGAGTAGGTTAGTAGTCATCCATAACTTGAGTTCCTGCAGGCAGTTGACAAGTTGTGTGGGTGGAAGTTGGGAAGAGGGGTTTGTGCTGATATAGAGTTGGGTGTCATCAGCGTAACAGTAGAAGTTGAGTCCATGTTTACGGATAATATGACCTAGGGGTAAAATATAAATGGTAAACAGCAGAGGACCAAGTACTGAGCCCTGAGGCACACCATGCCTGTGTAATGTAAGCGTCTCTCTTATATCCTAAACCCTTTTGACGTGTGTGCAGCAGGCAGTTATTTTAGGTTCACATGACGCAACAAATATTTTCACATATCACATATTTTCAAAAGAAAAGTCAGCGGCCACCACTACATGACAGATATCACTGAAGTAGATGTCATGAGAAAACAGCTGTTTTTGTTTTGACAGAGAGGTCTGTAACACCTGCAGAGATGGAGAGATGTGACAGATCTGATTTAGGTGACCATACGTGCCAATTTTCCAGGACATGTCATTGCCAGGATTTCGGGTGATACTTCTGGAAGTTCAATTTGTCGACCACATACGTCATCGAGGTTCTTAAATTTCAGCTAAAGGGTCAGTGACAAAAATTTTCAAAAATCTTTAAAAAAAAAACTTGTTTTAAGAGCATGCATCAGGTTTATTTCAATGCACATGTATTGTATTTATGTTGATTTTATGCAATAAAAAATGTAACCGCTGATTATGCCAAAGAATGAGAAATATTAAATATTTTATGCACCTTGAATACGTTTTTGTAATATTTGCCCATATGCTGAAAACAGCTCTGTTTTCTAAATGATCAAATGATGTAAAAATGTATGTAAAAAATCATATTGAATGATACATTTGTCTGCCATTGTGCCAATGATGCTCTTTAAGCTCATATATTTTGGAGGAGAGATGTTTTGTCTGGGTCTTAATTCAGATCTAAATAGCATCAGGGCTGTCAGATGGTGTCTCAGTGGAACTTGATGTTATTTTGAGTACTGCAATTGGGTTATTAGACTTTGGGTACTTTAGATACCACAGATATTTTGCATCTGAGATGAGGGGAAAAACAAA
This sequence comes from Paramisgurnus dabryanus, assembly GCF_030506205.2. NCBI lineage: Eukaryota > Metazoa > Chordata > Actinopteri > Cypriniformes > Cobitidae > Paramisgurnus > Paramisgurnus dabryanus. Next base: position 10,305,504 of record NC_133348.1, read on the forward strand.
CAGTCTGTCTTCATTTCTAGCACATTCTTTATTTACATTCTCAGTATAACTGTGGAGGTAATTACTCCAAGGGTTTCGAGTGCACAAAATAAACCCTGCTGTTTTCCTTCTCGCACAGGTTATCAAACTCTAGTTAATGAGCATCGTTTTCAACGCTGAGATTAAAAGGTAAAGCAAAACAATGATTTCTGAAGCTGTTGGCGTGGTTGGGTTCTGAACTGTTGAAGGTAATTACTGAAGTGTAGTACCACAGGGATCTGACCGCTCACAACTCTTTTAGTCTGGAATTCAACAGGGCAGAGAGATTTTGTTTTTGCACAGTAATGGGCGTTTCACACGGCAGGCGGCAGATGCAAATGTCTAGTTCGTTTTCAATAGGAACAGAGGTGGTCCGCACGAAGTGCACCCAAAATCCTGCCCCTTCCACAGAAACAGTGCTTCAAGGCAAAGAAAAACATAAATTGTACTAAATTCTGCACAAAACGCTTCCACTACACGAGGAAAGCTGATTTCGCCCTTGCCGTGTTCTGTGTGATATGCCCATAACGGTGAAAATCGATAGTTTTCCTATCCTTTGATGCTATTGACACTTGTGTACTGACTCTGAATCATATTTAATTAAAGATCCATCTGTGGATTCAAGCCAACAGTCACACTTTAGTTCCTGTTTCAAACCTGAATTGAACGTGAAGGGTTCAGCTTGAACCAAAACCCAACTTACTGCACATTCATGAAGCATGTGAAGTAATGTCCCTACTGAAAAATCCAGCTAAGACCAGCATAAGCTGGTAGCTGCTTTTAGCTGGTTTAAGATGGCAGTAGTTGGTTTTCAGCTGGTCTTCCAGCCTGACCAGCTAAGTCCAGCAAGACCAACTTAAACAGTGACCAGCTGGCTACACCAGCAAAATTAGTTAAAACCAATCTGGGACACCAGCTCACCATCTCATGGTGGTCTTAGCTGCATTTTTAAGTGGGGATCACTGTTTGGATTTGCTGTGACATTTCATGTCTGAAGCCATATTCGGATGGTAATTGTTTCTCATGAGGATGTTTGTAAAAAAATGTTTGATAAAACTCGGATGAAAATAATTTTGTGATGGATGTGTGAGGTTATAATTCGAAACACCTGGAAATGTGCTGCACATGTGGTTGATTCATAATCATTCACATGACCTGGATACTTGATTATATGTCTATGAAAAACTGTTGTGTAATTGAATACATATTACAATTATTTAGCACTTGTTGCTGCTAATAGACATTATAACATTTTCGTGATTTTCTTCTCTTTATTTATATTCAGCTCCCACTCGCTGTCATGGAAAGACGTTAAACTTTGTTCCTGTATACTTCTCATTATTTCAGTTAGGAAGGTGTCAATGGTTAAAATGCACGCACAGAAAGACGTTTCATAGGTGCAGAATAAATGTGAAGCATGTGACCATACGGTGCTTTTTTAAGTAGTCTAAAAGGAAATGCAGAATGACTTTTGCATTGATCCCCTTTTATAAACTCAGAGATGTGAGTGTGTTACGACCTTGATGTTCATCAAAAATCAGTGCGTAATTCTGCTGGGGATTTTTCTGCAGGTGGTCGGAGAAAAACACTGACATTCTGGATTCGTAAGGCAATAAAATCTCTGACTACCCCCTGTAAATTATGAAGATACCTTACGTCCCCACGAGATACAATTACCGTCTGATTAGGGCTTGAGTGAGATTTTTTTAGTAACGGCCATTAGCATAACTATACTGTAGATATATACTGCAACTAAAAGATTTATTGTTGAGTATTCTTGAATAGGTTTAATGTTTCCACAAGACATGGTCCTACACAATTCGTGCTACATAATTAAATGTGACTCTTCTTTATTTGTTATTTCAAGCATCATTTATTCATTATTCTTCTAAAATTGCATTAAGCCTCTTATATTTGCAATTATTTATGCTTATCTATTACGTCAAAAAAGATAAATCAGATTGGTTAGTAGAGGTAATAACAGAGCTCTGTATAAGTTGAGGACCATGTACTGTATGTACACCACAAATTGTGTAGGGTAGTAGTCACTGCTTAGTTGCATAGGAAGTTAAAGTTGTAGGTCATCGGCGTAGCAATGGTAGTTCATACTATATTTCTGGAGAATGGAGCCTAGGGGAAACATGTAGAGCGAAAACAATAAAGGGCCAAGAATAGAACCCTGAGGTACACCATAAGGGATGGGCGAAGAAGGTGAGTTTTTTTACTGAAATACGTCCTATTCTTTAAATAAGAGGTAAACCACTGTTATGCCGGGCCTTGAACCCCTACTGCATATTGTAATCGATTCGAGAGGATGTCGGAGGTTACACTCAAATCTAAAAGTATAAGAAAATCAGATGACCCTGAGTCAATAGACAACAAAAGATCATTATTAACTGTAAAGAAGTGTGTTTAAAAGACTCTGGGAAAACCCCACAAGTCAAAGAACTGTTTATAATAGTTAAAAGTGCAGGGCTAATAGTGTCCAATATCCTTCTAAGCAAACAGCCAGGCAGTACATCGGATTAACAATATGTACATTTCATCTTGGAAATGAAAACTAGTGAAATTGCTTGAAGGCGAGATCGGACGAGAATCAGCAATGTCAGGAGGAGAGAGGTGAGATCTGATATCTTGTACCTTCTGTACAAAGAAACCTAAAAATTATATGCAGGTCTCAAGCCTGTTTGCATTCATGGCAATCAAATGTAAAAAGTATTGAGATTTTGCATCGCTGACAGACTTTTGATAGTTGGCTAGACAATCTTTGAAAATTTGACAAGAAACCTAAAAGAAACACTCATTGGCTCTTGCATCTACGTCACAGATTTGTGCCATTGCCGTCTTTCAGTCAATGTACTTTTGAAATTTGAAATTTGTACCTTGACAGAGAGAAGCCAGATTAATGTTCTCGTGGATTAATAACTGTAATACGTTTCTGTACTTCATTTACTCCAGAGAGGACCGTGACTGCAGCACATCTTCATTTTAACTCCTTTTGGTTCTGCTTTTGAAATTTCACAATATATAAATTATTGTGATTACACTTCTGTCTGTTATTCTTTACAGTACATGATAAAATATCTTTTAAATGCTTTATAGTAACTATTGTTACAAAATTTTGCTACACATTTTTGTCCATTACGTTGCATAATATAAAAATAATACATTACATATTTTTAAAGTTTTCGTATAAAAATGTTTTGGGTTTAGGGTAAGGTTTGGGGTAGGGTGGTAACATTATCGATATATATCGATATACAGCGATCTTTATGGTATGAAAGATTTGTAAATGTTTTACGTTTTGTGTTTTTTAAACCTACATATTAAACATATTAACAGTGAGATCAGGCTGGTGTGCTCATTAAGGATCAAACTTGTGATTTAACCCAATGCTCTACCTGTTAAGCTACAGGAACTTCAGTTCTCATGCAGACCTCTGAAGTGTGTTTTACATCAGAACCCAGTAGTTTCCATAGTTACCATCACACCTGTTTCTTATTTCACCTAATGAATCCACCTGCTTCTACTTTCTAAATGTTTCCACAGTCCTGCATTATTAAAACCAAAGTCTGGTTATTTCTGGATTTGTGTCATCGGCTGTGTTCAGAAAAGATATCTGCAGAGTATATGAAGCAGTCAACATTAACAAAAGTACTTTTTGTCACATGGCTTCAATACATCCCTTACACAAATTAACTATGGTTTTATTGTGGTAAAAGTGTAGTAACCATGGTTTTTGTGGTTTATTGATTACTATCAGCAAAACCATGGTTTTACTATGGTTTTTGAAAACCATGGTCATCAAAACTATCGTTATTTTGTAGTTACTATGGTTTTACTACAGTTACCATAATTTCTTTGGTTTTAACTGTAGTAAAACCATGGTTCATTTTCGTAGGTGATGTGTTTTGTATAGATTGTGGCATCTAATTATGTTCTCAGAAACATTTCAGCTATTTTGTATTTTTTCATCCAATTTTACTATGTGAATGTGTTGTAACTGTGGGATAAAAAATAATAAATGAAGAAGAAAGATCAAGTGAAGAACAGTAGATTATGGGATACATGGTGTGCTTTGTATCACTATACATTTAGGCAAAACTGTGTACCAAAAGAGAGATTGAGAAAAAAGAGATTGACCGTATGACTTGGTTCAGGTCTTCATCTGTGAACATCATCATGGTAGATGTCCGAACAAGGATTATCAGTCAGTACCGAAATACTGATGTAGACTGGGAAAGATATGTTGAATAATCGGTTAAGAGTAAACACATGAGGAAAAGCTGAATGTAAACAACATAAACAGAGGTTTAAAAAAGAAAAGAATGAGAAAAAGAAAAGAAGAAGGTATAAGAGCTCTCTCTGCTGGCTAGAAAAACACACAATGTCAGAGTGATTTCTCTGAACTGACTTCATTTTTTTTGCATTGACTTTATGTCATTTTAATGCATGCACTGTATGAAGTCAGATCACCTCAAGTTTGGTGTCCTACGGTTCATTATGTGAACGTTTTACTTGCATCTCACAACAGGAAAGTGGCATTTACATTTTAAAGCTCCCATAACCTTTAGTACCTATTGATGAATATCAGTCATGTGACCTTTTATGTCATTCCAGTTGCCGCCGCCATCTTGTGTACCTACTGAATAGTCTCAGCCTCAGATGTCACGCCCACAGACAGTTGGCTAAACGTCTGATGTTTATCGTACACTTTTCTGGAAACCCTGTGAGAATGTTAAAGTCGTGATTGGTTGTTTGACATGTCAGTCAAACAGCTCGTGGGCGGGCTTTGTCCAGAAAAAGCAACGAAAAACACGCGAGACACTACCGAGTACCAGTAGGTCTACTGACAAGCCTTGGCTAGCTTGCTACGATTTACGGATTTCTTATCTTTCACTGTCTTTGATTCTTACGGATACAAGAAATGGCTACCAAAGACAACATTTCACACCTTGACTGTCATGAAAAGAAACGCTACTTAAAAAAAATATCTTGGATAGGGTGTGATGCCTACTCGATCCCTGATGTGTTCTGAACTACCACTATTTTTACAACACTAAGAAGGCGCGACACAACATGAAACTTTGCTCAAAGTATCACCTGAATCTCTACACAAGACAGATCAGCTCTTGCAACTATTTCCTGAAAAACACGACCCCCTCTTGGTGTACCATGGAAAGAGGGAGTCATGAGCAAGCAACGCACACAAACCCAAAAAACAAAAACAGATAAACACGCACAGACCAGACATCTTCTGTCTCATTTACTAGTGAGAAAACTTTGCAGAACAAAGTGAATTGCATTGAATTAGATACAGCACGTTTTCGGTTGTGTATTGCTATCGTAGTTGTTTGCTTTTAATTTTGAAAACAAAAATATTGTTATGCTAATTCGTAAGGTAAGAGCTACATAAACAACACAATGTTCCATCAAAGTGGAATATCTGAATCCATCTAATAAAATCATATCACGTACCTAGCTTTCCAAAATAAACACTGCAATGACCCTTTCAGACCCTTTGCCATCTCATCTCATGGAAAAGCAGTAAGGTTACCGATGTTAATTCGGGTTTTTGCTCTTTGCTGATCCAGACGGTCTTTCGCCGTTGTTATTTCAAAAGATGTCTTTCATTTTGTGGGTCCTGTGCAGGTTGTCAATTCAGTAGGAAAGTTTGTTTGCCCCTGTTTACATACAGGAGGTGAGCACACGTGAACGCACTGATGACGTATGCCGTGAACAGGTCATGCAAAACACATTCTTTGCATGCTTCCAGTTATTGTGTTCAGCCCGAGTTCAATGATTTGTTGAACATTTTTTGACCCTACGCATTTCACAGATGACATATATTTATCAAAATACATTTAGACAACTCAGCATAGTGATTGCTATCAGGATGTGAGGAGACGTTTAACCAGCATAACTAAAAATGTTTCCGGATCAAATCAGATACCCTGCCTTTAATAAGTCAGAATGCATGAAATAGCATTAACCCCCCCCAAACCCTATATTTTTTATAAACCTAACTTCTTCTGTTTTCATGTTCTGCCCTAAAATGTGTGCTTATAATATCTGTAAAATAAATGCAACTTGATTTGATTTGTTATCTCTGACATTCAGACATTTGTAAGTGTGGCGCATGTGTCCAAAAGCGCTGTAGGGCCACTTAAACTGTCAAAGGCAAATTGATTGATAGTTGTGGATGATTTATAACCCGCTGTCATATCAGATTTGTGGTCGTGCGAACGCAGTCTGGTCACCGTCCTGCTTAATTCATAACATTTGTCAGATTATATGCAACAGATGTTTCATACAATTTCAGAACACGTTTCAATGTCACAGTAAATGTATTTTATACAAGACGTCTGCAGTCTGAGCATAAGAAAACAGCATTACTGTGCACACTTGAATTCATATTTCTCACTCCAGTGAACGCGCTGCTGTTTCCTCACTAATGTAGTTTGAGTTTAGATTAGCTGAATGCTCGACTTCACCTCGTTTATCATAATACACAACAGATCTACCTTAAGGTAACATAGGTGCACTCCTGATGGGACGGCACGTACAACATTTCTTGTAAATTGATATTTTGTTTTGGCCAATATTGAAGACATCATTGCATCCTCCATAGTAAACACAATCCAAGAATGCACTACAGCAAGCTCTTGACAAAACAACCATGCTTGGGAGACAAAGTCATAGAAATATCGATTAAAATATATTTCATACAATAGAGAAAAGTATTGATGATAATATGCTGAGTCAAATATATTTTATGATTATTAGAGTTTTATGTTATAGTTAAAGCGGCCATGTCGCAAGACTTTTTTAAGATATCAAATAAATCTTTGGTATCCCCAGAGTACATATGTAAAGTTTTAGCTCAAAATGCAATACAGATCATTTATTATAACATGTTAAAATTGACACTTTGTAGGTGTGTGCAAAAATGTGCCGTTTTGGGTGTGTCCTTTAAAACGCACATGAGCTGATGAAGTTCAAACACTGATCACAATGATGGTGGTTTGTTGCAACTGAAACTCAATTGTGCTGTCAATTATTTTCTCTCTTTCTCTTTCTCTTTGTACTAATTGGCAGTGCTGTGGTTGGATAGTGCAGATTAAGGGGTGGTATTATTATAATAAGAGCTCCTTATGACATCATAAGGGGAGCCAAATTTCAACGACCTATTTTTTCATGTTCTTGTAGAGAATGGTTTACCAAAACTAAGTTACTGGGTTGATCTTTTGCACATTTTCTAGGTTGATAGAAGCACTGGGGACCCAATCATAGCACTTAAACATGGAAAAAGTCAAATTTTCATACCATGGCCTCTTTAAGCTGCATGTAAATGTAAAACTATTGTAATACATAACAGTTCAAATCCCTTTGATTTATAACGTGACTTAACTGATGTGATTGTATTCTCTCGCCAAATTATATACAGTAAACAGATCAACTACAAATGACTTCAAGTGAATCATTTTCATTAAAGCTTTTTTATAAAGACCCGCTGTTAATGATGAGTCTGGAATACAATATATAAAAAATTAAAATAAACTGATATTATTTCTAAGAGTCTAACACAAAATAAGAGTTTGAAGAAAGCTCACTTCTAAAACGATCACTGTAAATGATATTTAATATTTATGAGGTGGGTTTTTATAATTCATTTTGAATGAGAGAGGATTTTTCCTCTTATTTCACAGCATGCAGCTGTTTATTTATGCGAGTCTTGAAGTCTGTGTGTGCATGGGGATTCAATTCAATACGTGACTTCACATAACACAGACTGTGTGTGAACATACAGATACATAAAGACACATATAAAGACATGCAGACAGATAGAGACATACAGGTATGCACAAACCATATAGTCTATACAAGCTCAACAGGCATATAAAGGGCATATAAAGACACATGTACTGTATACACATAATGGCACAGATTATTCTCGCAGCATTTGTTTCTTTGTAATCACAAAATTGCTCAGAAAAGTGTCATTTCTGATGTTATGTATTTGCAAATATATTTGAAAATATATTTTCATAATTATTAAATAAATTTGGAGCCATATAGATTTAGATATTATAATATAAGTACATGCAAAATCTTATTATCTCTCTGTTGATTTGATCACTTCTTTACACACACATTATTTAATAACAAAGAGTGTAATTATTTTAATTGAACACACTACTTGGATGCTGATGGGATGACTTATGTATGCAGCACTGGCGCCCTCTGCAGGATTAAAGGAGCAGTGCTTCATACAAATCACCATAGCAACCAGTAAAAGCCAATTGTCTGCAATCAATGACCCCAGTGATCATAGGTCTATATTTAGATTCACTATTCAGAGTTTATTCATAGGGAAAACTGCAGGGACAATTTTATAAAGGACAATTCCTTTCACACATGCACACTTTAAATGAACATTGTAAAGGATATTGAGGAATGAAAAATGAATGAATTTTTCTCTTGACAAGGTCTTATTTATGATGATCACTTTTACTTTAGACAGGATGAACAAACAGTAAAGTTGTGGTTCCTTTGTCTTTGTTGAGATGTTTTTGTCTCCTCATTTATTTATAAGATATGATTCAGATTGTATAATAACCTGATGAATGGCAATCATTCTTCATCTTACTGAGAACCTCAAACATTACAAATGCTAATTCAGAAAATTTCAACAGAATCTTGCAAATGAAGCATGTTTTATTAGATTTTTTTTCATCCTTGTGTTTACTCTGATATTCATTATTTATTCTCTTCTGGTCCCCTGAGAGGATAAATGGGTGATAATTTATCATACTGAAAACCTCTGACAGCATCTTACCACTTACTGTTATATTAAAAAGAAAATTACAGACAGAGTTTAATCCATTACTCATAATCAGATGAATAAAGACATAATCCACAGACATAAACAACTTATTCCAAGAGTAAATTTAGAACCGGTGCCATTCAACCAAACGTGTATATTGTTACTATGGTAAATGTAAAAGTCTTTATATGAACAGCAGATGGCAGTGTTTAAATGTCATTATCTGTCTTCTTTACGCATCAATATACAACTCAAATCACTTTAACAAAAACCTACCAATCCTTACAGCATCACAGGATTTTATCATTTCAGTTGTATCATTTCAAACCAGAATTGTTTGTGCCACATTGATAAACACATTAGTTTAATCTTTATGAGTTTTGTTTTGTGTTTATTGATGTTGAAGCACATCACATTTGCTTTATTAAAGCTCAGTAACGGTGTGCCACAGGTTCATATCATCTGATTTAAAAAAACTCTTGTTTTCATCTTAAACTATGTGACCCTGTGTGTAAAATCCATACGTTTTATAATCTAATGATGACATTAGGAGCATCAGAGTTTGATTTCACACTTTGACATGGCCTTACATGATTTTAGTCAACCGGAATGACCTTACTTGGTTAATATTAAGGTTATAAATGTTCTTTACATTACGTAGGGTGATTTTAGGTAGAAAACAGCAACATGTTGGGCAATAAGAGTGTAAATGTTTAAATTTAAGATTTAAGAAGTATTTAAGTACTTGTTACTATACTTTCTAAATCCTAAATAATACAAAGAAAGGCTTGAAACGGCTCAAATAAATTATTTAGAAGTACATCAATTATTCTGCTCACACTTTTTATGGTCTCACTATTAACTAACTATTTACAACTTTTGCCTTAATATAGCCTAGTCCTAATTATTTCTTATTAATACTTAGTAAAGTAGTTGTTAAGTTGAAGTATTGGTAGGATTAAGGATTTGCAGAATCAGTCATTAATGTGCTTTTTAAGTATTAATAAACAGCCAATATCACAGTAATATTAATGCTAATAACCAACTAGTTAATAGTGATAATTATAAACTACACTAGTGTGTTACCATTATTCGTATCAACTCACCAAAGTAATAAACATTAATGTTAACCTTAGTCTTTAAATATTGATGTTAAATCCACTATTGTAGGCTATTATATATCATTGATCTACAGTCCTGTCCAGTACTTAGTTAAATTACATCAGAAGTCATTAAATTACTGAAAAAATAAGAGTAGTCCCTTACTTTACTTTTTAAGAAAAACCTAATTAAATTACAGTAATTATTATTATTAAATATTAATTACAGTCATTGATACAAGTCTGTTAATTATATTTGTTTATTAGTTGTATTTTTTTTTATTGCTCAAAAAAAATGTTATTTTAACCTTACCAGCAGAACCGCTGTGAGCACGTGCTTGGCTAGGACCATGGACTGTAAAAAATGGTCAGTGCACGCTGACGTAAAATTGCTTTTAGCCAATCACAAATATTATGATTTTGTGACATCTTTTGACATATTTAAAATAACAAAAAAAAAAAACAGACACCAAAGGAGCAAGCAGTGTTCATTACATGTGTGAACATCTGACCCGTCTTTCTTATTTACTGCAGTTTAACGGTCTGCATGCGTAATGTGCTGAGACCTTTGGAGTTCACTCTGATTATGTACATTAAACAATCTTTCCTTATAAACGTTATCAGCTACCCTACTATAACTAAGAAAGTATAAGAGACACACTTATTTAAATTGAATTTAAGGCCTTATTTTTATTATTTTTTTAAGGTAAAAAATGAGAATGAGAGCAGTTCGTGCGCCCTGTTGTCATGCGCACTGACTGCAGCTCAGATGAGACGCACACACGCATAAATCTCCTCCTCAGTCCATCCTCGTCCTCACACTCATCGTATCTTCCTCATGAGGAGCACAACTGCTTTTAAGGTACGTGCGTGTGTGTCTGTGTGTCTAAATACGCGCGGTTTACGCGCTGTTTGCCGCGTGTTTCATTGTTGCGCGCTGTCTGCGCAGACGGCCGCAGCTGAGATGGTTTATCAATCGCCAATGTTTTTTGGCTGTATGGGGAGTTCCGTGTCAACAGCATTTTCCGGCGTAATCGTGACATTTCCCAGTCAGCAGCAAATCTGGACCCATCACAGGCAGGTCATGGGTGCGTTTTGAATGGGTGCAGTATTTTGGGTCTATGGAGTTCAGACTGTGACGATCAAAAGTATACTTCTACGGAAGTACACGATACAGTATATGGTAGTCCATTATCTGTCTTACTTATTTGTTGGAATTGAAAATATGGGTGATTATTATTTTAAAGATTTGAAAATATAATGATGTTGGTCTAAGCCAGTGCCTTTGGATATTTACAATATTGTTGTACAAAAATGTTTTAATTTGTACTAAGTTTTATTCAGATTTTAAAAGTGTATTAATGTTTTCCTCGGGTAAAGACAGTTCATTCATTATGAATTAGTTTCATCACAGTTATGATCAAATATATACAAATGTTTTTGCTTTTAAGATCTGTTCAGTTGTTGACACCTGCTGGTAATTGCACCTGTTGCAAAAGAAAATTAACTTTTAAAAAATGACAGCTAATGAAAAATTAAAAATAACAACTGGTATTGCCAATAAACTTTCACAAATGTGTTCTCCTGAAGATGATCAAATATTGTGCATACACTGTCTATAAGAAGTTTTAGGCACATGATGAATGAATGCATGCATCTCCAGTTTTATGGAAATGAAGGATTTCTGCACAATATGAGCTGTTTACTTCTTGTAATATGGTTTGGAATCTTAAAAATAAGGACAGGGTATACTGTATACAATTTCTTTTTTATCAATAATTCCTTTAACATTTACAACAACAACAGTAATGACAGTAAATGTCTTTGTGCTCCATATAGCATTTAAAATGCAAGGTTTATATAATATAATGTTAAGAAAATCTCTTTTTTTTGTAAGTTCTATGCTGTTAAAGTTGACGTGAGCGTGTATGTTTACAGTATTATCACAGAGTGAAGGTCAGATAACTCATCTTATTGAAGCTCAGCTGACATTTGCTTGGCATTTTTGATTTACCGACGTCTTGTGATAGATCTTCCATCACTTGTTCTTCAGATGCAGAGAAAGCAGGAGATAATAGTTGACCTCTTCTGTCCTTTGATGTTTCGGGAGGATGTGAGGATGGGATGTAAGGAGCTGAGGGGGATGAATCTGGATGTGTCGTATGCTAATCTGTTTTTATTGAGTCATTTTACTTTGCGTCATGTGGTGGTGCGTCTGTGACGTTAGATCAATTTCTCTTCATCTGTAACCTGCTGATTTTGCAGAATAAATTTTGGTCTTATTTTCATGTGCAGCGATCTCTGCTTTAGAATTATGCTGACTCTAGTGTGCAAAAGAACCTCCCACCTGTCTGTCTGTCTGTCTGTCTGTCTGTTTGTCTGTCTGTTGAGGAAAAGAAACTCTTGTCTGTCTGTCTGTCTGCTAAGCAGAAGAAACGTTGGTAACACTTTATTTCGCTTTATTAGTCCACTTTAGACATTTTACTAACTATAAGAAACTTTGCAACTACTTATCAACTACCAATCTTTAGAGAATTAGTAGACTGTCTGCTTAATATCTACAAACACTTTATTGTTATGATATCTCAACAGACAATCAACTGACTATAAGTATCTTTGCAGGTGCATGTCAACTTATTCCACTAACCCAAACCTCTTCCCTAACCCCCACCCTTACAGTCTACTTATACACTAATGACAGTTAATTGACGTACAGTTGCAAATTATTGAAAGTTAGTTGATAAGTAGTGGACTATCAAAATAAAGTGTAACCGAAACGTTCACCCGTCTGTCTGACTGTCTGTCTGTCTGTTTTTTGCCTGTCTGTCTGTCTGCTAAGTGGTAAAAACTCTCACCTGTCTGTCTTTCTGTTTGTTTGTTTGTTTGTTTGTTTGCCTGTCTGTCTGTTTGCTAAGCGAAAAAAAAATTGTCTGTCTGTCTGGTGAGCAAAATAATCTCCCACCTGTCTGTCAATCTGTCTGCTAAGCAAAATAATCTCTTGTCTGTCTGCCTGTCTGTCTGTCTTCTAAGCAGACAAATTTCTCACCTGTCTGTCTGCTAAGCAAAAGAAACTCTCACCTGTCTGTCTGTCTGTCTGTCTGTCCTCTAAGAAGAAGAAACTCTTAACTGTCTGTCTGTCTGTCTGTCTGTCTGTCTTCGAAGCAGACAAATCTCCCGTCTGTCTGTATTCTAAGCAGACAAATTTCTTTCTTGTCTGTCTGTCTGTCTGGTGAGCAAAAGAATCTCTCACCTGTCTGCCTATCTGTCTGCTATGCACAAATTTCTTACCTGTCTTTCTGTCTTATAAGCAGAAAAAACTCTCACCTGTCTGTCTGTTAGTCTGTCTGTCTTCTAAGCAGACAAATTTCTTGTCTGGCTGTCTGTATGTTTGTCTGTCTTTGAAGCAAACAAATCTCCCACCTCTCTGTTTGTCTGCCAAGCAGTAAAATCTCCTGTCTGTCTGTCTGCTAAGCTGAAGAAACTCCCATCTGTCTGTCTAACTGTTTACCAAGCAAAATACACTCTCGTCTGTCTTTCTGTCTGTCCTGTGAGCAAATGAATCTCCCACCTATCTGTCTATCTGTCTTCTAAGCAGACACATTTCTTACCTGTCTGTCTGCTAAGCATTAGAAACTCTGACCTGTCTGTCTGTCTGTCTGCTAAGCTGAAGAAACTCCCACCTGTCTGTCTAAGTATATGCCAAGCAAAATAATCTCTCGTCTGTCTTTCTCTCTGTCCTGTGAGCAAATTAATCTCCCACCTGTCTGTCTGTCTGTCTGTCTGTCTGTCTTCTTAGCAGACAGATTTCTTACCAGTCTGTCTGTCTGCTAAGCATTATAAACTCTGACCTGTCTGTCTGTCTTCGAAGCAGAAAAAACTCACTTGTCTGTCTGTCTGGTGACCAGAAGAACCTCCCATAGTCGTGCTCTTGCTCCTGCTCTGGTTGTTTTCCTGGAGAAGTTACCATATAAGGAATTGTGCCCTTTATGATGTCATAAAGGACCATACCTAAAAATAACTCAAAACATACATGAACCCTGACAGAGTGTATTTGCCACAGAAATACCCCAACTAGTTTTTAAAAACTTTGCCCATGTTAAGCATGAGAATCTTAACAGTGTAAATAAATCAGACTGCATGAAATAGTATCAGACATCCCCTGTAAATAGTTTTTAGCTTCACTGTAAGGTTTCATGGAAACAAAAAGATTCATTGAAAGCAGTCATGCTTGATGGCAAAGCTTTCATCGTTTCAGCAGTTATGAAGCGCCTGAAAATGATACTTAACATGATTAACCCACTTAAACTCTCATAATTTAGACATAAAAGACGTGAGGAAGATGTTCGAGTCTTTCTGGCATTGTGCGTTCATGTTCTCATTTGCATTATGGCTTTGATTCTTTGCCCTCAGCTTTGGTTTTGCATTTTAGTTTGCCGGGGGTGGCCTGTTTACCCAAACACTTTTAATAAGATGTTCATAGAAACCATCAACCACATATTTATATCATAATGTCAATAATGGGCTTTTAGCTGACCTTAATAAATATAGAGCCAATGAATGCAGAGAAAGCCACTTGACCCGATTACATAAACTCACACTGTGATACAAATGAGAAGATCATTTAAAACCAAGACACAGCCTTACAGTACATCCTTCTGGTTTTCTTCTAAATTAACATTTTCTGCTATGTTTCAATAATTTTTTTGTTTTACAATGTTTGACTAATATTAGTTCTTAAATGGTCTTAAAACAACTGAAGTACTGAAGGTCAAAAAACTTTAAAAAAAAAAAGTGTGAGTATGATCTAAATAGTGCTGCAAAACGATTAATCGCGACTAATCATGTGCAGAATAAAAGTTTTGGTTTATATCATATATGTGTGTGTACTGTGAATAATAATTATGTGTATATAAATACACACAGATGCAAGAATATATTTAAGAAATATGTACATGTGTATATACAATTTTATATTACATATAATTTATATTTTATGTATAATAAATAATATACTTACTATATAAATTTTTTTTTCTTAAAATTATACATGGATGTGTATTTATTTATATGTATTTATATCTACATAATTATTATACTTATAATACTTATTAATATACTTTTTTTAATTGTATTATTATTTACATGTTAATTTTATGCTTTTTTCTTCATGTTAATGAGTTGACACCATGGTAGAGTTAGTGATCCTTCTCAATGACCATCTCCAAAATCAACTTTCAGTTCTTAACTTTCATGTCAGTTATGAGTCAGGTCAATATCTTAAAGTTATAAGCACAGGGTGACATTACATTTATATATTTTCTGAATGCTTTTATTTAAAGTGACTTAGTCTGTTATATATCACATGTGTGCTGTGTGTGTATTTCATGTTTTTGTTATATAGAATGGCATACCGGTGGATGAGTCTATAGTGTTTTGATATACAGTATAACACACTTCATAAAAGTGTTATGATTTGTATGGACTTAAATCTTAAATGGTCTCATTAAGTTTTAATCTCAGTCTGAAGGCAGAACCTGAGGCAGAACCTCGGTGTGTGCCGAAAGAAATGTGGCTTGCAAGAATCGCAGCTCTATATGATTACATTTTAATGACCTGAAATAAAAAAAAATTCAGAAACATTTAGGCCTTATTTTACCAGCAGTCCACCCCTACTGCACCCTGTGATCTATATTTTGTTATTCTGTTATCCTGCACACATTGATTGTGAAGGTTTTGATTCATGTCTGCTCTGTGGCTGTATTCTCTCTGATCATCATTACATCTCAGTGACATTTACAACATCTGTGTGCAATTGCAGGCGGTGACTGATGCTGATAGAATTATGAGAGAGAGAGAGAGAGAGAGAGAGCGAGAGAGCGAGAGAGAGAGAGAGAGAGAGAGAGAGAGAGAGAGAGAGAGAGAGAGAGAGAGAGAGAGAGAGAGAGAGAGAGAGAGAGAGAGAATTTTTTGAATTTTAACAACCACTTTATTATAAAAAACAGTTATTTCAAGAAAAAACCATCAGAAAAAACAAAACAAATTACATTAATTCAGCTATGAAATACAACTCATCATTTGGAACAGAAAACATACCAACATCACTGCACCATTCAATCTTAAAGACACTGATTGCATTCATCAATTTGTAATAGTTGAAATCAACAAAGATTCTTGATTTGAACATATTCTTAAAAATTGTAACTAAGTCTTGTGCATTTTTCTGTTCAATTTCATTTTTCCTAGAAATATAAATAGCCTGCTTAGCTTGACCAACAATGAAATTCATTAGCTGACACCTGTATTTCTGTAGTTTACTGTATTTAAAACCCAATATAAAACCTTGCTTTGTAAAAGAAACACTTAATAATGAAAATAAAAAATCTAAAAGTTCAAAAAGTGGAGAAAGTCTGTCACAATTCATAAAACAATGAAAAATTGTTTCTCTCTGTAAACAAAAAGGACAATTCTCATTTGTATTGGGATTCATTTTTGTCACAAAAGAATTTACAGCTATGGCACCGTGCAAAATTCTCCACTGGAGATCTCCTGCTCTTTTAGTCAATGGTGGTTTGTACAGTACTCTCCACTGTGGTTTAATTTCCTCTGTCAATCCTAAATTGTTTCTCCAAACTGTGTCAGTTCTATCTTTTAACATGTTTTATTAGTAAGCTTCACAATATATCTGTAAAGCACCTTTCCTTTAGCTGTGCAAAAATCTACAATTTCATTTTCTTTCAAGCATAACAAAGGACTATTAAAACTGAATTCTTCAAGATCAGGTATCAAATTGATGTCTGGAAAAAAATCATCAGCATCAGTGTAAATAAGACCCATGCTATATTCTTCAAGTATGTTTTTTTCTTCAGAATTTAAAACACAACTCAGTTTGTCTAGAAACTTTTTAGCAAATCTCACTGATCTTATACCCAGATGTAAAGCAAGATTTTCAACGTTTTTTAGTCCAGGTCCTGCTTTGTCAACAATATCTTTCAATTGAAACATATTTTTTGACACAAGTAAATCTTTAAGTCCTGGAATGTCATTTCCTGACACATCAAAGCGACTTCCAAAGATCACAGGTTCCTCAAGCAACCAAAAAAGAGAAGTAGCTGACTCAGTCCATTGATGTTTAAAAAGTCTCCACACTTTAAAGAGACTTTTATAAAAGGAAGGTAGTCCAGTTAAATCTAGGTAAATAAAATCCATCAAGAAAAGCGCAGCATGAAGTCCCATTCCATTCACTCTACGCAAAATGCTTTGAGCCAATGGCTTCCACACTACATTTTGTGGTCCCATGAGTAATCGTTGAATAAATTGTAACCGATAGGTCGCTCCTCTACTAATAAGATTTACCAAACCTTGACCTCCTTCCTCTCTTTGCAGAAAAAGAACACTTTGAGGAGTCCAGTGTAGATTGTCCCAGAAAAAATTAACCATTTCTCCTTGAAGTTTTGGTAAAAGTCCCACAGGTGGATCTACGCATGCAAGTTTATGCCATAGAGAGGACCCCACTAAGTTATTAATTATAAGTATCCGACCCCTGTACGACAGTTGTGGAAGTAACCATTTCCATTTCTGGAGACGTCCTCTTATTTTTTCTAGCATGCAATCCCAGTTCTTTTGAACAAAGTCTTCATTACCCAGAAAAACTCCAAGGTATTTTAAACCACATTTCTTCCAAGTTAAACTTCCAGGTAAAGTAGGAGGTCCTTCATTCCAATCACCCATTAAAAGGGCTTCACTCTTTAACCAATTGACTTTAGCAGAAGAAATTTTATTAAAATCATTAACAATTGTCTCCATTTTTGTAACATCATCAGCATCAGAGATAAAAACAATTATATCATCAGCATAAGCAGATAGATGCACAGAAGCATTACAGTGTGGTATATAAAAACCATTCAACTTTGTTCTTAATTTATGAAGTAGGGGTTCAATGGCCAGTGAGTATAGCATTCCTGACATAGCACATCCCTGTCTAACTCCCCTCTGCACTTCAAAAGGAGCACTCAAACCACCATTGACTTTAAGTATACTTTCAATGTTATTATACATGGCTTCAATCATATTTATAAAAACCTGACTAAAACCAAAAGCCTCTAAAACATCTCTCAAATATGCGTGTTCAACACGGTCAAAAGCTTTTTCTTGGTCAAGCGAAATCAGACCACAATTTACATCAAATAACTTTGCAACCTCAATGACATCTCGGACTAACGATATATTGTCAAGGATTGATCTATTGGGTATACAGTAGTTTTGATCAGGGTGTATTACCTGACTCAACACTTTACTTAGCCTAGTGGCTAAAGCCTTTGATAATATTTTGTAATCGGCACATAAAAGCGATATTGGCCTCCAATTGCTTATATTCTGAAGATCCCCTTTCTTAGGCAACAAAGTGATAACAGCTCTTCTACTGCTTAACGGTAACAATCCTTTGTTTAAACTATCATTAAGAACCAAATAAAAATCTTCACTAATCACTGGCCATAAAATTTTATAAAAATCAACGGAAATCCCATCAATACCGGGAATCTTACCATTTTCCATGCTCATCATAGCCATGTATAATTCGTCTTTTGACAGAGATTGTTCAAGCATATTGTTGGCTTCTTCTCCAATTTTTGGAAGGTCATTCAAAAAAACAAAACTTTCATTTTCTCTTTGAGAC
This sequence comes from Paramisgurnus dabryanus, assembly GCF_030506205.2. Classification (NCBI taxonomy): domain Eukaryota; kingdom Metazoa; phylum Chordata; class Actinopteri; order Cypriniformes; family Cobitidae; genus Paramisgurnus; species Paramisgurnus dabryanus. Next base: position 10,324,123 of record NC_133348.1, read on the forward strand.
AACTCACATGTATATAAATCCGAGTAAAAATTAACAGCATGTTTACGTATTTCACTATGTTCAGTAAGTTCTTTTCCTTGGTTAGAACGCAAAGAATGAATAATACGGCTTTGACCATTTTTTCTTTCTAAGTTAAAGAAAAACTTAGATGGTGCATCCATTTGTGTAATACTTTGAAAACGCGAGCGAATTAATGCACCTTGTGCTTTCACACCTAATAAGTCTGCAAGCATTTCTTTTTTAGATTTACTACTTTCAAAGCAATTACCATCGCCTGTAGAAGCTGTTGTACACAAAAGTTCTACTATTTGATTTTCTAACTTTTTCATTGATTGGGCCATTTCTTTTGTAACATTGAAAGTATATTCCTGACATAACTGTTTAATGTGGACTTTACCACAGTCCCACCATTGTTGTAAAGAAGTATAAAAAAGTTTTTGTTCTTTAAAATTTTCCCAAAATACTTTAAAAATCTCTATAAAATTCTTATCTTTCAAAAGTGATGTGTTTAAATGCCAATAAGCACTCTTTAAAATCACAGAATTAATAAAAAAATTCCCAATAACTGAACAGTGATCAGAAAAACTAACTGGAATTATTTTACAATCTCTAACAAGATTTGCTTGAAAGTTAAACACATAAAGCCTATCCAGTCTTGCCATAGAAATAAGATTCTCTCTACTATGTGCCCAAGTATATTGTCTGTTTCTATCATGTACTTTCCTCCAAATATCACATAAATCAAATGTTTTTATTATTTGAGCAAGGGCTTTTTGTGATGCAATATGTGGCTCAAGGTGATTTCTATCTAATTTATCATTTATTGTACAATTAAAATCTCCACCTAGGAACAACATTTCTTCTGAATTTAGATCTTTCATAACTTCATTAATTTTTTCAAAAAAGACTATTCTTTCAGCTCCCTTTGTGGGAGCATAAATATTTAAAAAATTAATTACAACATTTTCAACCTTAGCTTTAATTTTTAAAAATCGCCCTTTAACTATTTCCTCTATTTCACAAGAACTTGGTAAAAATTGCCTTGAAAACAAAATAGCTACACCTCCACTGTTAGAAGCCAGATGACTCATATAAATTTGACCATCCCATTCTTTTTTCCAATTTATCTCATTATTTAAATCAGTATGTGATTCCTGAACAAAAATGACATCAAAGTGCTTTTGTTTTATAAATTCAAACAAAGCCATTCTCTTCTGACTGTCTCTAGCACCATTTAAATTGAGAGTTCCAATTTTAAAATCTCTCATAATAAATGATTTTTTAAAGAAACAAAAAATAAAAGAAACAGCCAGTAAAGCAAAAACGTTTACCAAAAAAAAAAAATTACACCATCTCTTGTTGTTCATCTTTAAGGATTTTCTTTTTGAGTTTGCTCACAAACTTCCTGAGACGATACACTTCTTTATCAACAAAAGCACCTTCTTTCATTAAAATCTTGGCATCATTAATAAAAGTTAATCGATCAGGAAAGTAATCTTCAACCTGAACTCCAGGTAATCCTTTGGTTTCTTTCAAAAATTTGCAAATGTCATCAACTTTATATAATGTTGTATTATTTTCATTTTCATTTTGCGATGAAAGATAAGAACAGTCAGAGGTATTTGAGTCTGTAGAATCAGCATCATTATCTGAGATTAAACTTTCATTTTCATTTTTGTCTTTTTTTACTTGTTTAATTGCCTTACTCTGACAATGTTTTTTCCTTTTTGTGGGGACTTTGAATATAGACTCTGTTTCCATCTCCAGTTCAACAACACCCTCACTGACCTGCACATCATTAGTTGTCATGTTTTCTGTACCTACAATAATGTCACTGTTTTTATCAGTAGTATCAAAACACATAAGGTCAGGGCCAGAAAGAGAACCTGCAGTAATCTCAGCCATAGTGGGTTTATTTGGTTTATTCACAACTAACCCACCAGAAACTGATGGAACAACAACAGGAGCCCCAACATCCTCTGTAACAGACACAGCTCTAGCTTGATTATTCTCAGAGGTTGTCTGTACAGTAGCATTTTCTTCCATCTTTTCAGGACAAGCACGTATCAAATGGCCAACTTTTCCACAACCAAAACACTTCATTATGCTTTCAGATGATGCATAGACTGTGTAGTTAAAATTCTCAATTTTAACATTAAAAGACAGGTTAAGCTCATCGGTATTATTCTTCAAAATCATGTAGACTTGCCTCCGAAAAGACACAACATGTTTCAGCAGCGGAGATTTACAGCCAAGAGCAATTTTCCTAATAGGAGAGACTATTTTGCCAAAAAAAGACAATTCTTTAGCAATATTTGCATCGGCAACAAAAGGGGGGACATTTGACAAGATAACCTTTCTGGAAGGACTACTAAGAGGGAGTACAGGTGTAAGCATATCATTAATAACAACTCCTGTTTGAACAACTTCATTAGCTTTTTCGATTGAGTTTAAAAACAAAACAACCGCGTTGTTCATCTTAGACGCAGAAACAATATGTAGCGGAGAATTTCACTACTATGTAGGGGTAAGTTAAACTTCTGCTGCAGTATATTTTGGACGACTAGAGAAATGACAGAGCTATGTCTTCAAACCCTAGAACATTTATTTTCTGTACTTATTTATATAAGTATGTTTTTATCTGCCTTACTATGTGTGCTTTTGTCATTCAACAATAGCGACTGATGAGGATTTGAGGCTCTGAAGTTCAATAATGTACACGGCACCTACTCAGAGTATGACAACACTGATTAACTCCTCTTCCCCTCTACCAGCCCATAAGACAGAGAAAATGCCCCTACTCCAAAATAACAGAAGTTGAATTTATTTCTACAGTGTTTGGTAACACAACAGAAATATATATGTATGTATAAAATAAAATGATGGAAAAAACACAATCTCTTCCTTTGTTAGAGACCAATAAAAGTGACAGTATATAAGAAAACAAGTTTAAATGTTTTCCTTTCTATATATCCTGCTAACCTTTAAATTCAGCTCTGTGTATCGTACTTTACTGATATACTTCACACAAACCCAGAATTAGGTGAAATACATCTTTCCAAAATTAAATAAAATAAAAATAAAAATAAAAAATGTTCAATAAACCAACTATTCAAAGTAGTTCTTCGAAATACAGTGCAAAATACCGTGTAAAAGGTTCAGTACACCAACTATTGAAAGGTAATGCTTCAAAAAATACAGTTCAAAGATACAGTGCAAAATGTAGTTCAAGATACAGTTCAGAAATGTTTAGTACACCAACCAGTCAAAGTTATACTTCAAAAAATACAATTCACAGTCTGTTCATGAAAGTCAACATACCTGGGTGAGCATTATAACTCAACATCATTCTTGTTACCTCATTACAGAACTGGCAGGTGCTGGAGCGTCCGAATATGGCAGGGTATCAGTTAGTCTATCCGACCTATTGAACTAGAAATCTCTCTCTCTCTGGAAATAGAGAGTAGAAGAAAAACAGTTTCGAATATCAGCAAAAAATTAGATAATTGTTCACGCGGAGGGTTCCAGTAAACGAAAATGTCTCTTTAAGCATGAAAAATGTAACAACTGTTCTCAGTTCAAAGTCTACTTATGTAGAGTCCACAGAAAAAGGAAAATTATTTTCAAAACGTTGAGAAAAGATATAACTGTAGAACTTCCAAAAAATCTTCCTTTGAAAAATGGTAATATATACAAAGAAAATCCTTTAATGAAAAACCCCAAAACACAGGTTCATCACTCAAAACGGAAAAATCAGTAGCTCACTGTCAAAAGAGCATCAGCGTCTGTAATGCTGTTTGCGTTCACTCAGCAGCATTAACACATCAGGAACAGCACGTGAGACTTGGTTCTCAAAACAATAAGAGCAAACGCAGTTCGTTCAAAAAAATCACTTTGAGCTCAAAACAAAAAAAAATACTGTCCGTGTATTTCTTCCGGATATCAACTGTAGTCGAATAAAAATGAAGAAAACTCACAGTACCTCGATTCTCATCAGACAGAGACAAAAACTCACTCAAACGCTGTCTCTGTGAGCATCACTGCCCCCCGCAGCGCGTGCACACACACAGCTACACACACGGCTGCACACACAGCATTCTCGCTCCGTGATAATTTCCGTGACAACACAAGCTCGGTCCAGCTCTTCGTCAGCTCACTTCGATACTCGTCTATCGTCAGCCACGAAAATAAACAAAGAATTTACGAGGATGTCACTGTATGTACTTCACTCTGCGCCCACAGCACGCTCTACACGTGTGCACGTTAAACTTCTCCGCTCTTTCTCTCCGCGCCCTCTTCCGGGTCACGTACGCTTCACTTCCCGTCTAAGTTTCTTTCGTAAAAAAAACATTTCAAAATACAAGTCTTTGAATACCTCCACATTCCCCCCTGCTAGACCCTGCCATATACAGGACTCTCCAAACAGGCCAGTTCCTGAGAAAAGAAAAACAAACACAGAACAGATTCAATAACAATATTATCTTGAGGTAATCAACATACACTTTGACATTTTACTGATTGTGTTCAATTTCACCCCAGGTTACATTATAAAGTCATCTCTATATTTTACAGGTAATTTACCACGTGTTTCTCGTTTAGAACGTCTCAAACCTGGTACTACACTGATGTCATTTTCTGGAATGTCAGAGTCTTCAGAATCTGCATTTTGTTCAGACTCTACCCCTTCATTGTCACTTATACCACCCTCCTCCCCACTTAACACTTCTACCTCAACCCTCTCAGGGAAATCTGTATTTTGAAAGTGTGCAGGGTGTGGAGTGTAAACAATGTCATGTGAATCAACATCTTTTTCTGACAACTCTTTTTCCTTTTCAGCACAAGTAACCTGCCGTGTGGGAGAGGGGAAGGTACAGTGTCTAAGCTGATCTCTGTGAACTACCCTTGTGGGACCCCCTGGCTCAGGACATACAGTAAACACTGGCAAATCTGCATGATTCTGCTGCACAACCAAATACGGTACTGACTCCCACTTATCCTGGATTTTGTTACGTCCCCTAAACTTATGGTTTCGCAACAGTACTCTGTCACCAGGCCTAATGAGCGCACCTGCAGCCTTGCGATCATAGAGTCTCTTCCTTTTCCTGGAGGCTTCCTGTGCAGTTGTTTTCGCAGTCTCTACTGCAGTCTTCAGTCGGTCATGGTGATCCTTCACCCATTCATCCAAATCCTCCGCTTCATCCTCTGTCAAATCCTTCCCTCCTAAGACATCCATGGGCAGCCTTGCGTCTCGCCCAAACATTAGGTAAAATGGCGAGTAACCTGTCGATGAGTGGATGTGACTATTGTAAACCATCACCAACTCAGGCAGGTAAGACTTCCAATCCTTCTTCTTTTCCGCAGGTAACGTCCGCAACATGTCATGCATAGTGCGGTTGAATCTTTCGCACTGCGCGTTCCCTTGCGGATGATAAGGGCTGGTGCGGCTCTTGCGGATTCCATATAGTCTGCAGAGTTCTTTGATTACACTTGCTTCAAAACACCTCCCTTGATCTGAGTGCAACCGTGCAGGGCAACCATAGCAGACAAACCAATGTCGTACCAAAGCCTTGGCAGTAGTAAGCGCTGTCTGATTTTTAGTTGGGACTGCCACAGTGAATCTGGTAAACATGTCTGTGAGTACAAGAACATTTTCATAGCCTCCTGCCGATCTCTCAAGCACAGTATAGTCCATGGCAAGGACTTCTAAAGGTGCTGTTACGTTGGTACAGGTCATAGGGGCACGAATCTTGGGAAACACGTCCTTAGCCAAGGTACATCTTCGACACTGGGTTACCCATGCCTGTACATCATTGATCATTGAGGGCCAGTAATAACTCCGCCGTATTTGTTCCAATGTGTTTCTACTTCCAAAATGTCCTCCATGCTCATGCACCCCCTCGTACACTTTAGATCTTAAGGACTCTGGCACTACCAACTGCCAAACTTCTTCTCCATCTCTTGGGTCCATAATCACCCTGAACAACACTTCGTGTCTTAGCTTCAGACGTTCAAACTGTCTAGCCAACTTCTTTTGCTGCGGTTCCATTCCCCGGAAACTACGTGCCATTAGCCTCTTGTTTTCAAGCACAGCGTCATATATAGGTGCTATACAAGAATCCTTCCTCTGTTGTTCTTTGATGGATGCCCAGTCATAACCATCAACACCTCTCTTTATTGCGGCCTGCTTGGCAACTTTGATCATGGACTTGTCCACCTCCTCTTCTCTACTTGGCCATAGGCATGCCCGCACTTCATCTGTGGATAATTGAATGAAGTCTTTGTCTGTGTCCTCCTTCTCGGGTTCCATCTCCCAGGGGATCCTAGAAAGGACGTCAGCATTGGTGTTCTGTTTACCGGGCTTATAGCAGACCTCAAAGTTGAATTCGGCCAACTGTGCAGCCCACCGCTGTTCTACTGCACCAAGGTTGGCTGTTTCCAGGTAGCGGAGAGGGTTGTGATCAGTAATAACCTTGAACTTTGCAAACATCAAGTACTCCTTAAATTTCTCAGTTACCGCCCATTTAAGGGCTAATAACTCCAACTTGAATGCGCTGTAATGGCGGTCATTCTTTTCTGATCCCTTTAGACCCCTGCTTGCGTAGGCAATGACGCGTTCTACGCCTTCCTGCTTCTGACTAAGTATTGCTCCAAGTCCATTAAAACTCCCATCTGTTGTAATTATGAACGGACGTTGGAAGTCAGGATAAGCGAGGATTGGGGGTGACATGAGACAACTCTTGAGTTTATTGAAGGCGGTCTGACACTCCTCTTTCCAGATGAATGATTCTGACGGCTTACTGTGGTTACCTTTTCCCACAAGAGCATGTAGGGGCTTGGCTAACTGTGCGAATCCAGGGACAAACCGACGATAGTAACTCATAAATCCCAACAGCCGCCTAACCTCCTTCACATTTGATGGCGGAGGCCACGCATTCAAGCACTGCACCTTATCCTTGTCCACCTGAACGCCCTTTGACGATATTATGTGGCCTAAAAACCGGACCTCTGGTCTCAGGAGGAAACATTTACTGGGCTTCAATTTTAGTCCGTGTTGCCGCAATCTGGAGAAGACAAGCTCCAGCTTTTCACAATGACTCTTGAAATCTGTTGAGAACACAATAACATCGTCCAGGTAGATTAAGAGAATGTCAAAGGCCAGATCGCCTAATGCTGCCCCCATTAGCCGCTGAAAAGTAGCTGGGGCATTACATAATCCAAACGGCATCCTTGTCCACTCATATAATCCGAACGGTGTTGTTACGGCAGTCTTCTCCCGGTCTGATTCCTTTACCGCCACTTGGAAGTAACCTGCTGTGAGATCCAGTGTGGAAAACAGCTGTGCGTTCCCTAAAGCATCTAAGGATTCCTCTACACGAGGAAGTGGGTACGCATCCTTGAAAGTGACTTGATTAAGCCTCCTGTAGTCGCAGCAGAAACGGACACTCCCGTCTTTTTTTATCACAATGACTGCAGGCGAGGCCCAAGGGCTACGACTCTCCTTCAGTATACCTTGACTGACAAGATCTTGCACATGTCTCTTAAACTCCTGAAAAATGTGAGGTGGGACTCGTCGATGTCGTTGCTTTATGGGCTGCGCTTCTCCCGTGGGAATGCTATGTGTCACTGTTGTGGTGTATCCAAAATCTGTGTCGCTTTTGGAAAAAACATCACTGTAACGTGCAAGCAGAGCATTTAACTCTTCACGTTGCCCCTCAGATAGTCCCTCCTGATTTACTTGCACTGGAATTGGCGGTTGCGTGATCTGATCTTCCATCCTAATACTGCACTGCATATGCTGCTTAACACGTAACTCGCCCTCGTCCTCTTCAAATTCCACTATTTGCTTTGGGACTACTTCCTGAGGCTTGGACACAACTGCTATTCTAGACCTGGGCATCAATCTGATGGACTCCTGACAGAGATTTAGCACTCGCACTGGAACTTTTCCTTTTTCTGGGCTTGCAAGCACATTGGCTACTAGCAGTCCTCTGGGAAGAGTAACAGAATCTGTGCATTCCACCAGTACTTGACATCTCACCTGCTGCGGTACACTGCAATGGCCTTGCACAATCTTCTCACTCAAAGGTGGGATCGTAACCGCTTGCTTTCCAGACACCTTAACATACCCTATTCTTCCTTCTGGACCCGACAGTTTCTCATTTTTATTCACTCTTGCTATCACTCTTCTTATGTTAGCATCTGTACTTCGACTGATTTTACTTTCCTCACTCAGTTCCTTTCCAGACAGTACAAGGTTCTTCAATTCACTAAGAACATTCATTCCCACGATTCCATCCAATCCTTTCATCTCCTTTGCGTCAGGGTTGGAGTCAGTAAGCACGAAAACACATTTCCCAGGGAGCAGACTTCCCATGCACTCTACATCTGCTTGTAAACAGCCAAGAACAGGAATATCTAATCCGTTTGCAGCAGTGAGACGCACCCAGTTAGCAGACGACAGCTGTATCTTTTGCTCTCCGAAATGTTGTTTAAAGTGAGTCTCTGAGATGGTAGTGACTTCCGAACCGGTATCAAGCAGGCATTTGGTGGGCACCCCTGCGATTTTCATATCCACAGTTAAACAGTCTCCAAAAGCACTCTCCTTAAGAGTTCCTGACACTACATCAACCTTCCAGTCAGCTTTATGGCTCCGTACTACTGAGGACCCACTGTTAGCCAGGTCACCCGACGAAGCTCCTCTCGCCATCTCAGTCACCTCTGTGAGTTGTGAGAATGCAGCACCTTTATTACTCAGCTCTTTGTTCTGTCCACATTGCCGACTGGTGTGACCTGGTTCGCCACATGTGTAACAGATATATTTCCCTTCACTGTTTTTTAATGGCTGTCTCCTTGTACCAGCAGGTTGGGGGTTAATTCTCCCTTGACTGTGAACTATTCTGTACAATTCTTCCTGACGAGCAGCAATTTTCTCTATTGCTTCGTGCAATTTTTCTAATGTCAATGAGGATGAACTGTCACTGGTCACAACAGTAGTGTGAACTGTAGCTCTCGCACGTGCAGGGGTCTTAAAACTACCTTCAGACTGTGCTTCCTCTTCCTCAGACCATGTGATAGCATCCTGCATCAGCTGTGCAAAAGTCAAGCCTTGCTCTTCCTTGACCCTCCTTTTCATCTCTCTCCTTAGAAAATCATCCCTTAGTCCGAGGACTAACTGCTCTTTCAGAACACTCTCTTCATCTGATACTCGGCTTGGCTCTCTACGTTTCACTTTGTAAAGTTTCTCTCGTAAATCATAAGCATAGGCGCGTATGGTCTCACCTGGTGCTTGTTTTCGATCATAGAAGTCCTTTAACCTTGTGCCAATGGGTACCTTGTCCCCATATGTCTCCTGAAGCAGCTTAAAGATTGACTCCTGACTGGTATTCTGTTCCTCCAGCATGAATTTCACGGTGTCTTTAGCTTCTCCCTTTAAGTGCTGTTTAATCAACTCCACTCGATCCTCCTCTGGCACTTTCATGACACGGAACGCCGACTTCATGGAAACAATCCACTCTTCTACACCCCCATCTCCAGCCTTGGCAACACCAGAAAAATCAGTGAGTTTGTGATCCCGTGGGATATAGATTGTTGCTGGGGTAGCACGAGAGGATGCTTGCTGCTCCATTACAGCTCTCACCAAAGACAATGCTTCTCGCTGCTCCGCTCTGGCATGATCCAAGGCACCAGCTTGTTCCGTTAACCTCCTCTGTACTTCAGCAAACTCCTTTTTCAGCTCTTCTAATTCTGCCATTTTTCTTCTTGCTCACAGACCTGGGACAGAATACTGACTACGAAAGGCAAAAAATCAGGCCAAGTATGATCCTGTTCGTGACGCCAAATAATGTAGCGGAGAATTTCACTACTATGTAGGGGTAAGTTAAACTTCTGCTGCAGTATATTTTGGACGACTAGAGAAATGACAGAGCTATGTCTTCAAACCCTAGAACATTTATTTTCTGTACTTATTTATATAAGTATGTTTTTATCTGCCTTACTATGTGTGCTTTTGTCATTCAACAATAGCGACTGATGAGGATTTGAGGCTCTGAAGTTCAATAATGTACACGGCACCTACTCAGAGTATGACAACACTGATTAACTCCTCTTCCCCTCTACCAGCCCATAAGACAGAGAAAATGCCCCTACTCCAAAATAACAGAAGTTGAATTTATTTCTACAGTGTTTGGTAACACAACAGAAATATATATGTATGTATAAAATAAAATGATGGAAAAAACACAATCTCTTCCTTTGTTAGAGACCAATAAAAGTGACAGTATATAAGAAAACAAGTTTAAATGTTTTCCTTTCTATATATCCTGCTAACCTTTAAATTCAGCTCTGTGTATCGTACTTTACTGATATACTTCACACAAACCCAGAATTAGGTGAAATACATCTTTCCAAAATTAAATAAAATAAAAATAAAAATAAAAAATGTTCAATAAACCAACTATTCAAAGTAGTTCTTCGAAATACAGTGCAAAATACCGTGTAAAAGGTTCAGTACACCAACTATTGAAAGGTAATGCTTCAAAAAATACAGTTCAAAGATACAGTGCAAAATGTAGTTCAAGATACAGTTCAGAAATGTTTAGTACACCAACCAGTCAAAGTTATACTTCAAAAAATACAATTCACAGTCTGTTCATGAAAGTCAACATACCTGGGTGAGCATTATAACTCAACATCATTCTTGTTACCTCATTACAGAACTGGCAGGTGCTGGAGCGTCCGAATATGGCAGGGTATCAGTTAGTCTATCCGACCTATTGAACTAGAAATCTCTCTCTCTCTGGAAATAGAGAGTAGAAGAAAAACAGTTTCGAATATCAGCAAAAAATTAGATAATTGTTCACGCGGAGGGTTCCAGTAAACGAAAATGTCTCTTTAAGCATGAAAAATGTAACAACTGTTCTCAGTTCAAAGTCTACTTATGTAGAGTCCACAGAAAAAGGAAAATTATTTTCAAAACGTTGAGAAAAGATATAACTGTAGAACTTCCAAAAAATCTTCCTTTGAAAAATGGTAATATATACAAAGAAAATCCTTTAATGAAAAACCCCAAAACACAGGTTCATCACTCAAAACGGAAAAATCAGTAGCTCACTGTCAAAAGAGCATCAGCGTCTGTAATGCTGTTTGCGTTCACTCAGCAGCATTAACACATCAGGAACAGCACGTGAGACTTGGTTCTCAAAACAACAAGAGCAAACGCAGTTCGTTCAAAAAAATCACTTTGAGCTCAAAACAAAAAAAAAATACTGTCCGTGTATTTCTTCCGGATATCAACTGTAGTCGAATAAAAATGAAGAAAACTCACAGTACCTCGATTCTCATCAGACAGAGACAAAAACTCACTCAAACGCTGTCTCTGTGAGCATCACTGCCCCCCGCAGCGCGTGCACACACACAGCTACACACACGGCTGCACACACAGCATTCTCGCTCCGTGATAATTTCCGTGACAACACAAGCTCGGTCCAGCTCTTCGTCAGCTCACTTCGATACTCGTCTATCGTCAGCCACGAAAATAAACAAAGAATTTACGAGGATGTCACTGTATGTACTTCACTCTGCGCCCACAGCACGCTCTACACGTGTGCACGTTAAACTTCTCCGCTCTTTCTCTCCGCGCCCTCTTCCGGGTCACGTACGCTTCACTTCCCGTCTAAGTTTCTTTCGTAAAAAAAACATTTCAAAATACAAGTCTTTGAATACCTCCACAAATAGAATTGCAACCCACCACATTGCCAACCGCTAAAGCACATTCCTCTACACTAACTTTGGACAAAATTTTAATCCCATGACGCCGTGTTAGATCATCGCTGCTCGTAACACCTGGGGTAGCCATGCTACCCGGCAAAAAAACCGCGACGCCGGGGGCAGAACCCCGCAACTTTTCTCCAAGAAAACAACTATTCTTTTACAACGATTACCCACAATACATATAAACAAAACACACAAACAACTATAGAAAAGTTAGAAAAAGATCGCATTCAAACTCACCACACGCTCTACTCAGACGCTCACGCTCCACAAACGTTCGCACATGCGCACACAGAGAGAGAGAGAGAGAGAGAGAGAGAGAGAACCTGTTATTGAGCAGATCGCTGGCAGTTGTTGTAAATGTTAATATTTTGAATCCAGAAAGTAAAATACTTTAAAAAAGCAAACGCTGAGCCGGCCTTAAGCATCTGGTGGCCCGTTTCAATAACTAATAGGAGGCCCTACCCACATAAAACATAAGCATAATAGAGCAAAAAGCAAGGATTCCTGTTGGTTTGCATCGGTATATTATTTTATTACGTGCACTTTTAGCTTCACGAACAGGCAGCTCAAAAGAAACGATCCAGCCTTATTTAATTACAACTATACAATTATAGTTGCCTCGCCCTTTCATGGACGCTAAATTATCTGCTTAATTGATTTGCGCAGTATATTTTCAGCTGTCTGGGCTGACTTTAAAAAAAAAACATCTCAAACATCCCCTCAACTTGAATTATTTAACAAAAGCAAACAAGACAAGTGTCTGACTGACACTGAACCGAACTTATAAATAAGGATGGGCTCCGCGTTTTTTCAGCACCGTAGACAGCTCACCTGGCGGCGAGCGTAGATTTCACCTAAACCTTATTAGAAATCCACCTTTCTGTGTTTGGGTGCTGAGAATTCCCTGATAAGTTTATCTTTGTCCAGCGATTTTGTCACCTCGTGCTCAATAAAAATCTGAACGAGAGCTGACGGCATCTATGTTCAAAAGGCTATTATAAAAACAGTTTACATTGTTATGCGGGAGCAAAACAAAAATAGACGATTTCCAAGCCACTGTAAAAAAAAAAAAATCACCCCTCATTTATCTAAAGTTCTTGGTCATTATGTTCATTTAATGGAACATTGTGTGGATGTTGCGTTAGAGGAAAATGCCGTCATGCACAAAATATATTAAAGGCAGTCAGTAAATGCACACAGATGTTATACACATATTTTAAATACAATTAAATACTGCATTAAGGTTAGTATAAAATCCAATAATATTATTTAAAAAAAACCATTGAAATCAGTCCCTAAAATAATGTATTATTAAAAACCTGGAATCGCACTTGCACAGACAAGCCTGATGAGAGAGAGCATGGTCGAATTCAAAACTGCGTTTTTGCGCCCTTGAAGGGCACTTCGGGAAGGGAGCCGCTTAAACTTTCACTCCAGATAAAATGAAAATGACGTTGCTTTCATTGCTCTATTCTCCAAGTGTATTTTAGCGGTCACCGTCACGCAATGAGACACAATTGCGCAACTCTCTGCACAGCTCTGATAGGGAATAAATAGGGCATATAGCGATGAGTACTTCAAATTGATATTCTCTCCATTTGTGACGGAAAATTTGTCGGAATGAATGCGCACGGGCTAACTACGACAGGTAACACATTTAAGAAATGTCGGTTTTCACAAAAATAAGGCTATTAAGCTCTCGTCTAGTGATCCCGATGCTAAAGAATAATTAAACCTCTAGAATTATCCACATGTGCACGTTTTCTTAGAGTTTTTATGAAGCACTGTGATGCTGCTGTAAACGATTCTACATTGATTTATAAAAATGAAAGAAATTACTTTTAAAAATAATTTAAATGACATATAATAAATATTAATGCAGTTCTATATTTTTTTATAAAATACATTCATTTCATATTAATAATCCGATTTCTACAGGCTAAAGCGCGTATGAACGTCCGAGAGAAAATAAAGAGCAGAAATTAATTGATTTAAAATGAAAGATATGTGATTGCTTAACATCCACAGGCACTGACAATGTGAGCTCCCCCGTGCAGGAATCATAGCCCCACGTTCAAACATTCTTGCGCCGGGCTGGGGCCCTCCTTTAGGGCGGGGCCCGTTTCAATTGAAACGGTTGAAACATAGCTAAGGCCGCCTCTGAGCAAACGAAGAGCAGTTTCTTCTAGTTGTCAACCGTTATGGGTTTTTAATGGCCGATGCAGTAAATAAGAGACAAACAGAAATAGGTGAAACTAAATGAACTTGAAAGTACTTGAAAAATATTTGCAAAACATTTGTAAAAAATAAATAATTTTTATGCATAATGTACAGAAATTCAATTCAAACTCTCAGTCAAATAATTTGTAATTGTTTATGAGGTAGGGTCAGATGTTTTTAGTTGTATTTATATCACATAACCAGTTGGAGCTGCTGATGTGCTGTTTGATTACGACTTGCTGTACACAGGAGTGTTGTATTTGTTATTTACACAACATGACGTGAATGGTGATTGGTTAAATTACTGTTTGTCAAATGTTGACTTCAGTGTCTTTTCTGAGTGTCTTTTTGATTAGGAACAGCTAATTTAAGGAACAATAAGATTGAAAAATGTTTTGCTAATGACGATTAAAGTATTCTGAATATCCACTAATATATCTGTCACCGCAATATATTGGTCTATCACTAGTTTCTTTCACTAACTAGTGTTGAAGGTGCCAAAGAATGCATTGATGTAAAATTTTTCACCTATATAGAAGGTTTGTGGTTTAATAATGATCCACAGTCAGTTTTTCATGTCCATTTACAACCCTAGGATTTGTCTTTATAATAAAAAGGTCTAAGATTACCTTATTTGAAGGGTCATGAATAATAATGTTAAGCTCTGCTCTGATTGGCTGTTTCTCAGAGCAGCTCCTTCAGTAGCTCTGTGTGTGTGTAAATAGATCTTATGTATCAGATGAAGATACAAATTTTGAGGAATAATCAATTGTTTGAGATTGAGATTGTGAGTGGACGTTTCTGAGTGGTAAGTTTGTGTTTTTGTTTTAGTATGGACCTGCAAAATGTAGCTGTAAACTGTAACGTCAATAGTAGAACTTCAACCTAAACGCTAGCATATAGCATTAACTAGTAGGGGTGCGACGAGATCTCGTGCGACGAGATCTCGCGAGATTAAATGTGTTTCGCGAGATTACATGTGTCTCGCGAGATTTCTTGTGGAGGTGCTGGCCGTTTCTCAAATTAAAGACTGCATCCTTCGGAGGTTGCATTTTTAAACTGCATTTACTTCATCACTGTCTTTTTAGAGATTATTAACAATTATAAAGTTACTAATTATTTAGTTAATCGCAAATTGTTGTAATATGCTCACGACTTGCGAATGTAATGCTCAGTTAATGATCTGAAATAAACCTTGATGACGTATGCAGCCTGCATATGCGACCTCCAGAGGATGCAGCTTTCTGTTTGACCCTTTTACAGTGCATGCATTACATTTGTGTTTTACTGCGTATGCTTTTTTGTTTAGGTTTTCAATAATGTTCGTTTGGGAGCTTGTGTGAAGTCTGAGATGTGTTGTGTTTGTCTGTTGATCAGTGTCAGATGTGAAGTCTTAGCAAATTAAGCCCTCAGTCAGAGTTAACATGATTTAATGTCTGCATGTTCTTGCTCAAAAAATGACAGTGGCTGTATCATTTCTAGTGTAAAGAAATGGACACATATTAAATATTAACATGGATTTAAATATTGTTTGACTAAAAATAAGCGTTTCTCTCCGTCTAAAGTGAAAGTGAAAGTGAAGACAGCGTCCGCGAGACGAGTCCTCTATCGCCCCCTGCAGGCATTTGTTATAATACATACATAATGCTTTTTATGCCACAAATGTAATGTGTTTGTTAATGTTGTTTAATGTAACTTGGTTTTAATACTTTATTTGAACCAATTATTATTGCATCTTCGTTATTATGTAATTTTAAATGCTACTGCTCACTTGGGTCTATTTTTATTACCCCAAAAAATAACAAATTACTTCATTATCAGTTAGCAAAATAATTGTTAGGGCCAGTCCTTGATTAGTTAAAACATTTAAAAATAATGTGATTTCAGTTTCTTATTCATTTATTTTATCATTGAGGGTCTCTTAAAAAGTGTACAAATATCGTCTCGTTCTCGTGAACCCAATCTCGTGTTTCGTCTCGTCTCGTGGGTTAAGTGTCTCGTCACACCCCTATTAACTAGCACATAGTGCTAACTCAGCAGTCACAACTAAGTTTTTAGCATTGTAACAACATTGTAATTTAATGTTGGGGTTGATATCACGACTATAACGTCAGAGTTGGTGTTATGTTGAGATTGATCTGTTTTCCAGCGGTCTTTTGCATGCACAAGGTTTACATAAGAAGGAGAAAACAATCGTGTTTGAGCCTTACGATATGTCATCTATGCCTACATAAATACATTCTACGGCACCTTTAAATGTGTTCAATGATTTGAATGCAGAGTGACATGAGAGGAGTGTTTGAGTGTCTATTATTTCAGTCGAGTGTCTGTCCTCATGGTCTCTTCTGTTCTCTGTTCTCTTTGAGATACTGTTATTGGATATCAGACTGGGGTTTATTGAATAAATCTTGACCAATAGAGACTATGTGAAAGGCTCCAGGCGGCTCTATGAAATCACATCTGATTGAGTTCTTCAGACTTCAGGGTTCGATATTGTGTTATAATATGAGATAAATGAAGTTCACCTTTCTGCTGCTCTTTTGTTCCAGTGAAGGGTTGGATGAGCAGCAGATGATTCAACCTGTGACGAAATAAGACAGCAGAGGTCATTAGGACAAAATATGACTTGGATGAAAGACAGCATCCATCAATGTCATCATTACCACCTGTGTGTATGTGTGTGTGTGTGTGTGTGTGTCATATCTGTTTACTTGCTGTCAGTCATCCAAACCTGTTTATCTTAAAGGTGCCAAAGAATGCATTGAAGTAACATGTTAAATTGTTCTTTGATATTTTGGTTGTGACGATAGTATTGTGAGACTTTAAAGATGCTTTCTCTCTCTAGTTCCCGTATCTCAGTTGGTAAAGCCCTGTATCAGCAACATAGAGGTCATTATTGAAGGCACTGTACATCACTTTGGATAAATGCATCTGCCATATGCATAAAAAGGTTAAAATATGGGAGTGGATGAATATTTTAGCTGGGCATCGTATGAATTTCTCCTCCTGAAATTAAGCTCCTGGCTTAAACTTGACTTTGGAGCTGTGGTGGTTTTGAGAAAAGCTTTATCAGCTCATTGTACTGTATGCTGTAATGAACTCACGTCAAGAGAAACATGCTGTACACGCAAATTATCTTAAGTTCTCAACCGCATTGATAAAAACTCTCATTATGAAGATATTTGCTTGATGTGAGCCAAATATGACAGCGTAACATGAAAGCAATTAAATCAGGATTCAATTTCTAGACTGTTCAGTGCTGGTTTTGACTTACCCTAGTGAGATACCCTAGTGAGCTGCCTAACTAGGCCACATTTTTATGTCATGCAACTTCCAAAAATACCTTGGCCAAGTCCGAAAGCTGTAAAATGTTGCCTTCACAGATTTAGGAAAGCAGTCCAAATTCAATATTTGAATCCCATCCTCTCTCTTGAGATACTTTCATCTGATATAATCTTGAAGGCAGCATAGATGTATCCTTCATGGCCTTTGATATCCCACAGTCCTGTGTAAGAAAGGTGATTGGTAGAAAATATAAAAATGGATACTGTAAATTTGTTGTATTTTTACTTTCAACAACTTTTGATTACATCTCTAGCAAAAAATGATGATTGTAGTTAAGACTGTTACGGTCGGTGGCAGTATTTCACCACTGCAATAATAATTCACCAGTTAGCCGCAATGGTTATAGGCTAGAGTATGTTGGCGCGCACATATAGGCTTATATATAATGCATACATGTATTTTGAAATAGAAAAATGTAAACAAGCATTAGATATTAGTTTCTTAACAAACGTGCTTGTTCACAGGCGCCATTTGCTTTTTCTGCCGGTGGGTGCTTGTCACAACATCAAGCAGTGCTTAGGTTACTTAGCAATGGCAGATGCTCTGGAGTGCCCAAGCGCTTCGAAAAGTAGAAAAGCGTTGCGGTCATGTTTTCCATGTGGTTTTAGACACCAAATGTGCATATGTGCTTGGCCACCCCAGAGCACCCACAGGATCAGCGCCTATGTGCGTGTTTATAGCACACAGTCAAATGAAGGACCTTATTGAGGTTATGATGTTTCCAGCCACGCTGAAAACACGTTCTGATGGTAGCACAGATTCTTGCCTCATTGCCACCTCCACTTGCAAATAGCGCATTAACTCTGAGTCTGCTGGCCGTTTACTTTTACATGAACTTGAAGACATCTTGCTGGGCGAGATTGTACTTAATATTTGTAATAGTTTTTGACGTGCACACCACCGCGAGTCGCACTTCACCACCGCAACGGCGCTGGCGGGGGTACGGTGGTTATGACAATGTCACAGCCCTAATTGTAGTGTTTAGAGAGATAGTTAACCCAATAATCAAAATGTTGTCATTAATTCTACACCTGTAAGACCTTCTTTCATCTTCAGAATCTTTTTTATGAAATCTGAGAGTTTTCTGGGCCCCCATAAACGGCAACACAGCTCACAACTTGCCGTCACCCATAGATATACACTATACATAGATGCCCTATTAACATCTTGCATCTATTTAGTGGTTGAATGATGCATCTATGAATGTGTGTCTAAAGCTTAAACACAATTCTGTTTAACGTGAAGTTTTCATTGTTGGGTGAAGTAATCTTTAAATCACCTGCTTAAGTTTACAGACGCAGTTTTGCAGGATTCTGATTCTTTGTTTCTTTCTGTCTGCATGTTCAACACAAATTTTTGCATGCTGCTATGTGGTTGCTAGAGCGTTGTGATTTGAATCCATTTTTATTGACTCTTGTATTGTCCTCTGTGCAAACATCATAAACAGTATTGTCAGAAATCTTTTGTATTTAACTGTGTGCTGTGTGTATTAATAGAGCAATGAGGTTGTAGCTTGGCAACATGTTAATGTGAGACTCTACAGTAATGTACTTAGTTTGTTAGCTCCTGCTCATTAACGTTTCTGATTAGATTCATTTGTGTCATCATGGTAACTACAACATGGCTGCGTTGAACCTCTGTGTTGTCAAAACTCTTGTTTTTGTCTATGTGAGCAAAAAGTTTTAAAGCTCAACAAAGCTGTATGAGTTATGAGCTACTTAACAGTCAAAGTCTTTTAAATACTTTAAAGAGGAATTAAGAAAACGATTAAAAGTGCTGACAAGCAGCAATTTCAACAGTTTTTAACATGTCAAGAGAAGAGAGACTTAAGTTAGAACTCAAAGATCAGGCTATGAGTAAATTATGACAAAATGTTCATTTTTGGGTGAACCTTTCTGAATGTCATGGCTGTGTTTCCATCACCATGATTTTATGCGCATTTTGAAATATAGCATCAAAAGCAAGTTATGGAAATGCCAAATTTCTAATAAAAATCCATTTATTTGCAAAAACGTTTTTGACTTGTGCGAAAAAGCGTAAATGCGAATTATGGGAGATGGAAACACATTTGCCGAATTTATCCGATGTAGCGAACATTAAACCCACGTGACTGATCGTCTAGGTGTTTTCTCTGACATTGTCTTTACTATATATGGGGCTCAACATCGTCACAATGTCCTTTCTGCTCGTGCCTTTTTTTTATGTATTTTAAAAAGATTCACTTCATGTTTTGAACTTGGTGTTTTGTTGCTATAACTAGGAATGTCAAATTATGCAACTCCCCATATTCGATGACTGCTTAAATGAACAATCAGTCAATAACATAAATGTTAACAGTAATAGTGCAATAAGCATTTACTGCAGTGACATATAGCCAATGACATAAAGTGTGCATAATTGGCCATCAAAACGCCTGCTTTCTCATGCAAATACATTTTTTTTTGTCTAAATAACATGCTAGTGGGACTGAAAAATTCGTAAATGAGTAATGTGTAAAATGAATAGGTGTTTTGAGAAAATCATAAATTTAAACTTATATCGTAATGAAAAAATATAATGACTAATAGACACGGTGTATAACTCTGCCTGAAATGCGCACTTTGGCAACAGTTGCGTGTAAGTCCATGCGTCCATGTCAGAATAAAGGTTTCATTTTCTAGTTGTTCACCTTGCTTGCCGAGTTGTTAATACACTGTTTGTTGTATTATATCCAACAAACATATGAAGGACACTTTCCCGTCATCACTTCCAGATTGGACCTGTGGCACACTTTCAGCAGAGATAATTTAATTATGGAGATAGTAACCTTCAGTATTCTACCATTAGAAAACCTTTAACGGTCAATTTGCTTTCAGTAACCGTATACATTTTCTATTTACAGAGTGGATGCCATTGCGTTGTCAGCAAGCCTTGTCTCGCATGACGTTAAAAAACCCAGGTGTGTGTTTGGCATTGAGCATCATTGTGATCATGACTAGGTTAACTTCTGCGCACTCGCTTCATTTTTTTCTGCTGCTGTATGTGTTTTGCACAGGCACCGCACACACGTGCATGACCTTGCTTCTTCGAACATCATCAAGTTTTATCTATTTAATTATTGAATATTGTCAATTATTGACAATTAATCAACGATTGACATCCATAGCTATATAAGAGATTTGATTGCTTAATTATTTATCAACATACAAATATGTTAATCTGGGCTTTTCATGTTATGATTCATACTGCACATAAAAGATGTAAAATGACAAACTGTCCCAACTTCTCTGTTCCTGGTCCAATTTTTTTTTTCCCTTTTATTTAACAGCACCTTTCAGATCAATGTGGTTATTTTCCCAGCAACACCAGATGCTGAGATTTCTACCAGTCACAGTACTTTAAAAATACCTTTAGTATGAGCAGTGTAGTATGTTGTTTAAAAAAATTATCATAGTATTTTACAATAATGCAATGGCGCTTTCTTATCTAAATTTCATTATTTGTCTTTTCTCTCAAGTAAAATTTGCTGCTGGTTGCCATGGATACAAACCTATTCTGCAACCATGAGTTGTATAAACACAGATGTTTGTGAGTTTGTACTGTAAATAGATTTCAACATTGTCTTGAGAAAACGTGAGTTTCTCTGTGAATATCTCAACCATGATAACAAGTGTGTTGTGGGTGGTTGCCAAAGCGTTGCTGTTTCTTTACCCAGTCAAAAAAGCTCATTGTTATGTTCTGGTTCCTCTTTCTGAACGTCCTTACAAAGATAGCTGTACAAACATGAGTGTTTCAGAGTTCAGGAGGGATGCTGTGGATCTGATCTGAGTACTGATGATCAACAGCCTCTCTACACACACTTTATAGCTGAAGTGTGCTGTTCTCGGCTGTAGCGGATCTCAAACGCTTTCACGGGGTGAAAGAATAAAATCATATTCAGATGCTTCAGCAGATTTTTCGATTCATATTCTCTGTTCAATAGAGCACGTTATCTCTCCAGACTCTCTCATGAGTTTCAATAGCTTTGCACATTCATTTTACTCAGAGTTTGTGCTGATAAAGCATCTCAGTCCACTTTACGTGTCCATTTATAGATGTCGTGTTCTGCTTATTTAATACTTTTATCATTTTGGTCAAGGTTTCTGTTACCAAAAACCACAATGTAGTCTTTCATTACAATTTTCCAACATGACAGTTTCATGACAGTTTTTATATTCCCAGGTTATATGTTTTTATTCTTTTTTTATTAATTTTATTAAAATATATACATTTACATTTAAGCATTAAGCAGACACTTTTATCCAAAGTGACTTACAAAGATTAGGAAACATAATGCGATGTGTTTTCTCTATCCTGAAACAATACCTGTTGAGAGAGAAAGAGTGTTTTTTTTTATAAAAAGTTTTTAATTGTTATGAAGCAGGTGTCTTACTTAAAACTGTTTAAAATGTGTAAACTTTAATAAATGTCATCTGTCGATGTTTACACATGTTAATCATAAACTACAACAAAAAAGGTTTTTGTATTTCTTCAGCTGAACTGTACAGAAATTTAACCAATCCAAAAAAAAAAAAAAAATACATACCGAACCGTGAATTTAGTGTACAGTTACACCTCTATATGTTATGTTAATACAGCGATACCTCGTGGCAATTTGGAAGTTTTTTACAAGGTTGATAATTCATTTTAATTTGTTCAACCATATTTAGATATTTTTGTACGATTTGCTTCTGCCCCTGTGTTGTTGGGGTTAGGGGTGGGGTTACGGTATTGATTTTATGATAATCGGATGTTTTGTATAATTCAATTCATCTAAATTCATTCAAATTAGCCAACTCGTAAATTGGTTAAATATTCAGAACGCTTACTGTATGCTGATTTTTTTTCTGACTCAAATCCTGATGTCATGAATTCTAAATTAACATTTGACTTTCAGTGCTTACGTGATTGGTTAAATATAAACTGAATGTATTTTTATATTCACCTAGAAAAAGTTTCTTATACTGAACCTATTACCTGTGCAAATCAAGATCTTGTCAAGGCAAAGACCTATAAATATCTTGGTGTGTTACTTGATACACATCTTACATACCGGGATCACATTTTTTGATTTAACAAAAAATTTAATCAAAACTTTTCGTGTATGAGAAGATTAGATCATGTCTCTACTCTTCTGTTTCTGAAACTTATTTACATGCAATTGTGTTATCAACAATATCTTATTGTCTTCCAATTTGGTCTTTTACCACTAAGGACATTTTTGAACCAATAGCACAATTATGCAGTCGTGCTTTTAAAATCCACAGTAATCTTCCAAAATGGTCCCATCACTGCACTGCACTGAAACCATTAAATGCGCTGACTTTTCAGCACTATATAAACGGTCACGCTGTTACATTTTATTTCCAAATTTAAAATGCTACTATACCAATATTTGCTGCAATTCATCCATCAGACAATATGAGAGCAGTACGCTTTACTAGATCAGTATCAGAGGAACTTATAACAGTCCCTTCATAAAAAAACAAATTTTGTGCAAAAACAATTTTATGTGCAGAACATGAACCTGCTGGAAAGCAGTTTTTAAACTGAGTCAGGCCCGTTTAAATTGTATATTGATGTTACTTTTGAACCTTTCCTGTATAATAATGAAATGAATGAATGAAATATTTTCAGGATAACAGCATTTTTAAACAACAATGCAAAATAAACAATATGGATAAACAATATACACTATGCTTATAAACATAAATATGCATACTGTATGTGATAGACAAATGCAAATATATTAATGTACATCAAACAGAAAACATTATGCAGTGATAAATGTTTCAATGTTCAAAATTCACATGTTTATCTTCTCATAAAAATAAAAAAGTTACTTTATATGTTAGTAATTGTGGTAATCTTGTGCGCTGTTTTGTCTCATACACAAGACACAATACACAAGAGAAAATAAAAACATTATGTTGTTCTGTCACTTTTAAGGTTAACTTTAAAGGTTTATGTGGAAATAAATGTGTATTTGTAGCTGCATTCTTTTTCTCAATAGCTATATAGTGAAAAAATAAATATCGGTGTTAAAATGTCAGAGTATTCATGAGCTGGTGTTTATTTCTCGCTTCAGAAAGGTAAAGCCGGTGGTTTCACCTCAAATCTTGCTCTCTTGAATAAAGATGAGTGAAGTGTGTTTGCAAAAAACTAAGCTATATAACACCTGCTGTTAGAGCAAAAACAATGTTAAAGAGTCTCCAATGACAGCTGACGGGTGCATTGATAGCAGATGCTGAGAGGGATGATGGGTAATGATGATGTCTGAATAAATACTGAAGAAGAGGATTTGATTGGATCACGTGTCTAATGTTGTATCAGATGTAAATACACCGTGGTTTGGTCTTTGTTTGGATATCATAGCTGTGGATTCAGTTGAATTAGCATCTTAATTAACATGTTGGGCTGATGCATTGTTTATCATTTAAAGGAGATTTTGTGAAAGATTCATATTGTATTAGTATTTTCTATTCTATCTCTGTTGATGCACACACACAAAACATAGACACATGTGCTGTTAAATGTGATGTATTTGCTTTAACAAACATCATTAGTCCAAACTCCATGTATGCGGTATGCCATGGAAATCATGCTGTCTTGTGTTCATGGATGACAGAGGTTTGTGGCATCAGAACACATAATGAATTCCAGGAGGTTGAACAGCTTCATTATTTTCAGGCTCGGTTCAGAGGAACGACCATTTCACATCGCTGAGCTTGGCATGTGTGGAGCGCTAGATTCAGATAAACATTTGCATAAGAGCATGTACAGTAAACCGTTTATAACCTTCTGATAGAGCAGTGCAAAGTACATGGGTTTCATTCCCAGTGCACACACATATCTATAAAATCTGTTAAATGCACTCTAAGTCGCTTTGAATAAAAGAATCTGTCATAAAGTAGATAAATGTGAATGTAAATGCTTGTGACATTAATAATGAAGGACCTGGTAACACATGGTGACAAAAACGGTTAACGCGTCGTGCAAATGAGCACAAAAAATCTACGATTGTGCAATCAGTTTTTGTAGCCTACTTCAAACACTGGAAAACATCTACCAAGTGCAGGAGTTTAAATACGTCACGTGTCTTTTCGGGATCTTTACGGTATATGTGTGAATGCACGCACAGATTCCGGAAAATCATTGGCAGTGTAAATGAACCAAAAATCAATCCCGGACAAATCCTGGATGTATTTTCCAGAATCTCTTCGAAAAGTAAACTTTAGAAATTTATTTCTTGAGACCTATAGAAATATTCATTGATTATTTTACTGCCTTGATTTGCTTAATTTATTTTATAATCTGATATTTTATCATTTTGGTTTGTTACTTGAACACTTTACCCAAATATTTTGCCATCAAATGTTCCAACTCTTTCAACAATTTGACTGAATAGAAAATATCCCGCTGTTTATTTTTAAAGAGGAAAGGCAGATAGATTTGTAATAACAAGAGATTTAATTTTTATGATGAACCATTCTTTTAATGGTGATTTTCATGAGTCAGGTCCTGGACATAATTTTAAATAATGATCTCTATCGCAACACTAAATACAACAACAAAGAGAAGACCTAAAGATCCTCCAGTTAGGACCAGACTTTATAGAAATCGTAAAATATCTAAATATGTGTTTGGAATAAGATGAAGGACTGAGATCATGTTTTATGCATGTTTGTGGACGTGACGCAGAATTAGGACATATGAAAAAGGACATATCAAACAAATATTAGTTTTCTTAAAAAAAAAAAAGTTTGAAATGCTCAGTCACATTGTGTGCTGCTTTAGTCTAAGTGACACAAGCCAGATGGCCCCGGCCCAATTTAAAACAATGAGTGACAGGCAGGAGCAAAATTAGGTAACTTACCGTGTAAGACCAAAGTCTGTATCTAATATACTGTTACACATTTTCGCTGTTTATTTTATCTTAAGACCTAAATGGTCGTGTTTATGAGGATAATTGCAAAGATGAGATTTTGACGCATGTGTGTATTTAACACCAATAAAGTGACAAAAATGCTCAAGCTTAATGAGCAGCAGATGCTCGCTTTGCATGCTCCTTTCACACAGAAACAGGGCTTAAATACATTCATTAACGTTAAGTTTTAGTGACCATGCGCACAGCAACGTGTCATGGGCGCATACCAGTTAAATTTTCTACCCAGTCTCATGTAGATGAGTATAAATACACGATGTGTGAAAATCGTGCAATACATATGCAAAATTCCAATTTGGCGTGCATATGATACGCCAGTCCTTCCCATTCACTTAAACGGTGCATCTTTTTTGTCGTTTTATTTATTGGTTTCTCAAATTTTTCTGTTTTTTAAAACATTTTCGCTTGGGTTTAACGTTAGATTTCAGATTTGCTTAAAGAGGTTATTTAATATACAGGTTTTTCCGTGTTTTTGTCTATATTTAGCCATGGTATCTTGGAGTTAGTGTTAGAATTGGAGTTTGGGTAAGGATGCCATTTTTATATAACAAAAAGTTGTTCTAACCCTAAACCCAAGCGAAAATGGTAAAAAATAGCAAAAAATTGAGAAACCAATCAATAAAACGACAAAAAAGATGCAAAAAAGGACTGTCTTATCATATGCATGATATGTATTGCACGATTTTCACACTTCGTGCTATTTATACACAACTCCGTGAGACTGGGTTCTAAATTTTAGGGGTACAAAACAGTTAATTGTACCTTGCTTATTAGAAAGTTTGGAGACTTAACACCCACAGGCTTTAACTGATGTATAGAAAGTTTACTTTAATATCTGACTGTAAGAGCCCTGAAAATACAACAGATTCTTGCTTTCTGAGGGCAAAAACATTTCGACTTTGAGCGTTTGACTTCACATACTGATGTATGTTATGTGTGTGTTTGTTTACTGTTTACATATTTTTGCTTAGTCCTGCCTTATGTTTTCAGGCTATCGGTACAAACAGAAGGAAGGTCTGTGTGTAAAAGGGTTTGCATGTTTTCACAGGTGTCTCATAATATCTGAAGCGAGTCCGGATCAGACAGACTTGTTGGCATTCTCCTGTGTAGCAGCTCTCTCTCTCTCTCTCTCTCTCTCTCTCTCTTTCTCTCTCTCTGTCTCTGTCTCTCTCTCTCACGTTGAACCTCGCTGCCATCCTCTCAGATAAGAGACACATCGGTATGCGCTCTGTGTGCCGTGTAACCTTAGATACGCCATCACCTTCGCCAGTGAGTGTGAGACAATTACAGATGGAGAATCGTGTCGCTTAAACTACAGCTGCACACAATGGGACTGAGCATTACAACTTGTTTTTTCCTTCTTCTTTTTTTAAAGAAAACCTACACATATGTCCTAATTCTGCATCACGTCCACAAACATGCATCAAAAACATGATCTCAGTCCTTCATCTTATTCCAAACATTTCACTGTCTGTATAAAGTCTGGTCCTAACTGGAGGATCTTTAGGTCTTCTCTTTGTTGTTGTGTTTAGTGCTGGGATAGAGATCATTATTTAAAGTGATGTCCAGGATCCGACTTCACCATTAAAAGAATAGTTCCTCATAAAAATAAAATCTCAATTTAACAGCAGGATCTTTTCTATTCAGTCAAATTGTTGAAAGAGTTGGAACAACATGTGATGGCGAAATATTTGGGTAAAGTGTTTAAGTAACAAACCAAAATGATAAAAATATCAGATTATAAAATAAATTAAGCAAATCAAGGCAGTACAATAATTAATGAATATCTTTATAGGTCTCAAGAAATAAATTCCTAAAATTTACTTCTTGAATATGTCTTGAGCCCTTTTCACACAGACATTACGGAGAATACCTGAAAAATGCATCCAGGATTTGTCTGGGATCGTTTGATTTTTGGTTAATTCACACTGCCAATGATTTTCTGGAATCTGTGCGTGCATTTACACACACACCATAAAGACACGTGATGTATTTAAAGTCCTGCACTTGGTCTTAGTTTTTGAAGTTTGCTAATTATCCGTGATTTCTCTACATTTCTCATTGTGAATGTTGATCTGGGTTTGAATCACGGTGTCACATACAGTAAGAGACAAATGTGTATGTGGCACACATGCACTCATGATCTGTATCCACACATTCATCCAGTAAAACCTTTCATAGACACTGCCAGTAAACAATAAATACAATAATTGTTTAAAAACAACTAATATTTTATGCATTTAATATGCTGATTTAGCTGGTTTATTTATTTTGCTACTATATATTATTACAAAAATGCACAATGTACAGTACAGAATATATAGGACATCAACTGCTTTTTAGTTAATGTTTATAATAATTATTTTGGTCAATTCCATGGACAAACACGCAACTGACTTTCCCATTGTAAAGATACTGGTATCTCTCTCTGTGATTTTATATTTGCTCATTGAAGACCCGTCAACCCCGAGCAACAACATGAAATGATAAAATATATCTTTTATATCTGGCCACTTCTTAATTTTTTTTCTCCCACTGTAAATATTGACCATATCTGTTTAAATCATGTTTTATGTGTGCTCCCACGACACTGTTTTCTACCGGCTGGCTATTGAAACTAGTGAAATACGTCACATCACTTACTTCCGCATTTGAAAAAAAAGGTGGATACCCACTTCTACTTGAAAAATATGGGGGCATAAATGAAGAGTATATCCACTTCTCCAGACACCATTACATCACTGTTTATATAGTCTAAGGAAAGTAAACATGATTGTGTGTGTGCTTGTCAAACCATGTTAAGGTTTTGATATAAATAGACAACATCAATCATCAGGGCATGTGAGACGTGTCTGTCAATCAAACCTTTCATAAAGATGTCTGACAGATACTCAACCGTGATTTATTATTCACACACACACATTTATACTCATAGTCAAAAACACAGATAGACATTCTGTTTTGAATAAATGCCCAGAGGATACTTGAAATTGAATTCATTCGTAAGAACTGAAGTTATAAACAATGAACTGGTTTGTGACCCGTGCTGCAAAATGAGTTGCAAAAAATGAGTTATTTATATTTTGACATTCTCTATTAAAAAAAGTGTCAAAACAATGTATGATTTGTTTAAATCTTAAAAACTGATAAAGCTACACCTGTTCAGTACATATTTTTATGAAAATCTTAATTTCCGCCAAAATTGACATTTATACTTTCTTTTTTCTCTAGCTCAAAATTAGACGGTGTGCATTGCCCTGGTGAATATTTTAAGACATTTAAAATGTTAGGTGTGGGTTTTACCGAAAAATAATCAAGACCCGTGGTAAATTTCTCAACCAGTTAGAATGAAGCATTCAACATGATTAATTGGTATAATTAAGTGTACTGTACACACTTTCACACTATTATATTTGTGTGTGTTCTGTAGTCCAGTATCCTCACAATAGGATCCATAACATTTCTAAAGTTTTCTTTCTATAAGCAAAATTGCAAAACCAGCACTTTTCACTTGGACACTCTCAATGTTCTTTGTTGGCATTATTTTCTAATCTGTGGTGGTTTTATGTGTGACCCTTTCAGTGAACTCCAATAATGTTCGGTCCACACCAGTACTCTTTCCATTTGATATGAAATGTGTCTCTGGGGAGGTAATGGTGTTTATGAGTAATTCTTCTCAGTCTAATTGAGTTGGCTTATTTTAGAGAGAGACTAAATCATATTTCAGCAACAGATGAGTTTTATTACACGCTTCTGTGGGTTTTGTCGCCCCTGTAAAGTGCTTTTAATAGGCTGCGATGAAACCGAATCGGTCTCTCTCTTGTTCTGTGAAATAACATTTGATTTGTTCAGAGGACTGAAGACACACAGCACATGTAGTATCTGTACTGGTGTCTATAACAGCTCATTAAAGTGTAAGGGAACATTGTGACACATTTGACAGATTAAAGAGAGTTTTATTATACTGTACAGAGCTTCCCGCAGAAAATATGTTAGTTAAGGTGGTATGGTGATTGGCTGGAATTCTCGTTTGTCTTAAAGCTCCACTGTGTAAGATCTACTCCCATCTAGCGGTGAAAGTCTATATGACAAGCAACTGAATGTTACTCTCTAGCCCTCCCCATTATGAACGCGTTTTAACTCGTACGGTGGCCCGGCCGTGTCATGCCAAGGTTAACATGGCTTCCAGTAGCTACAAAGCAAAAGCAATGAGAAAAAATGAACAATTTGCAATGTCCTTTGCCTGTGATCCATCAAAGCACACAGATTTATGTTTAACATGAAAAAAGTCTGATTGTCATGATATGTCCGCTTAAAATCACATACAAAAAGCAACCATGACGGGTTTAAATGGACGCGAACTAATATTATGTCAAAGTACAATGCTTATGTTTTAAGTAAACGTTACATGTCCGTGTATATGTAAGAGCTTTCTCTCAGATTGGTGAAAAAAGATCGCGCAACTTTCACACGCTTGTAAAATGAAACGAAAGACGCGCAGATCAGACGCTTTTATCAGAGTATTATGTCAGACATTATGTCAGAGTACAATGCTTATGTTTTAAGTAAACGTTACACGTCCGTGTATATGTAAGAGCTTCTCTCATATTGGTGAAAAAAGATCGCGCAACTTTCACTTTATCAGAGTATTATGTCAGACATTATGTCAGAGTACAATGCTTATGTTTTAAGTAAACATGTTACATGTCCGTGTATATGTAAGAGCTTTCTCTCATATTGGTGAAAAAAGATCGCGCAACATTCACACGCTTGTAAAATGAAACGAAAGACGCGCAGATCAGACGCTTTTATCAATGAAAGGCTAAAAATAGCGCTGTCACCGTGTGTTTGTGCTAGAGGTCAGAAAAGATGAAAAACATTTATCTCAGTACCTCAGATTACATAAATGGGCGGAGAGACGGCGTGTGTCTGTACGAACACGTTAAACCACATGCATGTTTACACTAACAAGTGTTATGCATAATCATGCTAAAGTTAGCCAAGGAACTATAAAACCTTAAGTTTACAACATGGACTGTATAGATGTAAACGAATATGCTGAATTACCTGTGGAGAATATAGAAAGTGCAACTTCAGTGTCCCTTGAGCCCCATCTTGGAAAACTAACTCCAATAGTGACTTTGGTCTTGATGTTTTTCCTTTCACGTTGTCGTTTAAAATCCCCGTTTCGCATCCTTGGCGATTTGTTTTAATGTCCTCGAGAATATGTCTTCAACAGGCTTTCAAATCAAAGCATTAGATCGCAGGTTCATCACGGTGTGCGGTTGTTGTAAAATCCGAAGGATTCAGCTACGCAGGTCACAAGCTGGATACGTCATCAAGCCTGGTTTATTTAAATTAACTGAGCATTACATTCGCAAGTCATACGCATATTACATCAACTTACAATTAACTAAGAATAATTGTCAGCTTTATAATTGTTAATATTCTGAAATAAGACTGTCTTGATGACGTATACCGCCTACACATGCAACCTCCGGAGGCTTCAGCTATCGGACAGCGTGAGTGTAGAGTGAAAGCGCGAAAGGCGGAGCTTGAATTTCAGGAATGTCCCTCGTCGGCGAATGTATTTCAAAGATGGAGGCACAACATGGATTCAGCCAGAGAGCGCTTCGACGGTATGCATTTTAAATAGCAGATTCTACACTTACGAGAATACTTTGATTAGTGGGTGGGAAGTAATTACACATGAATGAGCACATACTTTTGAAAGAAAACATGGGTTTTTGTTAAGAATTAACTCAATAAAGTACACAGTAGAGCTTTAAGAAACACCGACTTCTTAAAACTTAAAATTCTTGCTCGGTCATGTAATTCGATTGGCTGGGAGTCGTTCACTGTGGCTTCTGTATACACTGTATTCTGTATTCTTTATTGCATTAAAGCAAACATTGCCATGCGGCCCACTGGGAAAACTCTCGGTGCTCCAGATGACCAGTTCACTACTGTGTCCGTGTAACCTCTATATGTAGAAAAAAATCTCACCGGCCCACATAAAAATGGCTCGGTCATTCCGCCCATGTCCTTCAGATAGCAACGGTGGACCACGTCTCTTTCTTTCTCTCATTTTGGTTGTGTGGCGCGCATGCCCGCTCGCGGTGTGAAGCATGTCCACGCTATTCTCTGAGATCCACTTGACGGCCTTTTGTGCAGTGTTTTTTTTTTTTGGGGGGGCGACCTAGTTAAGGTGGTAGGGTTCCCCAGCTTAGGCGGGCTGCCTGAACTGCAAAGTTTTGAGGGAAACCATGCTCTACCTTCTGTCAAATTTAAAGTCTGTGTCAATCAGTTCAATTTTATTTTATTTTTATAATTTTATGAAGCAAGAGAACACCATTGTGTCTTTATATTTGTAGTTTATTACATGAACTTATTTTTTATTAAATTTAAGCTTACAGTACTGTCAACACATTAGGGGTGGGCGATGTAATCAAAATCTTATATCACTTTAGGATTCATTTTATATATCACAGGGTTTCCCGCAGCACTTTGCAGTTTGGGCGGCCCGCCTAAGCTGGGAAACCCTACCGTCTCAACTAGGCCGTCCAAAAAAATAAAAATAAAAAATAAATAGCTACACAAAAGGCCGTCAAGTGCATCTCGGAGAATAGCGCGGACGCGCTCACGTTATTTATGTGCATTATTTACATGCTACAGTAGTTACACTCCTTTAAGATGTCATTAATAGTGGGAAAGAATCAGTTTTTACAATCTTCGCACTATCTATCATCGTTCGCCAGACGTTCTACAACATCTGCTTCAGTTTGTGTTTATTAACACTTTAGTTTCACTTCATCACACAGCTATTCCTGTTAGAGGTATCTGTTAAAATAATTATTTCATTATTAATTCATTAATATTCTAGTATGTGTTCATTTAGTTCATAGTTTCTTCAAAATTAAGTTTTTTTGAGTATTTTAAATAAAAATATTTTCTTTTCATTATGACACGCACCCTTTGATTGCCACACCCACCCACCCAAACCTACCATCTTAACTCACAAATTTTCTGCGGAAAACGTCTCGGTTACGGATGTAACCCTCGTTCCCTGAAGGAGGGAACGGAGACGTCACGTCGTGACCGACGAATTGGGAACTCGCTTAGAGAGACCAATCTGCTTCGTTTACTACTAAAACGCCAATGAACTTGGCATTGAGATATTTGCATAATGCTGGCGCCGCCCCGCCAGGTGCCTTTATAAGCAGCAGGTGCAAATAGGGAAATTAGCTTCTTTTCGCTGAGAAAGCCGGGAGAAAGTGACCGGTCGATAAACAGCAGGGAGCAGCCCTGTGGCGACGGGACGTGACGTCTCCGTTCCCTCCTTCAGGGAACGAGGGTTACATCCGTAACCGAGACGTTCCCTTTCAGTCGGTCACTACGACGTCACGTCGTGACCGACGAATTGGGAATCCCTACCAAAACGCCACTAGGGGCTGACCTCTTCCAGTGTCTGCGTAAAGCCCTCCGGTTCCACTTAAGGAGGAGGAGATAGGTTTTAAGGCAGAAGGCCGGGCACTAGATGTTCCTTTAACCCCACAGAAGTTCCAGCGACTGGGAAGCGCCCTGCCTGAGCGGGATAGGAACGCTGCGGAAGCCACCGCCCGTCTTAATGGCTAATGGTGGGCGAAGTCAACCGTAGTTGAGGAATAAAGACAGCCGTGGCTGTGTAAGCAAAGCAGTGCTCTGCTAAGGGAAACGTGGGCTGGTAGGATTAACCCCACGGAAAAATACTCACAAAGGAACCCGGTGGGACACAATGTGGAGCCCGAGCCAGACACGTAGGTTCGCGAGGATACAGCTAGTGAAAGGCTGACAGCCAATGCTCCGCAACAAAGGCTGCCAAGGCAGCGGAGGAAGAACAATTCAAACCATTACGCATTTTTGTTCTGAAGGCCTTCCATACTGACACAGTTATGAAGCATCAGTTGGAGGCTGCAAGCCGACCTGCGAGACTGCTCTCCGTGCTCCCCCTGGTGAGGAAAGAACACGAGAGGATACAGGCTCGATACGAACACTGTAAAATCTAGTGAACGTATTAGGTGTCGCCCAACCAGCAGCTCTACAGATGTCTGTTAGCGAGGAACCACGAGCTAAAGCCCAAGATGAGGCAACACTCCGTGTGGAGTGCGCTCTCAAATTAAAGGGGCAAGGAATACCCTGAAGATTATAAGCCAGGGCGATAGTATCAACTATCCAATGAGACATCCTCTGCGTAGTGACAGCTTTCCCTTTCTGCTGGCCACCATAACAAACAAAGAGCTGGTCTGAGGTCCTGAGGCTTTGCGTGCGATCCACGTAGAGTCGCAGTGCGCGTACGGGGCACAACAAAGCCATGGTTGGGTCTGCGTCCTCCGGGGGCAGCGCTTGCAAGCTCACCACCTTATCTCTGAAGGGAGTGGTGGGAACTTTGGGCACGTAGCCTGGTCTGGGTCTCAGTGAGACAGCAGGACCAAACTAAAAGCACGAATCGTCAACAGAGAATGCATGTAAATCCCCTACTCTCTTCATGGAGGCCAATGCTATCAGGGTCAGAGTTTTCATTGGTAAAAACATCAGACTCGTAGACTGCAAAGGCTCAAAAGGGAGACCTGAAGGCTTCAGCACCATGGACAGGTCTCAGGAGGAAAGAGGGAGGGCGCGAGGGGTTTAGCCTGCGAGCGCCTCTTAAAATGTAATAATTAAATCATGCTGGCCAACTGATCTGCCGTTGATAAGAGAGTGATGAGCAGAAATAGCGGCGATATCAACTTTAATGGCGGAGGGACAGCCTACCATCTAACCTATGTTAAAGATATAAAAGCACAATGTTAATGGGCATTCTCTGGGGTCCTCGCGTTGCGAAGAGCACCGGGTGACGAAAAAGGTTTCTTTAAGCGCGTAAGCCCGTCTTGTGGACGGTGCTCGAACCGCGTCGATGGTGTTAGATACCGCTTGCGATAAATCACCTAAACCTTGCGCGCGCTCAACGACCATACATGGAAATCCCACAGGTCGGGGCGCGGGTGCCATAATGTGCCCCTTCCTTGAGAAAGAAAGTCTTTCCTCAGGGGAAATCGTCAGGGAGGGGCTGTCGCGAGGAGCATTAACTCTGAAAACCAATTCCTGGTAGTCCAGTACGGGGCGACTAAAAAAAGGCTCTCCTCGTCCTGCCTGACTTTGCACAGTGTCTGCGCAATAAAGCTCACTGGAAGGAATGCGTATTTACGCACCCCCCGCGGCCAGCTGTGTGCCAACGCATCCACGCCGAGGCTGCCCTCGGTAGTGAATAAAATAGGCGACAGTGGGTATCGTCCGGCGACGCAAACAGATCTATCTACGCACAACCGAACTTCTTCCAAATTAGCTGGACCGTCTGGAGGTGGAGTCGCCATTCGCCGGGGGCGCAGCTCGGGAAGCGCGTCTGCCGCTGTATTGAGCGAACCCGGGATGAAAATGGCACGAAGGGACCTCAGATGCTTCTGACTCCAAAGGAGGAGATGACGAGCGAGATGCGACAGGTGACGAGAGCGCAAAACCGCCTTAACGGTAAATAACGCAACAGTCGCAATGTTATTGGTGTCGGCTAATACATCCTTCCCTCGCATCTCCATAGCGGAGCGTACAAGTCCCAGATATACAGCGCACCGCTTGCGGCAGTTGGGGTGCTATGCACACCCCTGAGACTGCAGGCCCGTCATACGTGGCTGATCATCCCGTGCTGAGGGCATTGCAATATACAGAATGCCAGGAGACCCCTCAGGGGCATATCTTCTATCAGAAATGCCGGGTCTACCACAGGGAAAAATTTAAATGACACGCAGGTGCAATGTTTACACGGTGTATGTCGGTGTGCCACGCTCTCCTCGAGACTCGATCGTAAGCCAATGCTGAAGCGGTCTCATATGAAGCAGCTCGGGCGGCGTCACAGCCGCAGCATGCTGTCATATGTCCAGGAGCTTCTGAAATTGTTTCAGAGGGACCGTGTACTTCCCTCGAATTAAACCGAGGCAAGTCAGAACTGACTGGTTGCGCGCTCTTGTAAAACACGCCGATCGATCGAGTCTTATTTCCATACTGAGAAAAAGGATCCTCTGCACGGGGCAAAGTTGCTCTTTCCCAGTCGACCTGAAGACTTAAACGAGCGAGATGCCGAAGCATTAACTCTCTGTGTTCGCGCACGTCTGCCAGGAACGGGCTATTATAAGTCGACGTAGAAAAAAGCAGAATGCGAACAACGCTCTCTCTCTGATATTTTAATGCCGTGACTAGCATGGAGACACGGAGAGAGAGAGAGACAGCTCGAATAGTGTACTTAGTATTAATATGCCCACCCCACGACGCAGAGCGAAAAAACGGTCTAAAGCGAGGGGAGATGGACACATAAAGTACACGTCTTACAGGTCTAAGGCTGCAAACCGATCTGAATATTGAAATACGAGCCTCGGCGTTATCATCCAAAAAGAACACCTTTGTAGAGCCGGTGCGTAAATCAAATCGATCGTAACCCACCGCGTATTTTGGGTACTATGAGATAAAGGCTGGAAAAACCCTATCATCATCATCATCATCTCGGTAAGAGGGACCGGCTCGAACATCCTTCGCCAACAGGATATCGACTTTGCACGCAGTACATGTGCATCGGCCGCTTTCACCACAGTGAAACGAAAGCCCGAATTTTGGGGAGTGCCGGATTCGTAACCGAGGCGGATCGTGCGTAAAACCCAACGAAACGGGCTGGGAACTGAAGCCAAGCACCCAGGCACCGTACGAGCAGTAGCAGTTTTAACATAAAGTGGCATGGCATCTTACGCACAGAAGCCACTGGCACATGCCACTATGTTTAGTGGCACTTCCGGTTTCCATTGGCTCGTACCAGTGGCTCGTCGAGTGGCACTTCCGGTGTCCAGTGGCTCATGCCACTTTTTAGTGGCTCGTCGAGTGGCACTTCCGATGGCCAGTGGCTCATACCACTCCGTTTGGTTGCTTGTACACTGACACATGTCAGTAAAACTTAGGTCTGTTTGATTGAGGCATGTGGCACTGATAGTCACCGATCGATCATTACAGATTCGAGTGTAACTTACGCGTGCTGCTGCTATGTTCATTTAATTGTGACACAATGATTTTGTGTGTCCTTTCTGACTCTGATGTTTCAGGTAACCGAATGCGTAAATTGAGTCGAGAGATAAATATATCATATTGACGCTCATTCATAAAGGAATTGTATGATCACAATATTTAAAATGGAAATGCATAATATGCAAAGTGTTTTCATTTAATAAAGCACAGTATTTGTCTGAGCCATGGTCGTGTGAACATTGTGCCTTTTCTTAATATTTAATCAGTTTTTGTAAATCTTTTTTTTAAAGTAGTATGCCTAATTTAATTGAGTCTACTAGATACCCTTTAAATGAAAGACGAGATCGAAGAAAAAACTGACTCCTCCTTAAAGCATACTGTCGGCAACATTTAGATCCAATGAAATGCATAAAATAAAGGAAAAAACTGTGTTTGATTTAATCGTTTGTAAAGTGTATTGCTAAGTGCTTTGTAAATCTGTTTTGCTTTGAAATAATCCAACAATTTATTAAAAATAATTACTATCTCATAAATGTTGTGAAATAATAATTTGTTCAAACCCTTATTTCTTATAGACAACAATCTATATAGACTATATAAAATGTAATTTTTAAACATAAACATGGTTAGACTGACACCTACTGTTTTGGCGTGCATGTGTGTAAATGCGGTACTTTGCAGAAAAAAAATATTATAATATTCTGCGAGATTCTTATAAATGACACTTTTTATTAAATACAACACATTGGCACTGTTTACAAATAAAAACATGGCACTCACAGACTACTTTTTCACAAATAATACAATTAGAAAATTTATATTTAAAACTATTATACAATATACAATATAGCTCAGACAAATGTTGTGCTTTATTAAATATATAAAATATTTGCCTTCCCATTTTAAATATTTACATTTTTAATACTTAATTTTTGAATTATGATCATACGATCATCAAAATGTCCTTTTTAGCTCTCGATGCATTTCAAACATTCGGTTACCGGAAACACCAGACAGTGAAAAAGGACACACAAAATCATTGTGTCACAATTGAATGAACATAGCAGCAGCACGCGTAAGTTACTCTCGGTTCTGTAATGATCGATCGGTGAATATCAGTGCCACATGCCTCAATCCAACAGACCTAAGTTTTACTGACATGTGTCAGTAGACAAGCCACAAACGGAATGGTATGAGCCACTGGACATCGTAAGTGCCACTCGACGAGCCACACTAAACACTGACATGAGCCACTGGACACCGGAAGTGCCACTCGACGAGCCACTAAACGGAGTGGCATGAGCCACTGGACACCGGAAGTGCCACTCGACGAGCCACTGGTACGAGCCAATTGAAACCGGAAGTGCCACAAAACGTAGTGGCACGTGCCACTGGCTTCTGTGCGTAAGATGCCATGCCACTTAATGTTAAAACCCCTTCTCCGTACGAGGAGAAATAACGACACTACCGAAGTACCCGCGGTGGGGCAGCGAAGCGAGACAGGTGGGACTGCCGGTGCGTCTGCTGTGACAGCATAAACATCTACAGTATGTGTGTGTGACACTGACCTGAGCCCGCTGAGGGTAACGGTCGTCTGGTCTCCTCTACGGAGAGCGCAGACTCCGATGAGGGTGCTGGTGGTCCGGTCTCCTCAGCGGAGAGCTCGACCTCCTCAGGTCACCCGCTGGCGATAGAGGAGAGGTAGGGGAGCTGGTGTGAACCCGCTCACGGCTCTCTCGATCCTCCGGAGACCTGGAGAGGGAAGAGGAATGCACTCTTATGTGTGGTTAAGTGGGTACCGGCCGAACAGCCGGTGGAACATATGCAAACCAAGGATTTTCCACCTGACCCTCTATCGGGGGAAGGAGCTCCATCTCCTGAAGAGTGATCCTCTGCCAATCCGGGTCGCCCTTCACTGGCCACTTAAACTCCCGAATTTCACGGGAAGCGGCTAAGCGGGGGGGCGAGCTGCTGACGACCGGTTCCCCTGCGCTGCCGAGATGGGGTCCGAGGAGGGGAAAGGAGGTGGTCGCCGCAGGACGCCGACGGCGAGAGGCAGACTGAGGAGCCGGCGTGGTGGACCAAGGGCAGCTCTCTTCCGCCGGGGCATGACCTAGGAGATCGCCTCAGTCTGCGCAGCGGAGCTGTACGACTCCCCTGGCTCGCCGAAGAGGCCGGTCTGTGAGACAGGAGCATTCAAGTTGTTCTCGTCTGCGTCCGTCATGTCAGCCAGACACAGCCAAAGGTGGCGATCTTGAACCACTGTGGTGGACATCGCACAACTGAAGGTCGCGGGCTCCCTCGTAAATCCTTGGTGAGCCTGCAGCAACGTTATGGCGTGCAGGGCCGAAGCCGCCTCTCCGGCATGCCTGATGGGCAGCGTCCGTAACCGGACGACTGTCTACAAACACGGGAGGGAAGGGTTGGGTGGTCCCTCCAGGAACGCATCCCGCTCCACTGAAGGGGTCCCCGCCCTTAGCGGCTCCGTTGGTGAGGGAGGTGAGGGGTGAAGCTGAACGGCCGGACGGCCGCAAATCACGTCAGCTCTTCGTGCCGTCGGGAAAGAAAGGCACAGGAGGAGAGGACCGAGAGGCCTGAGCAGCTCCGAAGTACCAATCCTGTGGGCGGGACGG
This sequence comes from Paramisgurnus dabryanus, assembly GCF_030506205.2. NCBI lineage: Eukaryota > Metazoa > Chordata > Actinopteri > Cypriniformes > Cobitidae > Paramisgurnus > Paramisgurnus dabryanus. The sequence continues at coordinate 10,363,132 of NC_133348.1, forward strand.
TTCGAGCGGAGAGGGGTTAACCTTTCCAACTCTACCGTCTCCGCCGCTCGAGCGGGCACGGCCGCCATCTCCGGAACGACTCTGCCTCGGAGGAAAAATGGACACCCCTCTGATGCTGCAGAAGTGACGGGACCAGAAGGAGGTCCAATGGATTCGGCAGACATCGTAGAACACGACTCTGCAGTCTCCACCGGAGCCTCAACCGGCTGAGGATGAGAAGGCCGGTAGGTGGAGGACGCATCCTCCGTCCTACTCAGCGTAGTGACGCGAAGGGCGCCCTGCGAGCGCTTGACAGCCGCACCATGGCGGCGTCAGCACTGCAAAGGCGCGGACAGCGTTCCCGTAGAAACGACAGTCGTCTCCGCAATCCAAGGTGGGTTATGCTCTCACAGAGAGAACAGAAACTCTCCACGAACGCAGCCCCGGAGTGCTCGATGCCTGAGCACGAAGACAGCGCTTGTGACCGTCACTGGAACCCTTATACTTCTCGCACCCAAGATCGCACGGGCGAAAAGCTATCCTGAAAAGGACGCTGATCGCCGTATATACGAGAGAGTGGCTGCCTTTAAAAAGACACAGAGCTCTCACGTATCACTCTTTTAGGGAAATCACTCTTTGGGTGCTCAGCTGATGATGCGCACAGGGAAGGCAACGCACACACTAAACTCAAAACAAAAAAGATGCAGAGCCGTGGAATACTGCGAGCGTCCGCTGTGTTAGTACTGCTTGTCAATCAACTTCAGCAACCGTTCCCAGAAGAGCAGAGAGTAGCTTCTCAGTAGCAGATAAAGCCGGCTTTCGAAGCGAAAAAAGCTAATTTCCCTATTTGCACCTGCTGCTTATAAAGGCACCTGGCGGGGCGGCGCCAGCATTATGCAAATATCTCAATGCCAAGTTCATTGGCGTTTTAGTAGTAAACGAAGCAGATTGGTCTCTCTAAGCGAGTTCCCAATTCGTCGGTCACGACGTGACGTCGTAGTGACCGACTGAAAGGGAACCCTGTATCATAACGATTTGTATCATGGTAGAGTTTTCTTTTTCTTTTATTAAGGTTTTTATCTTATTAAAATCTTTAATGCCATAAAATTTTCATAATTCTCAAAAAACGTATACAAGCATAAAAAGAAGACAGAAAAACAAACAAAACTCAAGCTCACTGAAGATAAACATGTTATTTATAAAATAAGGACAATATCTACAGTATACAATATATTGTAAAAAGATGGGGATGTATTAATTAGTCTTAAGTTGAGGTAAGAACATAGTAAAATATTGAAAAACAGTGATGTTTTACTTTAACAATTCATTAAAAAATTATTACTTTTTGGCCATCTGGGATTTCAGTATGGCGATAAGGTTGGGAATTTTAAGTATAGTTTTACACTGCACTGTAAATGTTTATTAGTATAGTTTGTTGTTTGCTCAAGGCATCTAATGGAGCTTTAGACCTGAAAGTTGTGGTGTGTGACGTGTAACAAGTAAAGTTGAAATGTTGAGATGTAAAGTGGGAATCTCTTCTGCATGAGATTGAGCTGAATGCAGTCTCATTCCCATTTATCAGCCTGAGAGTTCCTCTGTGTGTTGTTTTAACTCAGTGACTGATGGGGTTTTGTTCAGATGAAGTCTTGGTTGCACTGTGTTGGTGATGTCCTGCTGTGACAACAGCCTGTAAAGGTCACCTGTCATCAGCACACATTACCACTGAGAAACACAGAAGGACAGACACGCGTCTGAGCTGAGCTTTATGTGCCAGAGGTTGTAAAGGTCAAGTTTGTTCCCTGCGGTTCATTTCTGGTAATTAATAAAAGACAGCATGTCAAATTACTTTTCTCCACGGGTAACCTGCTTTGCCTGTATGTGTGTGTTTAATATTAGATGCACAAGTTCACTGAAGGTCAAGTGCTTTGATCTTTTAACAAATCTGAATGCTTTGTAATTATAATAGTTTATCTGATGAATTGCTGCACAACAGTCAGCCACAAATAATATAAAAATAAACATGTAGTGCCATATTGTACCCGTTTCAAAAATGTCAGGGACAATTAATGTTTCATAGTAAACCAAAAACATACATTCAGGTAAGGTAAGGTAAGGTAAGGTAAGGTAAGGTAAGGTATACTTTATTGTCCCAATGGGAAATTTATCTTGGGCACACAAATGCAACCACTGCACTACCAAACATAACACAAACAAACACATTACATAACAACCATAAAGAAAAATACACATGTACAAAAAAATAAGTAAAAAAAAAAAAAAAAAAAAAAAAAAAAAAAAAAAAAAAAAACCGAATGCAAATCATGATTCCTACTTTATATTATTTAATAACTTAACAGCTGAAGGGATAAATGAATTCTTATACCGATTTAATCTGCAGCTGGGCATTCTCAATCGTCTCCCTGATGGCAGCATCACAAACTCAGAATGCAAGATATGCGTTGTATCGTACACAATCTTATTTGCTTCTCTCAACATAGATTTTTCATAAAGACTCTGGAGATAAGCAGGTTCTGTTCTGCCCATGATCTTCATAGCCGTATGAACAAGACGCCCAAGCCTAGATTTCAGATGTACCGTTAAATTCCCATACCAAATATGTATTCCATAGCTGATCACATTCTCCAATACAGCCTGATAAAACAGCATCATGATCTTACTGCTGACACCATAAAGTCTAAGCCTTCTCAAAAAGTACATTCTTTGCTACAGTGTTGGTTAAATTACTCATAAAAAAGTAATTAATTACTAGTTACTAATTATATCTTCAATCATGTAATTAGATTACTGTACAAATTACTCTTTCCAAAAATGTATTTAATTACCTATAACTTATTACTTTCTATATCCTATTTAGTAAATGATACAAAGATATACTAGCAACAGCTCAAATAAATCAAATAAAAGTACATCAATTATTCTGCTCACACTTTTTAAGGTCTCACTTTTAACTACTTTTACATCAATATACTCCTAATTACTGCTTATTAATACTTAACAAACTTATAATTAATACTAAGTACAGTATTAATTGGGTAGGATTAAAGATGTAGAATAAGGTTTTGCAGAATCAGTCATTAATATGTGCTTTTTATACATCAATAAACAGCCAATATCTCTGTAATATTAATGTACATAAGAGTGTTACCATTATTCTTATTAACTCACCAAAGTATTTCCAGTGAGAAAGATACATAAAAAGCATGCATTTTAACATTAGACTTTAAATTTTGATGTTAAATTCACTATTGTATTACTAATTACTAGTTACACCCAAGACTGTATTTATAGTAAACCCAAAACAAATCAAATCACCTTTATTGTAACCCCACCACAACACAAGTGAAAGTCTTTGGTGCATACTCCAGACAGTGCAACTTTATAAAGCATAAAATTATCCAACGTATTATACATGATACAAAATACAGGATTTGTGCAATCCTGCCATGTTTGTGATACGGTGATGTGACTTTTAAAGCAGATTATTTGGAGTGCTAAGACGTTTCCTTTATTGACTTGCCTTCATTCATTCATTCAGCACGTCGTCTTATCTTTCATTGTATCGTGATGTGTTTTGCAAACCTCAGAGGTTCAGAGAAATCTTTGTCAAATAAAAAAATATGATAAATATCTTTCTATTTTTTTCCTGAAGTGGAATAAATGTTTATATGCGTCTTGTGTGACCTGACTGTACCTATACTTGAGCCCACATGGCTCTGTTTGGATCTGAAGAGCATCAATGACATGTTAACTGGCTTGGGGGAGTTTAATAGTCTGCGTTAGACGCTATGATCGATATCTCAGCTTTCTGTATCTTGAGCTTTTTGACCTTGAGGGAATTTTCCTGCGGTGGTGATTTGTCCTAACCTCCCATTCATTATTTTAGGACATCCCTGATGAATTCATGAAGAGACAGAGAGACATCAAATTATGGAGATGAAATGTCTGATTGCTTAAGTCCATGTTTCAGATGAACATCTCAAACTATTTGATATATTAATCTTTATGGTCTTGTTTTGGTGTGGTTTAGATATGTTCTGTAAGATCCCACTGCCTGTGTCCTGGTTTGGTTAATGTCCAATGTTTCCCATTGGACTTCTGTCCTAGATCATTATTTCCATATGGCGGCCTGTTGTAGACTTAGACATGAAAGGTCAAAAAGATGCCTTGGCAAGGTTTGATCATTTTACCTGAAATATAATTTGTTATGAGGGCACAGATGTGCATGATTCAGCAGTCCTTGAGAAGTTTAGTACTGCGTGGACGCAGCTGCAGGAATAGTGCAGGGTTATAGTTTGTGCGGGTCATTTAGTTTGACCTTTCCTATGAATGACTGACGGGTAAACCAGAGCTTACGCATCCTCATAAAAATGATGAAGCTTTAAGTCTGAAAGGTCAAAGGAGGCGTTACTGAGGAAACAAACCGTGATGGAAAAAATGTGTGGATTAAGGCCAGAAACATTTCATCTCTAATGCCATTACATATTTCAAGTGTAAGAGAATGATGCTTCACTTTCCATCAGGATATAAATGTCTTTCAGTAGGAAACGTGCATACAGATGACGTTCCAATAATAACACAAATGATTTGATTTGTTTAATGTTTTAATCCATGTGCCGATAACAGAGATCAACACTGCAGCAACAAAAAATTTATGTAAAGGTGAACATGTCAACAATTAACCTCTTAGGGGTCACCCCCTCCCCCCCCCCTATTGAGTTAAATCTACACTCTTAGAGCTTTTAAATGATATACAGTTTGTCATGATTAGATAAGAATTCACATGTAAACACTGAAGTAAATGCAGGGGTCCTGCTGGTGGGACAGTGACATTTAGCAGGATATAAATGTTTTGAGGCACACTCTCTTCATAAATGAATCAATTACTCTCCCTACATAATTTATTTTATAAAACACTGTTGAAATGTCTATTCTGGAGGCTTAGACCTTTCCAACGATATATAGTTTGTAGTAATAGATTAAAATTGACATCAACAATATTGATGCAAACGTAGGTGTCCCTTATTCGGGGGGACGGCGACGCTTAACAGTTTAAATGTAATTCTTTATAGCAATTTTTATTTCAAAATTTTGCTCGACCTTGACAGTTTTTGAAATTGAAGAGAAAAGCTTTTTAAAGTTGTGCTGGAGTCCTGACGTGTTTCACAATACATACAGCCATGTGAAATATTTTAAGTAGCGGAAAACAAAGTCATTCTCATACTTGTGTCGAGTGTGTTTGTTTTATCCCTGTATGTGTATAACTATTGACCAATGTCCTCACTAATAGTCAAATATATTAAGCAACTAGGGCTTGGCTATATTCACTTAAATTCATACTGTATCTTTCATTATTTTGGGATGGGCACTACATCAGTGGTTTTCAAACGTTTTCAGCATGGACCCCCCCTTGTCTATGGTGCATTCCCTTGTGCCCGCCCCCCAAATAAAATTTATGACAAATTTGTTCTAAAACTTAACATTTTTAATAAACAAAACTTATAACATTATACTAAGTAGGGCTGGCCAAAAAAAATTTAATTTTCGATTAATCGTTTTTTCCCCCGTGGTTAATTCAAAATCGATTCTCACAGGCCACACGATGCCTCGCGCGATGTTACCAAGGAGCGGGAGGCGAGCCTGTCATTCATTCATTCAGTCTATATTCTAATATAATATATTCTATATATATCTATATTCTTTGAATTAAATTAAGAATCGAGTATAAAATCGAAATCCAATCGACTTGACAGCTTATGAATCAAAATCCATATCCAATTTATTTTCACATATAGTTGCGTCTGAAACAAAACTCGTGTTCAAAAGCGAGCACTTTGAAAAGCAGAAGAAAGTGGCGCGTCCTATCTACTCAGTAATATAGTTAAATAATGTGTATTTGTGTGAACAAACCTTTTTTTTTTGACAACCCGCTTACATCATCATTTGACAGTGACTCATATCCGATATCTGCATTTACACTTAACACTTGGCAAAACAATTCAAGGTAGACAGACATACTGACCCGGAACAGTTTAAACCATAGAGGAAGTAAAATGTTGCCATATGCAATGGACACAGACACAATGATTATACAAGATTATAGAGTTGTAACCAGACATAAAACTTCAACATAACTATACTAAGTTGAACTGTTGTCCTCCATTGCGCTGCTAAAAAGAGTCACGGGTGGTGTCCACCTGAGTTGACGTCATGTGTCAGCGTCGCATGTTCAATGACACATGACTGGGAATATCCAATCTGTCCGCTTACATTGCGGATGCGAATGCATGTATCCGATCCATATCCGATTTATTTTCACATATGAATGAATCGGAATCCATGCACTTTTTCCTGCTTAAATCTGTGCCACTTGAGAGAGAAAAATCAGAATTGAGTCATTTCAAACATGCAATGTAAATGTAAACCGATGCCCTTTTATTGTCTACCTGTGAAACATCAGAAGATCTTTCTCATGTTTTACTCTTTAACCCAGCTGTCACACCACTAGAAGTCTTCTGTTATAATGAACAGAGCTGTTGCACTCATGTCATGTAAGCTCAAACTGTTCATGTCACTCTCAGTTCTTGTGCTCTGTGGCGTTGCTTTTTGGTGTTGTTCAACGCTCGTCACGTCTGTCTGACAGCATGACAGTCATTCAGAAAGCATGTTGATGTCTGTGGGAAGAGTAGAGTACGAAAAAGACAGAGAGCAGTACAGATACACCGACAATATCTCAAACAAACAGCAGGTCCCTTGTGTGTGTGTGGGGGGGGCAATATTTTATTTGTGTGTGTTTATCTGCATGTCTGTGGCACACTGTATAACAAAATGTTTTGAATTAGGGCTGAGATTTTACATTGGACATTAAAGGGATTTAATCATTATTTACTTTCCCTCGTTTGATCCCCAATGTCTGTTTTTGTTCTTCTTTTTTAAAGTGTTGTTTGGTTTTTCTGGTTACTATTGGAGTGGATGTTGCACGCCTGTTCTGTAATGTTTTCTCTCTGTCTCTCTCTACAGAACTGTAATGCATGCGGAGAACCCAAACCCCAAACTGACAAACCCAAACCGATGTACCCTACCGAACAAACTACAGAAGCACGATGGAAGATCTACCATCTTGACCAGTCGCCATGACTAAAACTTTACCGTGTGTTGACGTAGACACAATCAAGATTTCTTATCTTCTTGACTTTCAAACTGTGCTCTGATTGGCTGGTCAAGCATGCGCACCTGTCATCTGTTGTGACCGGGGTTTGGCAGCAGCATGCGTCCATGGGCGGGCTCATGGCGCTGGATAGCGCTGGTTCTCTTGGCCTGGGGGACGTTGCTCTTTTATATCGGGGGTCATCTGGTGAAGGACAGCGACCGCGTGCCGCGCTCCAGCCGGGAATTGGCGAAGATCCTGACCAAGCTGGAGAGATTAAAACAGCAGAATGAAGACTTAAGGCGCATGGCTCAGTCGCTACGGTAACAGCATGATGTGTAATTGCCATTAAGTAGAGAGAAAATTGTGTCACTGTGAATCATGTCAAAGGAAACCCGGTCATGGTATCTCTTATAAAATAGTATGCTAATAGGCTGAATGATTACCATATTCATGTATAGCATGCTGCTCATTTACAGACTTTAAAAAATAACATGGTACTGCCATAGTACCTGTTTTAAAAATGGTATTGTCATGGTATATGTCAAATAAAAGTATTTTTAGCCATGGTGATGTTAATAGGCTACATAAGGGCCAGGGTGGCACTGTCCCACTCAGATTGATGGCTGGCCCACCCCGTCATATAGAGAGACAAAATATGTATAGGGAAAAACCAAAGAAGTCACGCATAAATAATAATAATAATCTCTTTAATAATAATCGCTCAAATATGCATCATTCAGAAATTAATCTATATGGTAAGTTTATCATGTGCATGTGTTTCCAAACTTTGCAAATGTTAACATTCATGCTATTTTAAACAATTTGAAAGCGAGCTGTTTTCTGTGCACACACACATGCTCAAATGGATACACACTCATAAGTGCACGAAAACACAAAATCTCTATGCGCTTGACAGGACACAGACATGCAAAATTATCTGGAAATGCCACAGTCTTGGCAAGCATTCTGTTAAAAAGATTCAGTTATGTCTTAAGTGAATGCAAACAGCTTAGAAAGAAATCAGATGTGTTTATGGATCCATGTTTATTTTGTCTTAAAGTGACAGTACGCTCAAAAAATCTGCTTATGTTTGTGTCATTATATTAATTAAACAACAGAAGACAAAAGGAAAATCTCTTCTGTATCTTTAAAAAGATTAACTATATTTATAGAATGAACACGACAGTGTTATTATTTATTTGATCCTAAATACTGTACTACTGTTAGGGGGCGTGCACACCAAAGCTTTTACGCCCACAGCCGGCACATGTTTTTCAATTGTTTCCAATGGAAGCTCAGCATTTTTCAAATAAGCCAGCGGCTAGCGGTTTTTTTGGGTGAAAAGCTCCACTCTTCATTGCCAGTTCTTACACGCCCGTTCAATCACAGTGGAGGAGGGGCGGGACAAGTATCACAACAACCAACCAGCTTACAGCTCAAGTATCACATTACCAAATCGCTCAGCTGAAAAACAGCTGGGATTTGGCGTCCTCCAGGTGTTTTCAGCTACGTAAAAAACTTTTGGTGTGTCCCGCCCCTTATACTTATACTTTTATTTTTAACTTTGTTCTTTTTAATTTTCATACGCTTTGTTCTTATTTCAGTTTCCTTATTACTTTATTTTTGCTGATCTAAAAATTATTCGATCCATGACTCAAAACCAACCACTACTATATTGTAATATTATGTAATATAGAGTAGGCATTGAGGTCCCAAGATTTCAAAACGGCAAATTTTTAAATGTTGATTCAGAGAGTTGGAGATGCATTGCATTTTAAAACACAAAAGTTTAGTTTGTGGCAGCATGACTGCATGTGCTGACAGTACAGCTTCATTTAAAGTGACTTACAGCGCATTTAAGCTATACATTTTTATCATTTTGTATCAAAACCTTTGTTTAGCTAACACTATGCTTTACCATTTGTGCTAAAAAACTGGTAGCCTAGATATAATGTCGACTGCTGAAAAAGAGAAACCGAGAACAAGCTTCTGTAAAGTCTTATAATGCACTCTTATAATGCGTTCACACCAGCCGCCCTAGAGGCATCAAGCGCGATTGATTTCAATGTTAAGTCAATGTGAAGACCCTTTGACACCTGTTTGGAGGTCTTGCGGTGCGAATGAGGTGTTTAGCATGGTAGACGCGATTCCCCCTCATTTGAACTTTGGCAGAAAAACACGCCACGTTAACCAATCAGGAGCTTGCTCTAGTAGTGACGTGATTACAGGAAAAAAGCGGAGTCGCAGAAGCTCCTCCATGACGTGAATTTTTTGGGGTGAATGAAGCGAGTAAACTCAAAATGTTCCAGCGGCAAACTACACGTGGTAGACACCAAATTTCACACCTCAAACGCGGCTGGTGCACAGTTCACACCAGACGTGGTAGAGGCGGCACAGTCAATGCAAAGACACAATTAAGGCTGTTTCACATGGTACACGGCAACCGCATAGCAGTGTTTAATTATTTTTCAATTGGAAACGTGCGGAAAGCGGCAAAACGGTGGCGTTTACAGAGGTGAAGTGGAGTTGGTCCACACGCCTTTCTCATGCACCCAAAATCCTGTCCCCTCTCTGGACATGGCACTTAAGGGCATGAACCATTGAAGAAACACACATTTGCACTAAATGCTGCACAAAACGCTTCCAATGCAAGATTTTAGCTGAAGCCGCGCAGCGATTTTGCTGTTTGCCGCGTACCGTGTGAAACGCCTTTAGGCATCCTGCGGGGCGGGAAATTCGCGAGTTGAAAAATCTAAACTTCGGCGGATTTCAGCACCATGTTAACCAATCAGGACCTTTCTGTAGTAATGACCAGGGTTTAAATTGGGCCGGGGCCGTCCGGGGCTAAGCCCCGGCACATAGGCTGAAGGTCGCGCTCTGCTCTTGCCAGTGTATCCGCTGCGCTTGTGTGTGTGTACTCGCTGCGCTGGTGTGTGTGCACTGACGCGAAGGGAATAATGCGTTTTCATTCATTATGGGGCATATTCACCAACGCAAGTTCAACGATTTGCGCGAGCAGAGTACCTACAAAGTCAATGCAAAGACTCAATCAGACGGGTCCTCGCACGGGGCGATGAAAATGACGCGAATTGGGCGCCGCAATTGCCGCGAAAACACGCGCTTTTCCCTTTAGATGCGTCTTCGCGCAAGTTATGCAACTCAAGCGAAAAAAACTCAGAACTTCAAGAATGCGCTCTCACGCAGGATCATTTGACGAGAGAGAAAGAGAGAGAGAGACACACAGAGAGAGAGAGAGACAGAGAGAGAGAGGTAAGAATGGTGCCCATGTCGAGAAAACTTCATAGAAGACTAGAAACGTGTAAAGGATTAAAGTATGTATGTCACTCATCTAATTACATTATGTTAAGGATAACACTGGATATAACTATTGTATAGTTTAATAAAATAATGTATTTTGATTACACAAATCAAACCTAACTATATGATTGTTTTAGCTGCTGACCAGCATAGGGAATCTCTGTGGCTAATTTATAAGACATGTTGATGATACAGTACTGTGTGTTGTACCTTTTCTTGTTAATTGAGTCTATCTTATGCCTAGAATTATTCAAGGAGGTTGATTCTTTAAACTTCCTTTAAAGTTTGATCAGTTGTGCATAATGATATGTGCAACAAATGGATATAGGGTGTCAAACTCATAGATTTGCATCATTTAAAATTCAGAAGCTCTTTTTAAAATATTTTGGGTCAACCTTTAAAGCTGAAACTTATCAAATCCTATCAGAGGTCCAGAATGTCATTGAAACACACCAGTGGCTTTGCTATCATCAGTATTAAACATGTTACCCCTTGAAGTACCCCTTCCCGCAGAGCCCCCCCACATAACAAATCCCAATTTAACCCCTGGTAATGACGTGATTACAGGAAGCGAGCGGAGTCTCAGCAGAGTCGCAGAAGCCCCTCCCATGACGCTAATTTCTGCGTGAATGTCTCAAATGAATAAAATTTCACGCGCGAATGAAGTGAGTAAACTCAAATGTTCAAGCATCTAACTACGCACTAATAGTGCATTTTTGCTGCCTCTACCACGGCTGGTGTGAATGCACCTTTAGAAAAAGGTACAAGAGACTACAAAAGATTGCACTGGGGTGATTAATGTTTGTCTAAACAGGGGATGTTTCCAGTTATTGTTTTATGTGGACAAATAGTTAAATGAAGTGTAATGCACCAAATTCAGTCGTCACAACACATCTGATGTTTCCAGGTGTGTGTAAGTTTCTGAGGAGAAACTGAAGATTTAAACAGGTCATCAGTAGGAGTGAGACATTATTATACAGAGAGATTATTGAGATGTTCAAAGATTATTTGACCCAAACTAAACAAGTCTGTCATTATTTACAGATCTTTAATGTATTTCACAGGTCTGGCTAATCCATAGATCATTAACTGTGAATTCACTTTGGTCATTTGTCTTTATCAGCTCTGAAGGATGTCATTTTCTATTTCAAATATTAATCTTCATCTAATCAATTTCTTTTGTGCTTTCATTGCAAAACGCATCAGATGCTATGGCTGTTTTTTATGTTAGAGACACTTAACTCAATCTCAGTCTTGATCAGTCTTTGTTGTCCTGGAACTGGAAGTAGATTGATTGTGTTAGTCAAAGCATCTTTGATTCTTTTGCTCAAAAAGTTCACCTAAATCTTAATCTAGTAAAGTATTTGAATGATTTGTGGTTGCAGAGAGCTGTCTGTGTTTATCTTTGTATATATGCACAAACCATCATCATGAAGTGCTGGAGGGACGAGACTCAATAATAAAGCAATGAAATGTTTCCAGTCTAGCTGTTGAGAAATGAAGTAGAGCCTGCGAGCCGCTGCTGTCCGTGTGTATGGTCTGCATTTCTATAAATGTTTCTCCACACAACATAATGAGATACAGAAGTCTGCACCCTCGGGCTGGCTGAAGATATGTTTACTTTCTGTCAGTATCATTATATGTGTCCTAATGCTGAATGGGTTTGGATGTCTGCAGAAAACAACATTCAAGAGGTACTTAGGAAACAAAACATCCACTCGTGCCCAAAACACTTTCCAATGTAAACAGTGTAAGAAAAACTGTGGCAGGTGAAAGTGTTTGGTTAAAGGTTTGTTTTGTTTGATTGTCTTGATATCTGTGTGATGTGCAGGCATTAGTCTCCATCATCTCCTGACTGATTTTGTCTGATTATTTAGCCGGCTGTAATGTCATCTTGGTGCTGTTATCTCTTTTATCAGATGCTTTTGCTCTCTGTCAGCAGTTATGATCTTCTGCAATCTTTGATGTTCATGTCATTTGAACACAGCTTTTCTGCTCACTGATAATATGTTTCATTTGTACTTACATTTAATAGACCTCAGCCACTTTTCATTTGCATATGTATTTATCTAGCAGAGATATATTTTCTGCCTGAAAAGCATCTGTGCTCTTGAGTGTATTTGAAGTATCCAGTGGTTGGGAGGAATAGATCTGGTGTTTAATCTCTGGAGTGATGTTCAGGTGTCTCTCTTTCGACTGATTCTCGAGGGCCACGCCCTTCCTGATTCCTCTTCTCACAATCTGTTTCCACTCATGCGCTGCTCTTCTGCACATCTTCACTGATTGCATAGCTACTGAAATGACAGAAGTGTGTGGAATGACACAGCATGAGCTTCAAAGATCATTAAAGAGATCGTTAGTTAATTAGTTAATTGGTTGGTTTCTCTGTCTGTCTGTCAGTCAGTTAGTTAGTTTGTCAGTTAGCTAGTTAGGCCGTCTGTCCATTAGTTAGTCTGTCATTTAGTTGTTTAGTCCGTCAGCTGGTTAGTTAGTTAGTCCATCCATCTGTTAGTGAGTCTGTCAGTTAGTTAGTCTGTCAGTTAGTTATTTTGTCTGCCAGCTGGTTATTTAGTTAGTCGATTCGTCTGTTAGTTAGTCTGTCAGCTGGTTAGTTAGTTATTTAGTTAGTTAATCTGTCAGCTGGTTTAATTATTTAGTCCATCAGCTGGTTAGTTAGTTAGTCTGTTGGTTAGTTATTTAGTAAGCTGGTTATTTAGTGCATCAGCTGGTTAGTTCGTTAGTCTGTTAGTTAGTCATTTAATCCACCATCTGGTTAGTTGGTTGGTTAGTTAATCCATCAGTTAGTTAGTCTGTCAGTTAGTTAGTTAGTCTGTCAGTTAGTTATTTAGTCCGCCAGCTGGTTTAAATAGTTAGTTAGTTAGTCTGTCTGTCAGTTAGTTAGTCAAACAGCTAGTTATTAGTCCATCAGCTGGTTTAGTTAGTTAGTTAGGCAGTCTGTCAGTTAGTTATTTAGTCCATCAGCTGGTTAGTTAGTCCGTCAGTTAGTTATTCTGTCAGTTAGTTATTCTGTCAGTTAGTTATTTAGTCTGGTTGGTTGGTAAATCAGTCAGTTAGTCTGTAAGCTAGTTAGTTAGTCAGATAGTTGGTGAGTTAATTAGTTAGTCCGTCAGTTATTTAGTCAAACATGTTAGTTAGTTAGTTATTTAGTCCATTAGCTGGTTTAGTTAGTTAGTTGGTTAGTGAGTCTGTCAGTTAGTTATTTAGTCCATCAGCTGATTAGTTAATTAGTTAGTTATTTAGTCCGTCAGTTAGTTAGTCAAGCAGTTAATTATTTAGCCAATCAGCTGGTTTAGTTAGTTAGTTATTTAGTTAGTAAAGTGTGAGTTCATCGTCTGAGCTCATTTAAATTCATTCAAGTCATTTTTTTGGGCTGAACTGTTAGCCTTTAACTATTAAAAGGCATTTCATTTATTTTACATAGGGTTTTCTTCACACCCCTGGGTAAATGTTTTATTAATATCTGTATCAATTAATATTCCTCTCCTCCTCTAACATGCTCTATTGATTTCTTCACGCTTATCTTTGTTCCTATGAATATATAGGCCAATGCATATGCATGCAGTCAATGTATTAATATTAATCTCAGCATTACCATATTTATACATAATATAAATAATCAATCTGTTCAGTGATTTGACACTGTTGAATATTTGCACGTTTACTTTCAGAAAAACAAATGGAAATAGTGAGGAGACACAAAACAGAATAAATTGATCATGTGTGATATTAACTGAAAGTTGTGTTGGTTTCAGATTGAGTTGCTTAAATGCTTAGTAGATATGTTTGCGTCAAGCCGTATTTAACAGCAAATTTACACTTAACACTTTGCTATAAAATATTCTAATCATTGTGTTTACTGCCAATTCCAGTAAGTCAACATGGTTTTCCACGTGACTAAGTGTTCGTGTTCTAATGGCTTTTTTCAAACAGACAGATTCGCTGTAAGCAAACATTTTCAGCTGCTGAGGGATTTGGTTAACAAACCTTTGTGTGTGTTGTGTGCATGCAGGATTCCTGAAGGACAGTCGGATGGTCCGATATCTTCAGGAAGACTCCGATCTCTTGAGGAGCAGCTGACCCGAGCCAAACAGAAGATTCAGAGTTTCCAGAGACTGTCAGGAGAAGGTGAGACAGGACAATAAAGGTTTTTCAGGTTCTAGGGTTTGTGAGTTTAAGAAGATTAAGCAGATTTCATTTATTGGGAAAATACAGGAAATTGTTTAATAGGCTGCCATAGATTCCAGCTTGAGGGTGATTTAAAGGTTAAAGATGTGATTGTAGGTTTGAATGTTTGCTCATGCTTCTGTTTTTGGATATGGTGGTCGTGGTTAAAGATCAGGTCAGGGTCACTGAAATTTTTATTGCCAAAAGTAACAACTTGTCAGCTTTAGCACCTCAGGTTGAAGTGATGGAGGTCAGAGATATTTAAAAACATCCTTATGAAGTCTCTCTCTCCCTCTCTCCTCATGCATATCCAAACCCTAATAAAAGAGATATACATGCTGTCTATTTCACACACCAGTCACCTCTGTAGCAATGATAAGCGAGTTTAAAGGACAGGTTCGCGCTGCATTAAATCCTACTTTAGACAGCATTTTAAGGATCATGGGTATGTTCTTGATCATACAGCTGAAATATTATACTGCATTAGTGTGGTTTTTTTTACTCATTATTGAGGCGTCATTGAATTCATGCAGTTTCAGAGACGGTTCAAAAATCCAATTGTAGATCAAAACTATGATTGTATTACCCAATATTTGTGCACATCGTATCTTATACACACTGAGAAGATCTCTTCTCATCTTTTCCTTTTTTGCTTCTATTAGTAATTCTCATTAGATTGTCACTAATAGTAAAAGACAGTATTTTTGTATTGCATTATAGTAAAATACTTGAGTGTAGCTGTGATAAAAGAAAGTATTTTGACATTGAAATAATATTGTTTGATTTTGGGATGAAAAGATCCATGCATGTTTCCATTAGACATTAAATAGATTGATATTTAAAAGCATCTCTAGATATCAGGAGAACAATACTCAACATCCAAACCTCAACATCTACAGAGTTTTCAGATTTTTTTCTTCGAAATGTCTTGATCAAAGTTTTTAGATGACACGTGGTTTTCTGATTAGAAGAGAGACTCTACTGAGCATGTGCAGAATGATACATCATTGATTACTTCAATTATGCTTAATAAACTGATAACGTGTAAGATCATGTAAACTCGTAAACATTTTTTTTATCGGGGAACGGCGCAATCAAAAACCAATCTGAGGAGGTAGTTTTTTGCTCATAACCGCAATTTCAAATTCCATGTAAACACCTTAACTGGCTTTCTCGCAGTTTTGTTCACGTGTGCATGTCCCTGCGTGGGAAAGATAAACGTCACACAGAAGTGCGTGCAAAGTAACGCATAAAAATCTGTGAAACTGCGAAAATGAAAGTTCATGTTACATATACAGACTGAATCTCCAGACTTATAGAAGAAAGTGTGAGTGGTCAAGTTTTTATGAGTTCAGTACAAAACGCAGCTGTGTTCTTATGAATGTTATGTCTGTCAACATACTATAGTTAATCCAGAGGTCAAAAAAACTGAACTAAATAACCAAAATCTTCAGGATCACTTGAAAATTACATGCAGGTGTGTTGGAATGTTGGAGCATTGGGTCCTCAGGAGCAGGGTTGGAGACCTCTCATTATTAAAGGTCGTTGTGATATATTTTGTCTCTTTCTCAGTGGGTCCCGGTCGAGAGCAGGAAGAGTTAAGGAGGAAAGTGGAGAATGGCGTAAGAGAGTTGTGGTACTTCATTCACAGTGAGGTTCAGAAGATGAGTCACATCAACCCGACGGAGAGACAGAAACACACTGATGCTCTGCTTCAGGATCTGGGACATCAACAGAGGTCTGACACCTGACCACTCATCAGTTGTTGCTCTTTCTTGAAAACTTCTTTAGGAGAAATGAATATTAGACACAATACAGAGATTTAAAATCATACTCGGTTAATTTAGTCTGTAATGAGAATTTAATGAGAACTGATTGAGTTTAAACTGAGATTGCTTACAATCTTGCTAAACCAGAGATTATTGTTAAGATATCTTGTGAAACTCAAGAGCACATTTTTATTGCTGTCTAGAAGAATAACAGAGATAATAAAGAGATGTCATTTGTGATTTTCCACAGAAATTTGTACGGATTTTAAGAGTTACTCATATTAATTCATACGACCACATTTGAACCACAAATTTGCTTTCGCCCCTTACTATAAAAATGCCTGGGTTATTTTTGACCCATAATGGGTAAATATTGGACAGAACACATGCTGGGTTTAAAGGCGGAGTCCACGATGTTTGAAAAACGGTTTGGAAAAGCAGACGGGCCGACTACCAAAACACACTTATAGCCAATCAAATCAAATCAAATGCCGGGTTGCGTATGTGTGGGCCGGGTCTATCAACAGAAGGTCCAGATTCTATTGGGGTAGGGGCGTGTTTGTTTAGGTGATTTCAAATATCAACATTGGCTTTCAAACATCATGGACTCCGCCTTTAAATTGACCCTTTGCTGCATAACAACAACCCAACATTGGGTCAATTTTAATCCAGCGGTGTGTTGTGTTCAATATTAACCACCTGTGAGAATTGAGATGTATGCAATCTTCCTGTTGGTCACCTGACCTCCGCCATTGTTTTGCCGCAATGACTTCTGGGGCGTAACGTGATTTTAACACACTCAATGCATCCTCCATATTAAGAACTCATCCGGGTAATTTCAAACGTCCTCTGTACTTGCGTTCTTGAGAATTGGCATTGAACTTTGACGGCTAATGATGACGTAAAGCGAGAACACAAGGACGCAAGATTGCCGAAGAACGCATATTGAAAAACAGCCTAGATTTTTTTGAAGCCATGTAGATTTGACTGACAATTACTGCAATTTAAAATAATAATGACATTATTCACAATGGAAATGATTTGCCTTAGTGCTTTTATGCTGCTGTAAAAAACAATAACAATCATTCTGGTTAATCCTTATTGTACGCAAACTTTTTTGTGGTGAAAAGTAAGCTGTATTGTTTGTCATTGTGAGATGAAGTCCAGAGTTGTCGTTGGTGAGACAGAACTGATATTGAATTTGTTTTTTCTTGTATCATTATGAATCTGCTCCAGACACTAACAGTGTCACCAATAGAAATCTAGCAGAGCTTTATTTTGAGTTATCACCTGCTAAGGTAATTATGGATTGAGACTCAGTCAATAGCTCATTATCACAGCATTTATCTGAGGACTCATCATTACATCCACACCTGTTTGTGTCTGAGAGAAACATTCAATACAGCCTTAATACAGACACACTCTTATTTACACTTATCATCAAATCAAATGAGCAAATAACTGTTTTGTTAGAGTTTGTTTCACTTGAATGTTTAGTAATAATTTATAGTCTTGGACAAAATATATTATGTACCTTATGGAGTCCTTGTGTGAGAAACTGACTCAAAGTGAAGTTGCTATTTACTAAAAAATGCTTTAAAACTTCATATGCATTCAATATGGCACAAACATATGGAAGGTATTTTTGGACTTTTTAAAATTAATTAATTAAATGATAAAATAAAAATAAAATTGCAAAATATGTCCCAAATTGGAAAATTAAATTCTAAAATAAAAATTAACTCATTCACAGCCATTGACGAGTTATCTCGTCAATTATGAGTTAATATTTAACTTATAAATATGCCTTTCTGGACGAATTTCAAAGTGAAAGTGTAATACCGCCAAACCGAATTTATCAAAAACGGAAGTTAAAAAGATTTAATGATTTATTTTAACTGCCTTTATGTTTGATAGTCATTCTGTGTCTGATCTCTAACATAAATTCCTTTACAAAAACGCAATTTTTTAAGCTTTTTGCTCTAAATGTTGTATTTTTGAAGAGAAATATCCATATTTCAGTGGTTAAATTAAGTGGAAAAAGTAAATATATAATAAAACGTTTTTTCCCCATTTTGTTTGTTTGTTTGTTTGTTTTTTGTTTGTTTGAAAGCAGAAGGTGTGTTCTTTAATTTGATATAATTTGTATGTTTATATATTTATAGAAGATAATTTTTCCTGCAAGGAATTTTGTGAAACTTTTGTTAAAATCACAAAAATGCAGGTGGGCAACTTTTCTCAAAAAGGCAGGCGGTGAATGAGTTAAAACATTAAATTAAATTTCACTGGGACAGCGACACCTGGCACTCGTGGGTCAGTACAAGCGACACAATAGCCTATCTGTACAGATGTGAAGCTAAGATTCATCCAAACAGTCGCTAAGTTTGTCTAAATGGGCCTGAAAGTCGCTAGATGTGGCAATAAAGTCACTGAGTTGGCAACACTGATTCAGCAAATCCCCTTTTTTTGAGCAAGTAAACCCCACCCACTGTTTAACATTGAATTTGCATACAAGTTGAAAATGAAAACGAAAATGAAAAAGAAAACCAATAAAAAAAGAGAACATAAAATTAAAACTGAACTTTACATTTTAATTTTGTCCCTATTATTGCTTGGACATGAATCAAAAGCCTTTTAAAAAATGTATTTACAGATTCCTTTTCAAGCTTGCCTTTTTATTTTAATATTGTCAGTCTTGCCTCAAGATTATATGGAAAATGAAATGTCAAATCATCAATTTAATTTTATTTTTCAATTTGGCCGGAATGATGCTTCATCATGTTAAAAATGAAAATGAAATAATTTAATATAATGTTTACATTTTTATTTATCATTTATTTTTCAAATTTGGGACATATTTTGCAATTTTATTTTTTATTTTATCATTTAATTAATTCATTTAAAAAAAGTCCAAAAATACCTTTCATACAAACACACGCTGCCCTTTTTTATAAAGTCTCAAAAAATTAGATTTGATTTTCAGTCACTGATTTTAATCTTTGGCATGATCTTACGCAGTCAGTATTAAATAAATCAAGATTAAATTTTCACAGAATGTTCAATAAATTATTTTATGTAGAAAACCGTAAATCACAAAAAAATTATTTAGCTTTCATAAGATGGGTCACATGATGTAAATGTGTAGCACCGTGAACAAGCTTGTGAAGTCTTTACATATATCTCACTTGAACATGAATTAAAGATTTTAAACACCATATAAATGCTATATAATGTAATGTCCTGATTTTGAGGGTGTTTCATATTATCCAGTGGCTCTTTTTTGTTATTCATGAATAGCACCAGAAAGCAGAGATTAATTTTTTCAATGCAGAAATACTGGGAAAGATTTCAAATATGAGGTCATGTTGAGGTAAATCCCTCTGATTCTCAAACACATGAAGACATCTGTGTCTCTCTCTCTTTCTTTAATTACCAGTGAGTTAGTTTCATTGTAATTGCAGTGCTGTAATGAGAGCTCAGAGCAATCCCATAATCCTTTTTTCTGTTTTCCATGTAATACAAATGTCTGAAGAAAGAGCTCAGTGTCCATGCTGACTGATGATGTGTCAGAATTGTCTCATGTGATCACATGAATGTAGATTTGAAATAGCAGTAAACAGCACAATAAACATTTGCTTTACATACGTCTTATTCAGTCTGCCGCCATGTTGATTCCAAAAAGAGGCTGTGAGGGATGTGTGCGCTTTAAACTTATACATTTTGTATCATATAAATTGTAAAATGATTTGATTTGATTTGATTTGATGGCTAAATGACCAGCACCCCGATACTGAATAAGGTCTATTTTTTTCAAGATTTATTTACATTACATTTATATGCAAACACTTTTATCCAACGCAGCTCTTTCTGTATGATTTTAAGATTTGTGTTTCATCTACTGAATGTCTTAAGATAAAAGAAAACCTCTCTTCTGTGTCAGGTCTTTAGATGAACTTATGTGTTTGTGTGTCTTCAGAAGCGTCATGATGGACCTGCAGGCGTTGAGTCAGGCAGATGGTGCAGGTGAATGGAGAGAGAAAGAAGCCAAAGATCTTTCAACACTGGTGCAGAACCGAATCTCTTACCTGCAGGTACAACACATCTAACATCTGACCTATAACACAGAGATTCTTCTCCATTCTCTCCTCAAACACACACACACACAAACAGGCTTTTCATTGTTGTCCTCTTACAGTAATAATAACAAGGTCATGTTTTTGTTACAGAACAATTGACTGAATAAAACTATGACTGTAGATTCATTTACTTTTAGGGTTGGGTATTGTTTGCAATTTAGCAAGCAAGCAAGTTTATTTATATAGCACATTTTTAGACAACAGCCGTTGCTCCAAAGTGCTTTACAAGAATAAAATGAAATAAAAACATTAAAAGCAAACAACATTTAATAAACCCAAACAACTCATCAATCAAATGCAAAAGAAAATAGATAAGTTTTTAAATACAACTTAAAAACAGCAATTGAAGGAGCTGCCCTCACATGGAGTGTAAGACTATTTCAAAGTTTTGGACCTATCACAGAAAATGTATTGTATTATCATATTTATGCACAGCGCGGTGCATTCCTTTAATTTGATACGATGAACCAACTGCAGATGCTTTGCCATGTTGCTGGTGACAACAATCTTACAAAATAGTTTGTCACAATAATTACTTAAGCTTTGTTTCTGATTTTGCAAAATGCAGTCAGACTTTAGGTGATGGACGTCCACCACGGTCCATGGTGTGAACTGAATTTAAGTATTTGAGCTGAAGGCCTTCGTACTGTGTGCAGATATCTATAGGTCAGGTGACTCTCAGATCTTGGCAGATGACGTGAAAATTAGGTGATGGTCCGGAATCAAAATTGCAATTTTATAACAAGGATCTGATTCCTTTCTTACAGTATGAATCCAATTCCAGAATTGGATTCGAAATTCGTTATGTGTCATTCATAGGCAAATCATTTTTTGTAAATTTGTCAGACTCAAAGCTGTGTGAATGATTTGTTTGTTTTTTTGATTCACATAAAAATGTTGTGAATGTTTAAGTTCAGAGATCTTCAACATTTATCAGGCCAAGAAACCCTTTTAGATAAAGAGGTGCAGGTGCATATTTAATAGAGACTGGATTTACATACTTTGTTATGATGGTTATGTTACAAAGATGTTTAAATATTTTTTGGCATACTACATTTTAATTTAACTTAATATATTTTATTGTGAAAATATTATGTTATCAAGTAATGCCTAATTTAATTTGTCCAAAAAAATGAATTTGCATTTAAACAATATTTGGAGGACCCCTAGTAATACCATCACAGACCCCCTGTGGAAGACCTATCGTTACATAGGGCTTTGCTTATACAACCAGTCTTAAGGGTCAATTGTGTTGAAATTGAGATTTATAGATAATCTGAAAGCTGAATAAACAAGCTTTCCATTGATGTATGGTTTGTTTGGCCGAGATACAACTATTTGAATACCTGAAATGTGAGGGTGCAAAAAAATCTAAATATTCAGAAAAATGGCCTTTAAAGTTGTACAAATGAAGTCCTCAATAACACATACTACTAATGATAAATACATTTTTGATATATTTAGGGTAGAAAATTTACAAAATATCTTTACCCATGCAATGTATTGTCGGCTATTGCGACACATGACTGGTTTGGTTTTCCTGTATTTCCTTCATTTAAGAATGTTTTGTTCAACTTGTCATGAACCATTTACTTAGTGAATCACTATAGGTACATTTAAATGCAACCAAAAAAACTATTTGTAATCGTATTGATAGCTCAATCGTATTGAAAAGCCTTCATGTAAACATCTTAATCAATACAATTGAGGTCGATCGGATGCAAATTTCGATGGTATTGAAAGAGGTCTGATCTGTGATCCGATCATCAGGAGAAAAGTATGCATGTAAACACGTGAATGGTAGTATTTTCTAAATCGGATGCAAAAATATCTTGTGCTTATGTTCATTATATTTACCTCTTATTTACGTATTACGTGATTTTGTCACAGAACCGTGCAATAGCAAGGCAATGGCAACACACATTATTATTGTAATGGGGTCACATGCTGTACATTCTGCAGCATTCATGTCTTCAGTAACATTACATAAAGCAATAAAATAGCATTGTGCCTTCTTTGCCTATATCTGAAAACTTCTAAAGAAAAACTTTCTGCAACTCAACTTTGTACATTTATTCAGAGATAAAGCGTGAACTCGTTGAGAGATGCTGTGCGATGCTTTGCCAAGTCCTCTGCTTTTTTGCAAGTGTCAGATTTGGGCAACTTTAAAACTGTTTAAGCGAGTTGATTTTTTTTCTGCGAGTTAAAGATGAAAGGATTTTGTTGATTAGTTATTGGTATTTGTATTGTGAATAGTCATTGGGATGCTTTTGGGCTAGTTTTGAATGTCCATTGGGCTGGTTTTGATACTCCAATCTGGCAACCCTGGCTGTGCATTTGCGCAGACGTTTGGTTCAGATTAAATTGAATGTAAACAAACATTTTAATCAGATTGCAATGTTAAGGGTGCATGTTAACTGTACTGTGATAACCTGCAATCAGATTAAATTTGGTCGGATTGACAACATTTTGTGCATGTAAACATAGCCACTGACTATTATTCTGTACATGCCTTCATACAACAGAAACAATGTGCTGTATAAATAAAAAACACAATTGATCTATTTAAAATGGTTTCTTCAACAAAAAAAAAAACAAATTAACATGAATATGTTTTGTTTGTGGCAAGTAGTTGATAAAATTCCTGTCAGAATGAAATGATTCATGTAATAAATGCTAGTCAGCAGCTTATAAAAGCAACTCCCTCACAAAAACATCAGAATTACAAGCGTGTGATTTTAATGTTATGTGTCATTTGTCTTTGTCTCTATCAGAACCCACAGGACTGCAGTAAAGCTCGTAAGTTGGTGTGTAACATCAATAAGGGTTGTGGGTTCGGCTGTCAGCTTCATCATGTGGTTTACTGCTTCATGATCGCCTACGGCACACAAAGAGTTTTGATTCTTGAATCCCACAACTGGCGTTACGCTCCTAACGGCTGGGAGACGGTGTTTCACCCGGTCAGTGACACCTGCACGGATCGACCCGGAACCACGACCGGACACTGGTCAGGTGTGTCATCCATCTCTAGTTATTATTCATGTGTACATTACATTTGTGTCTTGAGTTCTTCAAAAACTTTACACTGCTGTCCACTTTTCTAATGTACTTAAATAGACAAGATTGTGCAAGACAGATAGTGAAGCGTTATGAGGACAAGAAATCTTTTTTTTTACTTTGTGTCCTAATTATTACAGTGAAGAATCTGAGGGGGGAATCTTATCTGGGGATTCACCAAACTCATAGCAGCCTTTAGAAAAAAACTGAGCACTTATATAAGACTGGAAATGGCTTGGGAGTTTTAGCTTAATTTAAATGTCAGGCGTGCCCTCACTCATAGATGGGTTGTAAAACATTACCGGTTGGTTTGTAATCGAAAGGGAGTTTTAATGAGCTGCTTGTCACTTTGTTTGTTGCTTGGATGACAAAGCCAAAGTCCTGCTGGTTTATTGGTCATTATTAAAAAAGCGGCCACAAGTTGTTTTGGGGCAAACTATTGAAATAACTACAGAAACTTGTGTGTTTCTGTAACCAGTTAAAGTTCATGAAGGTTAATCAGAGGAATTTCTTGTGTTTGATAATAACATGATGGTAAATTTGTCCGGAACAGGTAAACAGGGTGACATCAGGGTCATGTGAAGATGTTTCTTGCTCATACTTTAGAAACCAGCAATGTTTTGTAAATATGTTTTTGTTTTCTTTGAGACTACAGTGAGTTAGACAATTTAACCTTAAAATAATACAACTTAATTTGACAGCGCATGAATGATAGACTCAAACTAGTCTTCCCATTAAAATTATTTCATAATAGTGTTTATCTAACAATGAAATATCATTTCTCTCTTACTTTGCTTTATTTATCCATGTGGTTTTGTCTTTCTGTATTTCGGTCTCTGGTGTTTTTTGTCTTTCTGTATTTCAGTCTGTGGTGGTTTTGTCTTTCTGAATTTCGGTCTCTGGTGGTTTTTGTCTTTCTGTATTTTTGTCTCTGGTGGTTTTTGTCTCTCTGTGTTTCGGTCTGCGGTGGTTTTTGTCTCTCTGTGTTTCTGTCCATGGTGGTTTTTGTCTTTCTGTATTTCGGTCTCTGGTGTTTTTTGTCTTTCTGTATTTCAGTCTGTGGTGGTTTTGTCTTTCTGTATTTCGGTCTCTGGTGTTTTTTATCTTTCTGTATTTCAATCGCTGGTGTTTTTTGTCTTTCTGTATTTCTGTCTGTGCTGGTTTTGTCTTTCTGTGTTTCAGTCTGCGGTGTTTTTTGTCTCTCTGTGTTTCGGTCCATGGTGGTTTTTGTCTTTCTGTATTTCTGTCTGTGCTGGTTTTGTCTTTCTGTATTTCGGTCTCTGGTGTTTTTTGTCTTTCTGTATTTCTGTCTGTGCTGGTTTTGTCTTTCTGTGTTTCGGTCTGCGGTGGTTTTTGTCTCTCTGTGTTTCGGTACATGGTGGTTTTTGTCTTTCTGTATTTCGGTCTCTGGTGTTTTTTGTCTTTCTGTATTTCTGTCTGTGCTGGTGTTGTATTTCTGTATTTTGGTCTCTGGTGTTTTTTGTCTTTCTGTATTTCAGTCTGTGGTGGTTTTGTCTTTCTGTATTTCGGTCTCTGGTGTTTTTTGTCTTTCTGTATTTCGGTCTCTGGTGTTTTTTGTCTTTCTGTATTTCAATCTCTGGTGTTTTTTGTCTTTCTGTATTTCAGTCTGTGGTGGTTTTGTCTTTCTGTATTTCGGTCTCTGGTGTTTTTTGTCTTTCTGTATTTCAGTCTGTGGTGGTTTTGTCTTTCTGTATTTCGGTCTCTGGTGTTTTTTATCTTTCTGTATTTCAATCGCTGGTGTTTTTTGTCTTTCTGTATTTCTGTCTGTGCTGGTTTTGTCTTTCTGTGTTTCGGTCTGCGGTGTTTTTTGTCTCTCTGTGTTTCGGTCCATGGTGGTTTTTGTCTTTCTGTATTTCTGTCTGTGCTGGTTTTGTCTTTCTGTATTTCGGTCTCTGGTGTTTTTTGTCTTTCTGTATTTCTGTCTGTGCTGGTTTTGTCTTTCTGTGTTTCGGTCTGCGGTGGTTTTTGTCTCTCTGTGTTTCGGTACATGGTGGTTTTTGTCTTTCTGTATTTCGGTCTCTGGTGTTTTTTGTCTTTCTGTATTTCTGTCTGTGCTGGTTTTGTCTTTCTGTATTTTGGTCTCTGGTGTTTTTTGTCTTTCTGTATTTCAGTCTGTGGTGGTTTTGTCTTTCTGTATTTCGGTCTCTGGTGTTTTTTGTCTTTCTGTATTTCGGTCTCTGGTGTTTTTTGTCTTTCTGTATTTCAGTCTGTGGTGGTTTTGTCTTTCTGTATTTCGGTCTCTGGTGTTTTTTGTCTTTCTGTATTTCAGTCTGTGGTGGTTTTGTCTTTCTGTATTTCGGTCTCTGGTGTTTTTTATCTTTCTGTATTTCAATCGCTGGTGTTTTTTGTCTTTCTGTATTTCTGTCTGTGCTGGTTTTGTCTTTCTGTGTTTCGGTCTGCGGTGTTTTTTGTCTCTCTGTGTTTCGGTCCATGGTGGTTTTTGTCTTTCTGTATTTCTGTCTGTGCTGGTTTTGTCTTTCTGTATTTCGGTCTCTGGTGTTTTTTGTCTTTCTGTATTTCTGTCTGTGCTGGTTTTGTCTTTCTGTGTTTCGGTCTGCGGTGGTTTTTGTCTCTCTGTGTTTCGGTACATGGTGGTTTTTGTCTTTCTGTATTTCGGTCTCTGGTGTTTTTTGTCTTTCTGTATTTCTGTCTGTGCTGGTTTTGTATTTCTGTATTTTGGTCTCTGGTGTTTTTTGTCTTTCTGTATTTCAGTCTGTGGTGGTTTTGTCTTTCTGTATTTCGGTCTCTGGTGTTTTTTGTCTTTCTGTATTTCGGTCTCTGGTGTTTTTTGTCTTTCTGTATTTCAATCTCTGGTGTTTTTTGTCTTTCTGTATTTCAGTCTGTGGTGGTTTTGTCTTTCTGTATTTCGGTCTGTGCTGGTTTTGTCTTTCTGTATTTCGGTCTCTGGTGTTTTTTGTCTTTCTGTATTTCAGTCTATGGTGGTTTTGTCTCTCTGTATTTCAGTCTGTGCTGGTTTTGTCTTTATGTATTTCGGTCTGTGGTGGTTTTGTCTTTCTGCATTTCGGTCTCTGGTGTTTTTTGTCTTTCTGTATTTCAATCTCTGGTGTTTTTTGTCTTTCTGTATTTCAATCTCTGGTGTTTTTTGTCTTTCTGTATTTCAATCTCTGGTGTTTTTTGTCTTTCTGTATTTCAATCTCTGGTGTTTTTTGTCTTTCTGTATTTCAATCTCTGGTGGTTTTTGTCTTTCTGTATTTCTGTCTGTGCTGGTTTTGTCTTTCTGTATTTCGGTCTCTGGTGTTTTTGTCTTTCTGTATTTCGGTCTCTGGTGTTTTTTGTCTTTCTGTATTTCTGTCTGTGCTGGTTTTGTCTTTCTGTATTTCTGTCTCTGGTGTTTTTTGTCTTTCTGTATTTCAGTCTATGGTGGTTTTGTCTTTCTGCATTTCGGTCTCTGGTGTTTTTTGTCTTTCTGTATTTCAATCTCAGGTGTTTTTTGTCTTTCTGTATTTCGGTCTCTGGTGTTTTTCGTCTTTCTGTATTTCAATCTCTGGTGTTTTTTGTCTTTCTGTATTTCAATCTCTGGTGTTTTTTGTCTTTCTGTATTTCAATCTCTGGTGGTTTTTGTCTTTCTGTATTTCTGTCTGTGCTGGTTTTTGTCTTTCTGTATTTCGGTCTCTGGTGTTTCTTGTCTTTCTGTATTTCTGTCTGTGCTGGTTTTGTATTTCTGTATTTTGGTCTCTGGTGTTTTTGTCTTTCTGTATTTCAGTCTGTGGTGGTTTTGTCTTTCTGTATTTCAATCTCTGGTGTTTTTTGTCTTTCTGTATTTCAATCTCAGGTGTTTTTTGTCTTTCTGTATTTCGGTCTCTGGTGTTTTTCGTCTTTCTGTATTTCAATCTCTGGTGTTTTTTGTCTTTCTGTATTTCAATCTCTGGTGTTTTTTGTCTTTCTGTATTTCAATCTCTGGTGGTTTTTGTCTTTCTGTATTTCTGTCTGTGCTGGTTTTTGTCTTTCTGTATTTCGGTCTCTGGTGTTTCTTGTCTTTCTGTATTTCTGTCTGTGCTGGTTTTGTATTTCTGTATTTTGGTCTCTGGTGTTTTTGTCTTTCTGTATTTCAGTCTGTGGTGGTTTTGTCTTTCTGTATTTCAATCTCTGGTGTTTTTTGTCTTTCTGTATTTCAATCTCTGGTGTTTTTTGTCTTTCTGTATTTCAATCTCTGGTGTTTTTTGCCTTTCTGTGTTTCAATCTCTGGTGTTTTTTGTCTTTCTGTATTTCAATCTCTGGTGTTTTTTGTCTTTCTGTGTTTCAATCTCTGGTGTTTTTTGTCTTTCTGTATTTCGGTCTCTGGTGGTTTTTGTCTTTCTGTATTTCTGTCTGTGCTGGTTTTGTCTTTCTGTATTTCAGTCTGTGCTGGTTTTGTCTTTCTGTATTTCTGTCTGTGGTGGTATTGTCTTTCTGTATTTTGTTCTCTGGTGGTTTTGTTTCTCTATATTTCGGTCTGTACTGGTTTGTCTCTTTGTATTTCGGCCTGTGGTGGTTTTGTCTCTGTGTATTACTGTCTGTGCTGGTTTTGTCTTTTTGTATTGTTTACTGTGCTGTTTTTGTTGCTCTATATTTTGGTCTGTGGTGGTTTTGTTTCCCTGTATTTCGGCCTGTGTGGTTTTGTCTCTCTATATTTCAGTCTGTGGTGGTTTTGTCTCTCTGTGTTTCGGTCTGCGGTGGTTTTGTCTCTCTGTGTTTTTGTCTGTGGTGGTTTTGTCTCTCTGTGTTTCTGTTTGTGGTGGTTTTGTCTCTTTGTGTTTCTGTTTGTGGTGGTTTTGTCTCTCTGTGTTTTTGTCTGTGGTGGTTTTGTCTCTCTGTGTTTCTGTTTGTGGTGGTTTTGTCTCTTTGTGTTTTTGTCTGTGGTGGTTTTGTCTTTTTGTGTTTCTGTTTGTGGTGGTTTTGTCTCTCTGTGTTTCGGTCTGCGGTGGTTTTGTCTCTCTGTGTTTTTGTCTGTGGTGGTTTTGTCTCTCTGTGTTTCTGTTTGTGGTGGTTTTGTCTCTTTGTGTTTTTGTCTGTGGTGGTTTTGTCTTTTTGTGTTTCTGTTTGTGGTGGTTTTGTCTCTCTGTGTTTCGGTCTGCAGTGGTTTTGTCTCTTTGTATTTCGGCCTGTGGTGGTTTTGTCTCTGTGTATTACTGTCTGTGCTGGTTTTGTCTTTTTGTATTGTTTACTGTGCTGTTTTTGTTGCTCTATATTTTGGTCTGTGGTGGTTTTGTTTCCCTGTATTTCGGCCTGTGTGGTTTTGTCTCTCTATATTTCAGTCTGTGGTGGTTTTGTCTCTCTGTGTTTCGGTCTGCGGTGGTTTTGTCTCTCTGTGTTTTTGTCTGTGGTGGTTTTGTCTCTCTGTGTTTCTGTTTGTGGTGGTTTTGTCTCTCTGTGTTTCGGTCTGCGGTGGTTTTGTCTCTCTGTGTTTTTGTCTGTGGTGGTTTTGTCTCTCTGTGTTTCTGTTTGTGGTGGTTTTGTCTCTTTGTGTTTTTGTCTGTGGTGGTTTTGTCTTTTTGTGTTTCTGTTTGTGGTGGTTTTGTCTCTCTGTGTTTCGGTCTGCAGTGGTTTTGTCTCTCTGTGTTTCAGTCTGTGATGGTTTTGTCTCTCTCTATTTTGGTCTGTGTGGTTTTTATCTCTCTATATTTCGGTCTGTGCTGGTTTTGTCTCTCTGTATTTCATTCTGTGTTTTTGTCTGTTTTATCTGTATTTCTCTGGAGGATGTTTGTGAAAGTCTCAGCACAAGTGACCTAGTTAATCTGACGTGTCCAGACTTCTGCTGCGAGACCAGCGGCAGTCATTCAAAGCACCAGAGACAAAGTTTGTTTGAGTACCGCTGTACTTTATCATGTGTGTGAAGCAGGTCACCTTGGCTTGGAAGACCCTTTTGACTTTTAAAGAAACTTCCCTACAGATCAGTCTGTGTTGAGAGTCTCTCTGGTTTGCTGTGTCCTTCCTCTGCCCGGACAATATAAATGACACCATTAAATCTAATCAGTATTTATTTCTCAGGGGTGACTTTGGATCAACACATAAAGCATGTTACAGTTTAATGCATTTAAACGCTACACGAGGCATCTGCATCAAACCTTTATTAGAAACCAGCCACAGAACGAGGGGTTATACTTTAATGTTATAAAATCCATCACACACATTACAACAGCACATCATAAATTATAATTGAACTTGGTGTTTTATTATAAAACATTTTAAACATTTGTTTTAAAATGCCAATAATCACACATCTGTTATGGCACACAGTCTATATAAATGCAGTACATTTCCTGACCATTAACATGTATACCTTTAGACTATATTACTTGGCAAAGGGAAATGAACAAAAATCCAAAAGGAATCATATGAATTACTTTACCTTAGTCAAAAAAGAGATTCAATTGGCTTTAAACGTTGCAATAATTTTTTGCATTATGTTGATGTATTTTATCATGCTGTTGTTGACACCTTTATACAATGAGGAGATATTTTGTTTCTTTAGGAAGAAAAAACATTTTAGCTGTGATTAAATCAGTGTCACGCCCAGCCTCTCCTATCTCTTTGGTTTATTTTTGTGCTTCAGCAGTGTTTTTCATCATATGCATCGCTGGTGTTTTGAGCTCGCAGGTGTTTGCAGACAGATGCTGGTAACTGAGAAACTGTTTTCAGGTCTTGCTAAAAAAGCCAATGTTTTCTATGCAAACTGCAAATTTTTTACCTAAACCAAGAAAAATGATGCTGCTTTAAAGAGATGCCTAGTTTGTTTCGAATATTTGCCTGCGTCTTGAGATAAACGTGTGGAGCTCTAGGCTAAACTATTTCTCTCTCAGGACACTGATAGCTTTCAGTAGCTCTGTATCTTCTGTTTGGTCCTCTGCACCCACGGGGTTGACTGGGGTTTGGAATAAGACAAATGTTTTGTGTAATTGTATTTTGGACAGAAATGAAGCTTTGAAAGGTTGACATTATCATGCAGAAAGCGTCTCTCTCTGCAGGTGAAGCCCATGATCGTGATGTACAGGTTGTGGAGTTGCCAATCGTCGACAGCCTTCATCCTAGACCTCCATATCTTCCTCTCGCTATCCCAGAAGACCTTGCTCCCCGCCTGCAGAGGCTGCACGGTGACCCGTCTGTCTGGTGGGTATCTCAGTTTGTCAAGTATCTGATCCGCCCGCAGGCGTGGTTAGAGAAGGAGATCCAGCAAACGGGAGTTAAACTGGGCTTTAAACACCCGATTATTGGGTGAGTGCATCTCTTCATCTTGTGTTTCTTTCTTTGTGTGTGCGTGCGTGCGCCCATGCATGTAGGCGTGTGTGCGCCCGTTGCATGCATGCGTGCCCGCGCCCGTGCATGCAGGTGTGCCCCCGTGCATGTGTGTGTGTGTGTGCGCCCGTGCATGTAGGCATGCGTGCACCTGTTGCATGCATGAGTGCCCGGGTCCGTGCATGCATGCGTGCCAGCGTCCGTGCATGCATGTCCGCATGCATGTGTAGGGTGGTTATGCTGATAAAACAGTGTGAGATGAAGATGACACATGATAATAAAATAAACCCACAGTCCTATAAACATAATAAGAAATGATGAGTAGTAAGGGACTGTTTACTCATGAAAAAACCCTAATAATACATCAAATTAAACACACAATCAAGCGATAAGTTTAAAGTGACAAATATTAATGTGTGTGAGACAGGGTTCACGTCAGACGGACAGATAAAGTTGGAACAGAAGCAGCGTTTCACCCTATAGAGGAGTATATGGTGCATGTCGAAGAACATTTTCAGTATTTGTCCCAGCGGGCCCATGTGGATAAAAAGCGTGTGTATCTGGCAACCGATGACCCCTCACTGTTACACGAAGCTCAAACTAAGTGAGTTATGACTCTTTAAAGTTCATTTAGGATTTGTTGAAGGTCTTATTATGTTGTATATTTATAAAGTGCTGTTATTGTTTGACTTGCAGATACTGGTACCTTAACATACAGTAGTATGTTGAAATGAGACGTTTATAAGATGACAAGGAAATCTTGATTAGATTACAGTGAAAAAATTTATGATTATAATAATACTATGAATTGGTACAGTATGTCTGTCTAGTAAAACTATATATAATTCTCATGCATAGTGTTAGCCATGCAAAAGGTTTGAAACTGAACACACATACTGATAAAAATGTATACCTTTAAATGCACTGTAAGTCACTTTAAATACAATCGTCTGCTAAATGCATAAAGGTAAATGCAATATCTTAAATTGACTGCATCTAATAAATACACTTTAAATGTTTGTGTGTGTCAGGTATGCAGACTATGAGTTCATCAGTGATAACAGCATCTCATGGTCGGCGAGTTTACACAACCGTTACACTGAGAATTCACTTCGAGGTGTCATCCTAGACATCCACTTTCTGTCTCAGACCGACTTTCTGGTCTGCACCTTCTCCTCACAGGTACAGCCACTACAATGACATTTTCAGTCATAAAGATAACCTTTAAAATATACAAAGGGTAAAGAATAATACTTTTGAATCTGTTTTGCTCACTTTTGCTCCTTTCTCTCCCTGGTGAATTTTTGTCTCATGTGTGTGTGTCAGGTGTGCCGTGTGGCTTATGAAATCATGCAGACTCTTCACCCGGACGCATCATCTTTCTTCCGATCATTGGATGATATTTACTATTTCGGCGGACAGAACGCACACGACCAGATTGCCGTGTACCCACATCGGCCCCGCACGGCCGAGGACATCCCACTGGAGCCTGGAGACGTCATCGGTGTGGCTGGAAACCACTGGGACGGATTCTCCAAAGGAATCAACCGCAAACTGGGACGAACTGGCCTATATCCCTCTTATAAAGTAAAGGAGAAGATCGAGACAGTGAAATATCCCACATACCCTGAGGCAGACAAACTGCTGAGCTTATAGAGATCAGTTTGTGTAGAGTTATCACACGAGGACACCGGACACACAGAGAAATTGTGTTTTATCTCACCGAGGTTTAGATCATTTCATTATGATCACATTGAGCCGCCACTGAGAAACAAATCAACAAGGGACTTTTTTCATACTGGAGTTGGAGGTGTTTTTTTAATCTTCTGCTGATGTTTCATTGGTGAATCTCTTTAAAATGTTTATTTATTACACCCCTGGCCCATAAAAAAATATGTTGACCAAAATGTGACCCGGGACCACAAAACCAGCCATAAGGGTGAATTATTTTAAATTGAGATTTATACATTATCTAAAAACTTTCCATTGATGTATTGTTCGTAAGGATAGGACGATATTTGGCCGAGATACAAAATCTAAATATTGAGAAAATCGCCTTTAAAGTGCAAATGAAGCACTTGGCAACACATATTACTAATAATAAATAAATAAATAAATATATATATATATGTACAATGTATTGTTGGCTATTGCTACAAATATACACGTGTGACTTGGTTTGGCTGGCTTTGTGGTCCCGGCTCACAAATGGGTGATTCTCATGCAATTAGACTTATGAGGTGTCATAAAACATTTTGATAAAAAACTAAATGCTATCAAAATAAGAAGCATACAGTTACAAACATCTCTTCATGTACTATTCTGCACATGATTTCAAATGACATCATACAAACCAATGTTGTTGTTTTTTCCACATTTAAGGGGAAAATTTTGATTACCGCAACGTGTCCATGACTGGATTTGGGTTCTTTGACATGGAAATATTTATAATTAAAAAATCTAAAAAATAAAAAGCTTCAGTGCATGTTATACTATAAACATTTACAGTAAAGAAACATGTGGTATTTGATGATCATTTGTAAATGTAGAGACAATAATAAGGAATATAAATGTGTCCAAGAAAAATGTTCTCATCCTCAATTTTCAATCATTGTTTAAGCCCTCAAGGAACTAACATTTTCAAAAAAGAAATTTGTTGTAAGGGACATAATTGACTGTGACACTCAAGATGGCTACCAGGTAAACAGTTTTTATTTTTTCTCTCCAGATAAAAGTTGAAATTTTGTTTGTCATAGTACCTAGACAACATTTTTAGTTCTCATTACCGAAACATGAGTTTGTAAATGCATATATTTAATGCAATATCATGTTGCTGTAATGATAACTTTTGATAGTGATGATCTAAAAACGTAAATAATTCTATAGGAAATATTTTTTAAATCCTCTAAAAAACAATTTGCATGTTCAGACTTTTAATCTTTAATAAAAAAATAGTTGGCTCCAAGGGGTTTTTAAAAATTCTGATGGACACACCTTTTAAGTCTGGATTTCGTGAGAATCACCAAAATGAGTTTAAGGATGAGTTTTGAACTTTGTTATGAATTTTTGGACAATTAAACACATTTTCAAATCCAAATGCTTTTTACTGTAATGAGAAAAACAGTATAATGCAGTATTAGTACAGTATACTATAGTACATGGTAGTATTTGCTTTACTATGTATAAATCAAGGTTATTTAATAGTTTAATATTAATTAAAAAGATAATTATCATTAATGAGAAGTGAAACATTGAATTCAGATGCATTACAGTTATGAGAACTTTATACAAATCTGTTCAACTGATGTAGGATAACATCAATGCAAAATAGACAAACATCTTAAACATACTGTGTCCATGTGTGTGTGTGTGTGTGTGTGTGTGTGTGTGTGTGTGTGTGTGTGTGTGTGTGTGTGTGTGTGTGTGTGTGTGTGTGTGTGTGTGTGTGTGTGTGTGTGTGAGAGAGAGAGAGAGAGATTTTATTGAATGTGCATTGAGGGCGATGCCTGAAAAGAAGAAAAAAAATGTGCAGAACATAATTATAAAGAAATGCATTAATAAATAACCCATCAGATTCAATTACTGAGAAATATTACAGAAGAAATCTGGCAATTTAACAAAGTAACCCAGGCATATATTTTAAACATCAACTTTTAATGAGCAGGCCACTCAGTTTTATATTCATTTGAAGTATAAGTTTACATGAAATAAAAACTCAACTCAACCCCATTTACTTTTATTCACCAAACATCAGTGCATGCATCTACATTAAAGAAAAAACATTTGTCTTTGTAATCTTTGTCTTTGTAGAGTTTCATCTGACCCAACATTTTATGTCATCCAGTCCTTTATGTATAACCAGTGAAAAGATTTTATTCAGATCCTGATGCACCTCATGTATCTCCCATTGAATCTCATGATGGATATTCATCAAGTCAAAGAAGAAACATCAAACACTGTTTTCATTATCATCATTATCTCTTCAGCAGAGATTCAAACCCCGGAAATGAATCTTGTGTTTTTTTCAACATATGGATGAATTGAATTGTCATTGTAGAAGTAAGAGACATTTAAGACAACAAAATGCTGTTGTGGTGCTAAAGGCAAATCTTGCAGTATTTTCTCAACGCTCATTATTTATTTTTATTGACAAGATTTTACATTTGTCTGTTTATTCACTGATCTGTAATGAACTCCTGTTTAACTTTTATTTGTACTGAAGAATAATAATTTTGATTCTCACGAGACTTTGTGTGTGAGATGTGTTTCATATGTTTTGTTTTAGGGTAACATCTTCTATAAACCACTGATGGATTAAAGTGGAGAAATATGAGCGGTTGTGGATCCACAGGCATTGATTTATTGTCCTTTCATCTTAATAATACACCACAATCCAACATCAGACTGAGATCAAAGTTCAGGTTTCATGCAGTCATCAATGTTTAAATAAAACCTGCAGTGATTTTACAAAGGAGATGGGGGATCAAGTTGTAGGAACTACAATAGTTTCAAATGTTGTATAGACACCGATATTAACAGGGAGTATCTTGTGTAGTGTTTGTGTAATTAAATTTATTTTTCTTACTGACATATAGACTCTGTGACAGTTCATAGCTACAAACACACACCAAAACAAAGAGAGATAAAACGTTTCGTGTTTAGTGGAGGAAACGCTGTGACCTGTTGAGTAGATCTTCATTTATTTAATGATTATGTTAATTGGTCATCAGTCTCAGTGCCTCATGTGCAGATAGATTTCATTCCTCTTTCTGTTCATTCAGAGCCGGACACAGATGGGCTTTGAAGAACAAACATTAGATGATGTTAGATATCATTTCACTTTCAAACATTTGATATCACCTGAAATCCAATGAAAGTTTTTAAAATGTGTCTTCATGCACCAGAAAACACAAATCAGATCTGAGAGCTTTGCAAAACATCTTTTATTATCTTCAAAAGAACGACATGAAACGTTACAGTGAGTAATCCTGAACTGTTCCTTTAAGAAATACTGCTGTTGCATTCAATTTATGCAAACTACTACATGGCTGCATGCGTTTCTACATGCAACTGGCTGTAGTTATGTGAAACTCGAATATATTTCCATGAATCCAAGGGTTTGCTGTCGGTTTGCTGTGATGACCATTAGCATACGGCTGTGGTTTACAGGAGATAAGTGCCGTGATTTAGTGCTGTAGT
This sequence comes from Paramisgurnus dabryanus, assembly GCF_030506205.2. Classification (NCBI taxonomy): domain Eukaryota; kingdom Metazoa; phylum Chordata; class Actinopteri; order Cypriniformes; family Cobitidae; genus Paramisgurnus; species Paramisgurnus dabryanus. The sequence continues at coordinate 10,399,197 of NC_133348.1, forward strand.
TTTATCTGCATACACACAGAGACTGCTGGAAACAAACATCCATCTCTGTCTAAAGCAGTCTTCATGATCTTCAGGGCTCTGTGTTTACTGGAAATAAACCAGTCTCATTTATTTTATTTGATTGTTTAATGTCACTGATCATAACACTGTTGTGGGTTAAGTCTTGATCTACTTTTAGGGAGGGATCGGTGTTTACCCAAAACCTTAACATCTTCAGAAGCTGCTCCTATGGTCACTTTCAATGTGTTCATTAGTTTCATCATGATGAAACCTGAGATTGGTAATATTAAATCAACATCCAAAAAGAAGATTAAAATATTTACCTTTGGCTAATTGGCTAATTTTGGATCAGTATAAGTTTAAATATGAAGAACCTAAACACAGTGTTAACAAGAAAACTATGCTTATTTATTTAATATTTATTCAAAACGGCCCAGGCAGCAGATGAGGTCAACTGCTGAATGGGAGAATTCCTGAGTGTGACATCATATCCTGTTGCCAATACAGGTCAAGTTCATCCTCCAGTGCATCTCTATGGTAACATCATCCAGAGCATCTCCACACATCACCACGGTAACATCATTCAGAGCATCTCCACACATCACCACGGTAACATTATTATCTATTGTTAATTGCTCTTGTTGCTCGTAATGTTAAATGACTGTATTAATATTAACCAATACCTTATGAGACTTAAAAGATGTCAGCTCATGGAGAAAAGAAAGTTATTAAATACTGGTGAGAGATTATGATGTTTCATGGATTCTGCCAAAGCGTCCTGTTGCCAGTGCAGAATGCTTACAGACTGTGAGTGTTTATCAGAGCGTTCAGATGTCACATTTATCATTGACAGCTGCAGGAATTATTTCCACTGCACCAAACTCAATGATTTCAAATTTGACAGATTTCTCTCATATCTCCCAAAAACACTTCAGCTTCTGAGTATTCTGGGTGATGTGTTCAACAGTAGTGAATTTGACTTTGCCTCATGACAATTTATATTATCATCTTAAAAATGAAGATTCCTAAAAGGTCCTAAATTTTTTTTAACATCCATACAACCTTCCTGACTATATAAGAAAGGGGACCGTTATAGTTTGGCTTATTGGACAAAGTGGCCAATGGGAAGTGAAGTAATATCTCATAATAAATTTCAAGATACGCTATATTTACCCAGATGGGATTTTTATATTTACTCCTCTCTTGGTCTCTTGGTATCAGTCATTAAGGTTGATATACAGTCTGGCCAAACATCTTTGACTTGTTCAAGGTAAGAGTAAAACAATCTCAGGTATAACATGAGGTTTCTCAAAGCCCAGAGGATTTTGGTGGAGTGAAGTTCAGGTATAATGAGACACAGAGAGTCTGATGGGGTCTTTCTTCATTAATATTCCTGTAAAGACTCAATGAACCTGAGAAGAGAAACAAAGACAGATGATCGGAGATCTTCCCCTACAGATAAACACATAAGACGCACCATGAATTATTTAGAGTTTGTAATTTAAAATCTTTACTGCTGAGATCCATTAGACACCATGTCTTCAGGAGGCAAATGTGTGCGGTGAAATGTTTAAATGAGTAATGTGTGTGAACACAGAGCATTTCTTTAACGTGTTCAGGTTTGTAGTAATGTAGTACTCAAGTCCGGTCTCGAGACTGATTTCTGCTTTCTCGGACTCATCTTGGACTCATCTTCCTTTAAAGACTCAATCTTGACTCGGTCTCGGACCACAATGGGAAAAGAAGGACTCACAATTTCAGACCGAGTCCTCGAGACCAACGCGATTTTTTAAAGTTCATATAAAAAACCACACAACACATAACAATTATAATAAAATGCAATGTTGACAGGCATTATTTGAAAATGACATCCCATGGTGCAATGCAAAGATACTGCCATCAGAGCCGTTTATTTATCTCTAGAAAATAGGCAGAAGATGATGCATGTAGTATGGATTTTTTTAATGATAGTAAAAGCATAGTCTATATTAAGACGTTAAGACTGATCCTCTAAACAATTCCCAATCTTAGTCTTTAGGCCTAACTGTTGATTATTAACTGGGGTGATATTAAATCATGAATATGAAAACTGACATGTTTTTATGGTCTTGGTCTCGACTCAGACTTGCTTCCTCAAAGACTCGGTCTTGACTGTATTTGAAAACAAACCATTTTGCAATTTGCAAAGTCTTCTGATGCTTGTATCCTGTCTCTTTAAAAAAATCATTGACGACGGGGCATTGAATTATTCAAAAATAATGCACACCCAACAATGCTGCCGTTACAATGTGGATGTGCATTATTTTCAAATCATTCAAAGGACCACGTCCCACGGTTATACCACGGTTACCACATTGCTAAGACATTGCTCTGGTGGTTATTTGACATTTGACATGTGTGTGGTTATTGAAAAATAATGCATACCGGTGGAACATTTCTCAACCAATCAGAATGACCGTGGTATAACATCCTTTATATGTTTACATTTATGCAATTGTAACCTAGTGGTACAATTTTTTTTTACAGTTTTTTTGAATTGCTAAAACACTAACCCCCAATCTCTGAACCAAATTCATAGTGGCCTAAACGCATTTGTCAAATCATGCACTCTTTTTGCGAAATTCTAAACACAAACTTCTCACTAAAACACACATTTCACACTGCAATGCACTTGTTTTATAAATGCTAAACACAGGCAGGCAAAAGTTGAACACAAGTAAAACACCGTTATCATCGAGTAAACACAACAACTCAAAATTCTACACACTTTTATCTAATGGTATTTTTTACCAATTGTGTGAATTGGAAACAGTCTGAGAGGCAGATGAAGAGTAGGATGAAGAAAAGGACACCAGAGACGATGCAATTGACAAAATTTGCAGTTGGATTGCTGACTTTTTACAAAACACAAGTGCTGCTTACAGTAATATTGAAAACTTACTATTACTTGCAGTACTTACAGTAAAGTATTCACTATATTCACTGAACTAAACTTGTGATTACAGTAATAGAGATTTTTTTACAGTATTTGTCAAGTGTGTTGTTATGTACAGTAAACATGTATTTCTGTAAGCAGATCTCCTTGTGTTTGTGTTTTCCATTTTTTAAGGTAGTGTCTAATGGATGCTTGTAGTGTTTTATATTACAGTTTTTTTGAATTGCTAAAACACTAACCCCCAAACTCTGAACCAAATTCATAGTGGCCTAAACGCATTTGTCAAATCATGCACTCTTTTTGCAAAATTCTAAACACAAACTTCTCACTAAAACACACATTTCACACTGCAATGCACTTGTTTTATAAATGCTAAACACAGGCAGGCAAAAGTTGAACACAACTAAAACACCGTTATCATCGAGTAAACACAACAACTCAAAATTCTACACACTTTTATCTAATGGTATTTTTTACCAATTGTGTGAATTGGAAACAGTCTGAGAGGCAGATGAAGAGTATGAGGAAGAAAAGGACACCAGAGACAATGCAATTGGCAAAATTTGCAGTTGGATTGATGACTTTTTACAAAATACAAGTGCTGCTTACAGTAATATTGAAAACTTACTATTATTTGCAGTACTTACAGTAAGGTATTCACTATATTCACTGAACTAAACTTGTGATTACAATAGAGATTTTTTTACAGTATTTGTCAAGTGTGTTGTTGTTATGTACAGTAAACATGTATTTCTGTAAGCAGATCTCCTGGATGTTGTGTTTTCCATTTTTTAAGGTAGTGTCTAATGGATGCTTGTAGTGTTTTATATTATAGACTTATGTGTGTATGATTTGAAAGCTTAGTTTGATTTTGAGTACAAGTGAAATGGTTTTGAAGCAATTGTTTGATTTTGCTAGAAGAGTCAGGGGTTCTGTTAATTTTGTTTAAAATTGGGATTTGTGTTTAAGGTTTTGAGAAAATGAGTGATGGTTTCAAAAAAAGTGTTTTAGCAATTCAGAAAAACTGTATAGACTTATGTGTGTAAGATTTGAAAGCTTAGTTTGATTTTGAGTACAAGTGAAATGGTTTTGAAGCAATTGTTTGATTTTGCTAGAAGAGTCAGGGGTTCTGTGAATTTTGTTTAAAATTGGGATTTGTGTTTAAGGTTTTGAGAAAATGAGTGATGGTTTCAAAAAAAGTGTTTTAGCAATTCAGAAAAACTGTAAATCAACACATTTATGCAAACAGGAGCACTTGTTCTTGTGCTCGCTCGACCGTTCTTTCTCTCTGTTATTAGATCACAATGTATCTTGTTCATATGTGCTGAGTGTGCTGTGTGTCTGTATGCGCTGATTCAGCCCTTTATCTCATCTGATATGATCTGCTGACTTCACTGAATTTCCTCAATCCCTTTGATGCATGATATACTGAGTGTGTGTGTGTGTGTGTGTGTGTGTGTGTGTGTGTGTGTGTGTGTGTGTGTGTGTGTGTGTGTGTGTGTGTGTGTGTGTGTGTGTGTGTGTGTGTGTGTGTGTGTGTGTGTGTGTGTGTGTGTGTGTGTGTGCATCTCTGTTGTGGATTTGTGAGGTTGTCTCGTGTGTGCATAAAGAAAGAAACTAGTTTAGAAAAATAAATGAATGTTAGCTTGCCTGACGAATCCTTGTTGTCGTTATACAACCTGACAGGCAAACAGACATTTACATTAAAGGTGCGGTGAATCAAGCGTTTTTATTGTTTTATACTGTTGCCTGATGTCTACTTATGACATTTGCTTTTACATTCAAAAACATCAAAAGCAAGAAAAGTAATAAGATATTTTGTAGCCTAGTTTTGAGGCTGGCTGGAGAAACGCTCTGTTTTGATGGGCGGGCCCATTAAAGACTTGGAAGTAAACGCCCACTGCTATCATTGGATAACAGTTTTTTGTAGTAAACTAGCTTTTAAGCCTGCGTCATTACACATGGGGAATTGTTTTGAAAACTTCTGATGTGGAAAAATGGCATCCAGAGGGATTGACCCATGTATGTTTGAGCCGTAAGAAGATGTTGTATTAACAAGAAATATTGCATTTATTTTAAAATGTTTGTTTTTTTAATGCTACCTATGGATTTATTGTATATACCTGCGGATATGGTGAGATATGAAGAACCTTTATGCTTTTAAAACACTCACTCTTTATCTCCTTTATATATTTTACTAAACTTTTCTTGCATATTTGTAAATTATTCTTTGAGATTACACTGATCATGTAGGCTATCCATACATTTACAGCAATTAAAAGCCTGCTAAGTTTATTTCCATGACTGGAAAGGTTTAAATACAAAAAATAACTATTTCAATACAAATAAGAACAACAACATTTTTTAACATCAATCTTAAACTGGTGATCATCTTCCTCCACTCACTTTTTCACTTTACAAATTCTGCCATCTAAATAGGGAATTGGCATGGCGCGAGATAAGATAAGAGCTAAGACTCTCGTTGGTTTATTGCATGTTTAGCCCAAAACACACCCATCATTACGAGAATGTCCATTTAGACAATGCGCTCAGATAATTAAAGGGGACAGAGAATGAAAAACAATTTTTACCTTGTCTTTGTTGAATAATGGTAGTCTACCCGCATTCCCAAACATACATAAAGTGCTAAACATGCTAAACCCCACATGGAAAGAACCTATATGTGGATATATGTGCATATATGAAACCTATATGCAGCTTATATGCACATATATGCTGCATATATGAAACATATATGCAGCTAATATGCAGCACATATACAGCATATATGCACATATATAATAATATATATGAACATATGAAACCTTATGCAGCTACTATGCACATATATGCTGCACATATACAGCATATATGCCCATATATGATTATATATATGCTGCATATATGCAAAATTGAGGTGCATATATGTGCACATACAGGCCATAAATTATGTGAATTATTAAATAAAGTTTTGATGTCTGCACATTTAAAACATTTACAAGATCTGTCTAGGACATGTATAACAAAATGGTTTAATTTAACAGCTACTGTTCAGTGTTATTTAACAGCGACAGTAACGCAGATGGTAAAGCGAGTTGTCTAATGATCGGAAGGTTGGATGTTCGAATCCCAGCAGTGGCATGTGGGATTGCATTTTTCCTGCAGGTGCAGACTGTCATTGGTTGGACCTTTATTTATGTTTAATTTATTAGCAGCTACAGATTTTAATAATTTTACCAATATATAGGTTAACATATATGTGCATATATGTACATATACGTACATATAATATAGGAAACCGGACAATTTTATATATGTTTATATATGTTTTTTCCATGTGGGACATCTCAGTCTCATAGAATTTCCTCTTTTAGAAATGTCAGCCAGAAAACGGCCCAATCTAAAAAAAAAACCTGATGCTTATGACATCACAGGCGTCTCACTGCCCCTCCACTTTAAAATAATTGGCTACATTTTTTGAGTGGCAGCAAAGTCAGCCAATCAGTAATGAGATTGCAAGTTAAGCCAGTAGGGGGAGCCAAATAGGTGCAAAACCACTTGTTTAAAATCCCCCACCCTAATAGAGCTATCTGAGAGAGGTTTTTAGGAAGCTTCTAAGGCATTACAGACCCAAACAAAAAAATTTTTGTCTACATGTCACATCACAGAACAAGGATAAATACCCCATTCAATCATTCTATGTCACCTTTTAAATAGGGCCTGTACAGTAGTAATGAAATGTTTTACTTACATAAGATTGCTGTGCCGTTCTGTCCGGATTCAATATTGATGGAGCAGGATTGGTTTTTAATTGCAGTCTCTCTGCAAATCCAGCGTTGAACTGTAGTTTGTCCGCTTAATGTTTTACCCACGTAAGCTGCAGTTTACTGTACTGTGTTCTAGAGGTCTTCATGGGTCCGCTTAGATCTGAAAACCCGAGGTCCAACCCGAGATCCGAGCGGGTTCGGGTCTAAAAGTTTCACATGCCTCGGACATGGGTCGGGTACAATAATAGTGGCATCGGGTAATTTAAAATGAATGTGTTTTTGCTGAACGGACGCAAGAAGACCCGAACTCTCTCGCATGTGTGCGTCAATGTCCTTTCCAAACCTCTCATCTGTTTGCCAAGAGTGCTTGCGACATTGTGTGGCTGTCGGTAGGTTAATTTTCGTTGAGACAGGCATGTCAGTCAATTTTAAATGTACATTTTAGCGCTTACCTTGGTGTCATTGTCAGATAACAAAGTAAAACAAATGAAGCAGCTCGCCAAATTGGTTGCAAGGCCACCGGAGTTTCTTTCTGTCTGAGTGCTGCGTGTGGGTCTGCAGAATGCACACAGGTTAGTGCCATGTACATGCGGGTATAGTCAGGTTAAAAAAATTGCCACTAGTTTGAGTCGGACTGGGGTATAATTTTCTCGGGTTTGTCTTGGGTCGGGACTGTCTTTCAAAAAAAAAATATGATGGGCCCTATCTTGTACCCAGCGCAATTGACTTTGTCAGTGACGCATGTATCATTCGTATTTTGCACCGGCACACAGCGGGTTTTTCCCTCCACAGACGCACGTCGGCAAACTAGGGAATGAACTTGTGCTCCCTGGGCGGTTCAGCACAAAAAAGGAGGCGTGTTCCGGCGCAAACCATCCCTGATGCTATTTTCCAGTTTCAAAAAACAATTGCGCCACTGACCAAAAAAAAACTAGTCTAAAATTGCGCGTGGTTCATTATGCTATTTTAAGGGCACATGCTTGACCATAATGTATAGCGTGCACAACGTGCATACACTTTGCATCTAATCTACACAGATGCAACAGTTATTTTTGAAAATCATAAATTGTTACAATAAAAAATATAAACACATGAGATAAGGGAAGTCATTGTGGTGAGCATTGTGGTGATAGTTTTTATTCATTGTGTGGCTGCGTTAAAAAATTCTCAGGCAAATAACAATTAAAATATTTTCATAAGTTTGTTGTGTGGCTGTATTACGTTTATTTTATGTAAATAATAATTAAAATGTTTTCATAAGAAACCTTAATGTATATGAACTTGATTTGTAAGTATACTTTGGGGTTGGACCTTGCTTGCGTTTCTTGGGTCCGATTTCAAAGCCCCCAAACCCTTTCAGCGGTGAGGGTGGACGCAGATCTGTGTGGAGGCAGATCCACCTCCCGTTACACGGCGTGCCCGATTTATGCTGGCAAGCTTGGGATTCCCCCGTCTCCTGACATCATTGTAGCGCTTGGCGCAACGATGGGGATGCCAGCTGATGAGACAATTGTGGCTATTTCCTCCCACGCCTGTTTAACCTACGCTGATTTGGGCGGGTTTCTCCCATCCTCATACAAAACAACTTCTCTGTCTTTGACTGCTCTTACAAGGACGTCGGTCTCCTCGGCTGTGAACCGCTCCTGGCGTGCGCCTGGTAAATCCGTCATAATAATAGCAACTCGCCATGGAACTTGCGCCCTTGCGTTTAAAGGGAATGTTGGATAGCGTTCTGATTGGTTTATTTGACGTTACGCCCAAACCACACCTATGAATAATGAACCTACTTCAGACCAACCCCTTATTGATTATGCCTGGCGCAAGAGTTATTTCTCACGCCGGGAAAATAGCAACAGTGCCCAAGATCCGCCCACAAACTCACATGCGCTTTGCGCTTCGCACTTCCGTTTCAGATCGTTAAAATAGGGTGCAATATCTTTATACCCGAACCGTTATTTCTTTGGACCTGAAAAGACCTCTACTGTGTTCTTCCACAACCAGGCACTGCACAATATTTTGCAGTCTTCAACAACGTGTGTTGCTTGGATGCTATCTGGTTTGTGCAAAGCAGTGGGCGGAGCTACCATAGTAGACATTAAGTGGAGGTGGTGTTTAAAAAATCAACAACTACGTCATAACTTGGTACATTACAGAACCTGCCGTTTTCTGGGCTTGGTGTCAATAGCAGTTGATATTTCATTAACAAGAATGTTTTCAGTTCTGAAACTTACAGGATGATCGTTCAAGTACGATGACCTACAAAAGCTCAAGTTAAAATTAATTCCTTTATTCACCGCTTCTCCTACATTTGGCAGACACTTTTATCCAAAACGACTTACATTACGCGGTATACTGTTCTAACTACTAATTCAATGCTTCACCACTGAGCTTCAGGAACATACAGACAGACAGACAGACAGATAGACAGACAGATATAGGCACTATGTGGTTGTCAGAGTCTTCTAGATATTTGATCTTGACTTTGAATGTTTTGCATGTAATCTTTCTCTCCCCGGTGAAGGGGATTTAAAAGAAAAGTTGCAAAACTTTCCAACATGATCCTTGTTCTTGTTTGACTTTGAAGTTGAGACTCTGAATGAAGTTATAATGCTCTGAAAACTTCTGCTTTGCTCAAAAACACTCAATATTTACAGAGAAAGTAGATCAGAGATCAGATTATCATTCTCCTTAACTCTGACATTAAAGGACAGATACAGGTGAACATCAAACCAAAGCAGCGCAAGATCAAAGCTGTGGATCAGAGTGACCTGCCGTCAGAAGTGAGTTCACGTAAGAGCAGAGATATCAGTGCCGAGCTGTGAAACATGCAGAACAGAAACTAAATCTATAACTTTTCATATTAACATGGGTCTACACATTAGTATTATTGCTTTATCCATTAAAGCTCAATTAGATATTCAAATTAGGCATAATCTTATTAAACATGTACAAATCTGCATATCATATTAAAACTGTTTTAAATATAAATGGCACAATTTTGTTTTAATGCGATCAACTCAGTGGTTGGTCAATGTAAGATCCTTTATTCTGTTAAATATTTAATGAAATGCTTCCAGCAAATGAACATGTTTTCAGTTAAGACATTCTTCTCTGGTCCGGCTTTGGTCCTTTAAAGGAAGATTATGGGATTATTTTTACTTATTAATATTTTTCATCCTTTAGGTGTGTATGCATCTCTCCCTTGTTTTCCATTTCTGCTCCTGGAGATTCAGTGTCCTGCAAAGTGTACACAGCAAAACCATCAGATCAAGATCTTCAGGATTACTTCACATTTATACGCAATGATGTGTTTGATCAGTGTTGTAAAACCCTGCAGGAATAAGATTGAACATATGCGCTTGCTTACCTGATTGTGCAGGACACAAATGGTTAAAATGGAGCACACAGAATGTATGGTTAGTATTTGAGTGTGTTGTTATGTACGAGTGAGCGTGGCATCATCCGTCGTATCTGACAGTATGTGGGCTCCAGCTCGTGCTGTGATGACAATGTCCTCGTGTCATGCGGTGCTCGAGGTCGTAATCGAACCTCACGGCGCGTGCTGTGATCACTTTCTGACGTTTCCTTCCGCTCACGGCCTCTCCAGAGCGATGAGATGACATTAGTAATTGAGATTTATTAGCCATAAATCACAAATCATTTCTAACTGCGGATGGGAAGTCTGCAGGCAGTTTCTCAAGGCTCTTTAATGAGTGATGGTCTCGATCTGGGCTCGCATGCATCTGAAGATCACCGCTGTAATGAATCTCATGTGATGTGCTGTAATTTAGGCCTGATTTACACTTGACACTGTGGGATGTTTTTATTTGTACATTTTAGTTTTGAATGTTTGGAAGTCAGTACAAAAATGAGATAAAAATTCAGTGATTAAGCAGAAAGTTCATCTTCTAAACTAAAGTCTGATGATCTTACACTAGATGAAGGTTCTTTATGGAACCATACAGGGTTTCATTACAGACAGGATGATTTTCTTACTTAGCTACTATATATTACATTTTTATTGTATATCATGCAGAATATCAATGATTTCTCTTTAGATATTTATTATAAAAATAGTTTGTGTTTTATGATGGTAGATATTGTCAGAAGAAAAAAGAACACTGGTAATTATTATTTAAAACTATTATTGTCTCTCTATGATGAATCACTTTATTGAGTCTTAAAGTCGCTTTGGATAAAAGCGTCTGCTAAAAGGTAAATGTAATGTAAATTCGGTCAGCTGTCTAATTAAATTTTACTTTAATGTAACTGAAACTGAATCCCTATAGCAAAACAAATAATAAACCCCACAACCATGTACGCTCATTTTTGTGTTTGATGTCCATGTATCTGCACAAATTGTTTTTAATGTCACAATGATCAGGTGGAGAGTAGTGAAATTTCGATAATTTTCTTACCCCCATGTCACCCAAGATGTTTATGTCTTTGTTCAGTCAAAAATAAATGAAGTTTTTTGAGAAAATCATTGCAGGATTTTTCTCCATATAGTGGACTGTAGTGGACCCCAACAGTTTACAGTTTCACCGCAGCTTCAAAGACTCCCAACAGAGACATAGGAGTCTTATCTAACGAAACAATCATCATTTTCCACAAGAAAAATAGAAAATATGTAGGCTACTTTTAAACCACAACTTTTTGTCTTGCACTAGCCGTGTGATGCATCAGCACGACCTTACATATTACGTCATCACAAGGAAAGGTCACACGTTACATTTGTGGGCCATTTTAAACAATAAACTGACACAAAGACATTAATTTGTATCATTTCTCATACAACAACATCTGAACGCTCCTCTTTCTCCACACTTGTAAACACTGGAGCGGTATTTTCACATACGTCATACGATCATTTGATAGTGTATAACTCTGGTTCTGGGTGCTCTAGCAGACTGCAACAGTTTTGGTTGTTAGCAGCAGCAGACAGTAAACACACAAAAAAGAATGAACTCTTTAGCATGTCGCATTCAAAAGTTATTCTCATTTTACTGAAGGGTGTGAAAATACATTTTTCATATAAATATAAATTTTTTGTTTTGCACATATAATAAATAGTAGTGATGCACCGATGTATCGGCCGCTGATATTTATCAGCCGATTTTTGATGAATTTGAAACCATCGGCATATCTGCAATAGCACGAGAAAGGCCGATACTGATTGTTCATTAATTAATTGCATAAAGAAATCCATTATATGTAAAAAAAATAAATGAGTTAATGTTGTTAATAAAATAAATGCTGAATAGCCAAAACCACCTTTGAAGGTTGTCATGCTGTCTTATTATATTTGTTTTAGCTTAATTTGTGCCTCTCTCATTATGTTGGTTAGTTGAATGTTAATTAGATCCAGTTCATGTTCAGTAAAAATAATTTGATTCAGAAATAAACTAGCTAATAGACCAGCTCTATTGTATTGTATACAAGTGTTTAATATCGGTATCAGACAGAAGTTGTCTGTTTAAATCGGTATCGCCCCAAAAAAATCCTATCCGTGCATACCTAATAAATAGCAAGGGATTATTCATGCACACAACCAAAGAAAATGCTGTGAATGGACTCATTGTTTAGAGTAGGACCTAAGATAAAAGATGGTGTATCATTTGTGGCTATCTGTGCTATCTGAGGCAGTCCACACTCAAGTTTCACATATGTTTACAAAAGACATTTTTTACCTTATTATTCATTCAACGATTGTTGGATATGTTATGACAATAGAACAAAAATAACGCTGTAGCCTTATTCCTTATTGCCCATGTTTGTCATACTTGAAAAATATGAAATATGTTAATTAAATTATATAAAAAAATATGGGGGGGTGATAGTGTAAATTAATTGTAAATAACTTTCTTACAGTAAAGTATATGTCAAAGTGATGCATATCTACAAAAACAGTATCTCATATGTGGTACTGGGTCCATGACAGACCATTAAAAATTAAAGGAATATTTTATATTAAGTCATAATAATTAATTTTGGACCTGGTACAGGGTCCACAGCATCAAATTGGTTTGTAAATTTTTCAAGTATCCATACTTTATCAGTGTTCTTCTTTGGAAAACACACTTTAAGGTATAGCGGAGGATTTTCTTTCTGCACATGCGCACTTTGGTGGGCTTGGGTTTAGCCATTCAATGAAGCTCGCATTCTCACCATGTTTTTTCAAAATGTCAGAGGGTCGCAAGAGAAATAGTCTCTATGAATTGTATGACAAGAAGAGAAAGGGCTCTGAAGAAAGAGAGTGTTTTGGGGAGAATATTTCACACGCTGGCGTGCGCTAAAAGCACAGGTTGGGCTTCCCACTGATGCCTCAGTTGTGAAGTTTCTACTCGACAGGTAAGGTTTGTCATGCTATTTGGAGAAATACATTTAAAATCCCTGCTAGTAAAAGTTGATGTAAGCTATGATTAGTGATGCTAGCCCTGGCACAAGTCACCAACCGCGAAGATACGGGAAACATCTCAATGTATGAGCCATGCCAACAGCAACTTGTAAACAGAGCGAAGAGAAGAGCTTGTGCATGCTCTCTCTCTCTTTCTCGTGCACATGTTTAATAGGCGTTCCCACTCAGGAGCAGGTAGAGTGTTGCGCAATTACATTCTTTTTTAAGGGGAGAGGGCGGTTCTTTTCAAAAATTTGGGTACATTTTCCGCTATACCTTTAACTCCATTCCAAGCATAGCATCATATTTTTTTACTCCACTAAATTTCATAAATACAAGTACCTAATTGCATTAAAAAAACAGTACTTTCTTACTTTTACTCAAGTAGAATTTCTACTTTCTTTTACTTAATGTCATATGGTATTAAATTAAATGAAATGTAGTGGAATAAAAAAGCTTTAGAATGTAGTGAAGTAAAAGACTTCCAAAGAAAAACACTCTAGATACTTGAAAAATGTTTTCACTAGCGTCCACCTCTGGAGTGTTGTGTGCGTTTGACAGAATTCCCACAATATGTCGCTCTGTTCTTGTTAATACACAGATAGAGGAGATGATCTCTGTCTCAGCTGGCCTGTGCTCTTCTGGAAATTGGATTAATTAAAGAAGTGAGATGTTTTGTCTCATCCTGCAATGCACTTTCATCTTATTGGACATTAATGAAGTTCTCCTGATATAATCCCATCTCTTCAACACACACACACACACACACACACACACACACACACACACACACACAAATAGTTTGTGGTTCAGCTGAAGGATGCTTTATAAGTCTGCCTGCCAAAAAACAACAGCATGAACAAATGTACAGATGAGTTTGAGTATGACTGACACCACTGACCACTGTAATAATGTTAATGTTTAGGAAATACTTCTATAGCAGGGAGACATTCATCTCAGTGTTTCAATGATAATTCACTGTCTGGATCCTCTGACCACTAGCCAATCAATGACGGTGATGCAGAAAAGCAGAAGATCTTTCTAACAGGCCACATTTACATTGCATGTTTGAAGTGACTCAATGACCCACAGACGTGTAAGCAGGAAAAAAAGCGCATAGATTCTGATATTCTCTGATTAGTTTCAGGCCATATGGAAATAAATTGGATATGAATCGGATACATGCATTCACGTCCACAATGTAAGCATTGAATATCATGACATTTTACTTCCTCTGAGGTTTAAGCTGTTTATGGCACAAGCAAAAAAATCTGCCAATGGGGTAAGCAAAAAAATCTGGAACATTTTCTTAAACACTAAACTCTTTTTTGCTTGTTTTATGCAGAAAATCACTTAAATTTGATATTTTTGGTCTAAAAACTAGACTTATTTTCTTGGGTCGTTTTGCTTATCAAGAAAATGCATCTTAATTTAAGAATTTTTAGATATTTTTACTGAAAACAAGACAAAAATACTAAGAATTTTTTTCTTGAAAATAATTTTTTGCAGTGTGGTCAGTATGTCTTCCTTGAATTGTTTTGCCAAGCATAAATGTAGGTATCGGATACGAGTCCCTTTTAAAAGATGATGTAAGCGAGTCATTCAAAAAATCGGATTCAGGCAACAAATCGGAATTGGGCATCAAGATTTGCCGTGTAAATCCAGCCTTAGTTATGAAGGACCTTCTGCAATGGTCTTCAACAGGGGGTCTGGGCCCCCTTGGGGGTCCGTACTGTCTGAGAGTACTCCAAATATTATTATTATTTTTTATTAAATTAAGCCATCCAACAAAAATGCATTATAGGCTAATAATAGAAATGATAAAAAAACTGATTGAAATAAAGGTTTCCCCATTAAAAATGTTCCGTATCTGTGTATACAAAAAACTCATAATTTTAATGTCTGTGTAACGTAACTGTCATAAAGTATGTAGATCCATAATTTAATTTGATGTACTGGGGGTCCCTGTTTCTCCTCTCTATCCATGAAGGGGTCCTAAGCCTGAAAAGATTCACGATGCCTGACCTTCAGTATTATGACTGTGTAGGATTCAGAAGTGTTTATTTAGGGATATTCTGACATCTGCTGGCTATCAGTGATAATACAGACCCTTGATGTATAGAAATAGTTCTGCTTGGTTTATTTATATCAGTCACTGTGCTGTTACTCCAGTAATACCATAGTGCAATACAGTATGTGTATGGTACATGTGCAACCTATGTACTAAATGATTAAAGTGTTTTAAGGTGCTATGACATTACCATGACATGGTATTATGGGCAGAACAGTCATTTTTGGACACAGGTTTACTGTTGTAGTGTTTTAAATCGTGTCTTCCTTGAGATTTGAATTTATTTTATTTTTACTCTTTATGTCAGGCAGGCCAGAAGATCTCTTTTCTTGAAGTGTATTTGTCTTTTTGAGACAGAAGCATATGCTGCTATTGAAATCTAACCTTCTGTCTGTTTCAGTACTCTTCATCCATTATCAGTAAGACAAGCATTTATTAATTATTGATCTGAGTGCTCTCTGTCTGCTGTGCTGGCAAGCTTTCCTTTAAAACACACTGCAGTAGAAGAGAGCAGATCAGGACCAGAGAGACCAGAGAGGGCTTTTACCAGAGAAACCACTTAGAAACTGGGCCGAGTGCTGATGTCTCATATCTTCATCTGAATATCTCTTTCAACAGTTTTCAAGATTATATCGAATCGAGTCAGTTACTCATTCATGTCACTGTAGATGCAGATTTCTCAAGATCTTCTGCCTCTGTTAATGAGTTGCCAACATTGTTGTTGTGTCTTGTGAATAAAATGTCACACATTGCTCTTAGTGTGTTTTTTTTACTTTTATGAAATATTTCTATAATCATCAAGTTAAATTACTTTAGATGTCAGCAAATGCATGAATTTATTGTGATAAGTGAATTATTCTCCCCCACTACACACCACATTTTCATTTTATACACTACAAGAAAAAATTGTTCTTAGTTTTTTTTGTCTTGTTTTCAGTAAAAATATCTAAAAATTCTTAAATTAAGATGCTTTTTCTTGATAAGCAAAACGACCCAAGTAAATAAGTATAGTTTTAAGACCCAAAATATCAAATTTAAGTGATTTTGTGCATGAAACAAGCAAAAAAAATCTGCCAATGGGGTCAGCAAATTTTTCTTGAAATGTTCTTGAATTTAGTGTTTAAGAAAAATGTTCAAGATTTTTTTGCTTGTTTTATGCACAAAATCACTGAAATTTTATATTTCTGGTCTTAAAACTAGAATTATTTCCTTGGGTCGTTTTGTCATCAAGAAAAAGCATATTAATTTTAAAAAAAATTGATATTTTTACTGAAAACAAGACAAAAATACTAAGAACAGTTTTTCTAGAAAATGATTTTTTGCAGTGTTAAAACTGGTAACATACAGGAAACAGCAATAATAACTGTAAACTATTAGAGAATAAATTAGTAAATAAAAAACAAAATATATTCTAAAATATTCAGTTTAAAGAGTGCACATTGTTACAATAAATCTGTCCGTCTGTTTTAGCCATTTACCTTAGTTTGTGTTTTGATACATTGGATCCAAAAATACCTGTGTTGAAAATTGTGCTGATGTGATCTGAATGGCAGATTTAAAGAGACATGAAGATAAATGATGAGAGAGAAAGCAAACGCAGCAGGGGACTCACAGGGACCCCGGTCGGCCCGCTGAAGGACTCTTAACATGCAGCAGGCGTCCCTCTGAACTTCACAATAACCTTAACATGACATGAGGGGTCATGAGAGGAGTCTGTGTGCGCATATTTATATGAGATTAGCTTTAATAATCTTGTGTCTTTTTTCTCTGCTGTCTCAGCGTTTACAGAATTTTTTATTCTTTGAATTTTTCTTTAAATGCTTTGAATTTAAATTAGGTTAACGCTAGAATGCAGAAGTGTTATTTGATATTAAAGCTATACTGTATAGAAGTAGAAACTCTGTAGCTTTTAACAATACAACCTGAAAATATTGTTGTTTTGTGGTTCTGCATTACAGTTTATAAAAAATTTCAATTGTTCATAATGTGTTAATTGTTTTGACAGTATTTAGCTTAGTCTATGAAAATATACCTCCTTGTGGTTCTCTCTCTCTCTCTCTCTCTCTCTCTCTCTCTCTCTCTCTCTCTCTCTCTCTCTCTCTCTCTCTCTCTCTCTCTCTCTCATTGCAGTAAGAGTCTCTCATCAGATTGCAGCACACATACCACACCAGCAACAATGAAAACAGCTGTACATGTCTATCTCTCCTCCACACACACATGAACACAAACAAACACACACACAGAGAGAGCTTCTATAAAAACAGTACAGATGATTATCATTATTACAGTTTTCTGAATTGCTAAAACACATTTTTTAAACCATCACTCATTTTCTCAAAACCGTCACACTTGACATATACAGTTAAAAATCTCTATTACTGTAATCAGTTCAGTGAATATACAGTAGTGAATATTGTACTGTAAGTACTGCAAGTAATAGTAAGTATTCAATGTTACTGTAAGCAGCACTTGTATTTTGTAAAAAGTCAGCAATCCAACTGCAAATTTTGCAAGTTGCATCGTCTCTGGTGTCCTGTTCTTCCTCATACTCTTCATCTGACTGTCAGACTGTTTTCGATACACACAATTGGTAAAAAATACCATTAGAAAAAGGTGTAGAATTTTGAGTTGTTGTGTTTGCTTGATGACCAAGTGTTGTTGTGTTCAACTTTTGCCTGATATTTGTCTGATAAAGTGTGAAATGTGTGTTTTAGTGAAAAGTTTGTGTTTAGAGTTTTGCAAAAAGAGTTTTTGGGTTTAGGCCACTATGAATTTGATTTAGAGATTAAGGTTTAGTGTTTTAGCAATTCAGAAAAACTGTATATTATTCATTATCATTAATTAAGCGCTAATATCACATTAATTCAATCATATCATTTAAAAGTTGCAACTTTTTTCTATGGAGTGTAACAGAATGTGGCAGGATGTATCAATATATATATAATGTATAAAACAGACTAACCAGGAACTAAGATTTTTGTATTTCTTTCTAACGTGCCTGCAAGTGTAAATAACAGGTGATAAATGTTTGTTATACAAACTTTTGGTTATGAGCATCATAAAGATTCTGATAAACTGCACAGATGAAAGGTCAAAAGGTTGTCTGAATTCAGTTCAATTCATGAAAATTATTAAATGATGACAGAATTATATTTTTAGGGGTTAATTGTTCTGTTAATATTTCGTATATACAGTAGATGTTTAATGCATTACCGCCAAATCTGTGAGATCATCTGAACTTCTGTATGTCTGCTGAAGTTTTACTGCTGAGGAAAGAACTTCAGCTTAACCAAAGCATTAGTCTGTATGCAATATTAAGATAATTTTCAGATGATTTCCAATATATTTATTTTATTCTTTTTTTTACTCAAGGGTAAAGGTTGTGACTTTGTATTAATAAGACAATACCTTTACTTGTGTCTGTGTGTAATTGCTCTGTAATGCACACATGCTTCACTTCTTACATGTGCATTAGCCCTACCAAACTTTATAAAGTTTATATAAAAAATCTTCAGTTTTAATGCAACCCAAAGCATCACATCTACCTGCTAGAGCCCTCTAGTGCTGTTCAATGAAACTGACAAACTTGGCAAGATGGGTCAGAGGATTGTTAGACAGTGTCGTGAGTTTTTAAGCAAAGAAGAGTGAGATAATTTTGGATATATTTAAAAGTAATTAAACACAACAGGGCAGATCATGCTCAGATTATGTTTGTTGTATTGTTAGTTATTTAGTGAGAGGGATATAAAAACCCTCTTAATTCATTTTTTACAGTCCAAGTCATCTTATAAAACATCTAATCATTTCTACTGCACCAGATACACCATACAGTCATAAAGTTTAGCATTTTTTATTATTTTATTGGTTTCTATCAGTCAATTACTTTTCTTTGCATTCAAATTCTATATGTCATTCTACATTCTTCAATCTTTATGTCATTGTCAAATACAATGTGAGCTTGATTTATTCTGCAGGAAGAAGGTTCAGAGATGCAGAACTGAAATAATGAGGGTTGATGTTTACCTGCTCCACACACGATGCTTGTACGCTGTAGCTAAGCAATGAAAATCATTTACTGAAACGTACATTTTTATTTGTGCTTCGTACTCGAGTAAACATCTCTGCTGTTTCTGAGGATGAAAGACCAGCCTAATCCAGCAAAGAGCCGCAAACCACCTGAAACTGGTTTACAATGATTGTTCGGCAGGGTAATAAAAAATATGGAAATTTTTAGCAACCACTTAGCAACTACTGGAACACCTCAGCAACCACGAAACAAGACACTGGAAACCTACATCACCGAGTCCCACTTACACTTCAAACTGTAAAATTCTAGCTGTTCAAGTGGCTCAACAAATTAAATGTGGTTTATCATCTCTGTCTTACACAGATGCAGACATTTCCTTATGAAGATTTGCTTCAGTGACTCTATCTATAGACTGTGAGTGCTTACATGTGCAGAAGAGCTGAGTGAACACACGCACTGTTCCAGATCCAAACACTTAAATGTGTTTATAAATAATGAAGTTTATGGAATCCTAACACAGAAAGGAGAGATGGTTTCTCCATTTTCCATGAGAATAAACAAGTGGACACCACAGTGCCCTATAAATAGAAACACTATGGCTTGAGGCTGGGATTGTTTTTGAACAACAGACTTCCTATGTTGCAAAGCAAGAATATAAATAAATGCCAGACATGAAAAGCTTGCTGCTTGAGCGATGCATGAGTGACACATAGTACTGCGATTTCCTGGAAGTCCAGGGAAGGAATCAATAGTGCTCTCTTCATGAGGTAATGTGAAATAGCCCACACAAACATTACTACTGTGGCATTCAGACATAATAAAGGTGTGTGTGCGTCAGAGAGAAAACACTTTTTTGAGTTTTTGGTTAATACCTCTCATAAATCATATCACATAATCACACTATTATTTTGAGTAACTTAATATGAGTTTGTTGCACACATATATGTGACTCTCTAATGTCTTTTATTGCTGTCAGTGATTTTAAAATACAGTATTAAATTTTTATTTTAAAACAGAATTAATGATTTTATTGATTGTTTTTTTTTTTTTTATGAATTTATTATATGATTTTATAAAATACTTTTTATTTATTTTTTCCTAAACACTTATTTCAATCTTTGACATGGTCTTACTAGTCAATAGTTAAGATAATTACATTTTATGTAACAATTCAAGTAAAAATATAATATAAAAAATATAAAAATTTAAAAGAGTTTTCACAGACTGTCATATATGCTTTAAAGAAGATAAATTATGTTTGATAAACATTAAACTATAGTTTGTAAACAGATAAATTTGATCTGGCATTATTTAAGAGTGTACTCTGGACATGGCTTAAGTCTAGTCCCTGACTAAAATGAATGTTTGAGCTGTCTTAACTGACATCAGCTTGCACAGACCTTTATTATAAAATACATCAGTCTGTGCCATTGTTTTATCTCAATATGCACATCAGTAATGGGTTTTTTTGAAAGGTAAGTTTGTAAAACTACCTAAATGTCCTAATATAACTAAAGTCTAGTCCTGGATTAAGTTAAACCCTGTCTGGGAAACCACCCCATGAAGTCTAACAGGAAAAACAATATACAAAAAGTTTCCTCAAATTTGTGACCCTGTCTGTGAAAGTCTTATTGACTAATGACAAGATGAGGGGCATCAAACACTGATTTCAAAAGTTATTCATTCAATATTAAAGATCAGAGGTGGACACTACTTGAGTATTTTAGTTACATTTTCCAAGCATCTGCGTTTGTCTTGGGAAAAAAATTACTTTACTTTACTTAAAAATTTTCATACATTCTAAAGCATAGAATCATACTGTGTATTACTTTATATTGCATATTAAAATTTATTTAATACCTACTTACATAAAAATTGTGTACTTACATTTCTTGAGTAAAAGTAAGTACTTTTAACTTAAGTAAAAGTAAAAAAAATGACTAGATGTTTAATGTAATGAAACTTGAAATTATGAAATATAGTGAAGTAAAAAGTATGATAATATGCTTTGGAATGTATGTTTTCCAAACAAAAACACTGATAAAATAAGAATACTTGAAAATTACATTAAAGGTGCTCTAAGCGAATTGAAGCGTTTTAGACCATAAAACATTTTTTGTTACATACCGGAAACATCTCCTCACTATCTGCTTGCTGCCTGTCCGCTGATCAAACTGTAAAAAAACGCGATCTCTGTAGATAGCCCAGGCTTCACAAACGGCAATATCAACAAATGGCCAAACCTAGCCAGCACAAAACAAAACAAAGTATTCCAGCCAATAAACGGCAAGAAGGATTTGGGGGTGGGGGTTGGGCGCGTTCATGAAAGCACGGAAGGGAGGGGGAGGGGGAGGAGTTAGCTACGCTCTGTCTGTTTGAAAACAGTTCAAACATCAACAGGAAGTGACGTTGCACATTATTCGCTTAGAGCGCCTTTAATGTAGAAAGTAAAAATACTTAACTAGTGTCCACCTCTGTTAAAGATATCAAAGTTATTTTTCACAAAATGTTCTTTACATTACATAGACAAAAAAATAAAGTAAAATGACTTTAGATGGGTTTTGGTCACATTTTTACAGTGTATATCAATGATATAAAAATAAAAAATAACACATTGAAAATACATTGATTCACTGAATTCACAGCCATTATGCAGAAGTAAATCTACTGGGGTGAAATTGTTTGCTAGATATCTCTGCGCTCAGCTGCTCTCCCCTGCGCGCTCCCGTCATCCCCTCCCCTCCAGAGATCCATGCGCTCGGCTCTCGGCTCTGCCTGGAGTTGTCAGTGCGGCGACAGCGGTGCTGAATATGGCGTCAGACGGGATGATTTTAACAAACCACGATCACCAAATCCGGGTCGGCGTCCTGACAGGTAAAATCCAGATTCTTTAAAGTCACCGCGCTGTTTCTTTTAGGGAAGATGTGCAGCGTTTTTCCAGCTGTTTGCCAGCGGTGTCTTTTTCCCCAAGCGTGTGTGTATATATATGTGTGTGTATATGTGTGTGTGTATGTGTGTGTGTTTTATGTGCTGGTCAGCGGTGATTTAAGCGTCCCCCTCTTTACCAGATATTCATTTACCTGCCAAACCTCCTGCATTGAAGCGGGCACTCTTTAATGGACGCATTTGATATTTTTATACAATTTAACCGGAGGATATAGTGTTGTGTGTGAAATAGTTAAATTTCCCCTGTGAATCCTTAAAAATTCCATCTGATGGTGGAAAGCTCGGTGTGCACGCCATAGCATTTCACGATCACCTGTGATCCAGTGAATCTTGTATCGTTTGTACCTGGCGTTAGACAGCAGCGATAAAGCTGTGATTTATTGACAGAAGCAGAGGATGCAGTGGGCTGATATTAGTGAGGATGCCTGTGAATCGTGGGCAGAATGCTGCTTTGCTGGTTTTTAGCAGTCTTGTTAATGCACATTTGCATTAGCCGGTGATTTCCATCCGCGCTTCGTGGTGCGGTTGTACGAGGAATAAAATGTTTAAGCGAAAATCTGCGATTAATTTCCCTATTGTATAAAAAGTCAAGACTATCAATTGCAGGCAGTACTGTGCTGCAAAACGATGCCATTTCGTGTTTGACACCTCCCATATCGGCCGCGTAATACAGCTGATCATAGACAGAAACCGTCATTTAAAAGGCTACGGATTTTCGCTTGATGTGATTGGTGATAACCCACTCGTGGAAATCCGCTGGTGAAGGTGGTAGAGATGAAAAGAGAGGAGCTCAATCCAGCAGTGAGGGAAACCCCGCTTCACCTCCTCCCTCCATCCCTCCATCCTTCCCTCCCTCCCTCCTGCTCACGCCGGCGGAGCAGCAGCGCTGTCCATGGTGCTGAAATACTCACGCGCGCTGTCCGTGGTGCTGAACCGCATCCAGTGCAGTACATCGACTGTCGCTCGAGTATTAAATCCTTACATAGTTGTCCAGGACCATAACGACCACACATTTTAAAGATGACATCCCGTCTAATATTCAGATTAATGGGCAGCTAATTTTCACTGGTTGGTTCTCAAATCATTGGCAGATGATGACCAACACAGGCTAAGTCCCAATAGAGTCCCCATAACAGGTTACTATTAATACTAGTTACTAAGTCTTTTTCAACTTAACTGGACAATAGTCCTATCTCACTGTTCATCAGTTTTATTATTTTGTGGTTGCCAGGTAAGATATTATTTAGCATTAGTTTTGCATGGACAACAAGCCTTCTGGAGTAACGCCCTGACTTGTTCTGTAAACTTATTTACTTTTCACATTGCACTGATCTGACGTTAATACAGTAGATGAATTCAAATGTATACATTTATAATTTACACACCAGATCCCCTAAACAGAGCATGACCTGTGTTCTTTTGTCATTTGCGTTAATGTGAAGACCATATCGAACCAACCCCTGTAAAACTGCTGCCACACATTGTCAACACAAGCGAGCAGAGACGCATGCAAAGGCAATCGTCACGCTTGTCTTGTGTCAGATTACTTTTGCGACCCCTTGACACAGAGGTGACATTTACACAGGACGCTTGTCAATATTTGTCACTCAAAATTCTTTCATCGTTGTAATGAATTTCCCATTAGCGGCATGTCTTACCTTCTTCTTCATCTCGTTTCGGTATCTCTGAAGGCCTGTTTGGTTGGGGAATATACAGAGAGAAATGATGAGAAAGGTAAAACGAAAGAGATATCACATCCTGCGTGTGTCATCTGACCTTTTAGAAATCTCCTTGTGTCTCTCTCTCTTTTCTCTCTCTCTTTCTTAAATAGCTGTTATGTTTCCTTCTGTGTTGCTTTGGGATTTATACTGTAGAAAAGTGATTTCATGTATTATCTCTATCTCTGCAGTCACCTCTGAGACTCATAGTCCTCTCTCACTCACATGCCAATAAAGTATCTATATTATCAGCATTGTATACAGGACATACATTCTTATCTTTGGTTAAGGTTTTTAGGGTTGACCTTTGACATCAGTCTACCTGCCTGTGCTTGACTGATCATGACAGAGGACCTCATTCACAACTGTTTCATCTTCAACAATGACAGCAAAGTCATGTGACCAGACCTGTCCTCTTCCCTGGGGTTGAGAGGAGCTTTGGTTGGCATAGCAACACTGTAAAGGATTTAGGAACCTGACAAGCATGCAGTGACTCCAAGATGTAGGGTTGGGTCATAGTTTGGCACCTGGATATGCTTTAGAGATCTTTGTGTCCGTCTGAATTTATGCTAATAGTAAAGGCATGCATTTGATAATCCACATACTTTCAGATGAGCTACTGATTTCTAGTGTTTGGATAGTCCCTGGTATGGATATTCATTGGGAAAATCTAGGAATTATCAATAAAACCTGTCCGTTATGGATTCGTGGAGAACCACTCTGCTGGAGCCAAATGGAAATTGGCATGTCATTGGTTAAGTAATCTGACATGCTGCCACTAATATGTAATGAATAAAACCAACTGAAATGGTTCTGGCTCGTGCTTGTGTGTGCTAGACGTTTGCGTCCAAGTGTTTTCTGGAGTTTGGACTGTTTTGTTCTTCACAGTTTTCAGCACAGTTTCGCCTTTTTTTAGCATCCTCACCTTGGTGAGAACTGACTTAAAAATAAACCCAGTGTGACCTTGAGAAGGTCTGCCATCTCCCTGCCACTCTGCAAAATATGACTTACAAAAGGTCTAAGGAAACTAGTTCAGCTCAGACAACATTTTCGTTGGTCACCAGTCAACCATGCTCAGAATCGTGTATGTGCTAAAGTGACTTCATTCCCAACCATTACTAGTAGCATTACTATAAATATTTCCAATATTCCTATGGTTATAAAACTTCTCCCATACAGTGACTGACTTGAATGACGTCAAATCACGCTTGTTGAACGGTGCCGAGATATTACGTCTCTGATCAATTAGACCTAAACATTTTGGTAAGTCAGATAATAAAAGATGCGGAAAAACTAAACTGCATTGAGGCCTAAGGGCCGACTAAATGACTACCAACACCCTAGCAACCATTGCATACTAAACCAAAAAGGGTAGTATTCCAATAGAAGGGACACTAGAAAACTTCATGACATACAACAACTCAAAAACAAAAAACTAAACACGTTACATAAATTTGGAAATCGGAGATTCTTGTGATTCCAATGATGTAGACCATTTTAAGATACAATCAACACAGCCAGTATAATTAGTTTCCTTCATAGGCTTTTTTCACCTTTTTAAGGAATGCTTATGGGTTAAATCGGCTTCACAATAGTTTAGAAAGTTGTCAGGGTAAGTCCAACAGAGGTGTACGACATTGAGTTTTTATAGACACATGTCACCTTTCTGGACATACAGTCATTGTGCTGGATTCTGTCTGATCTCTACCAATCTGCAAACAGCATCTCTCTCTATCCTTTTAGCTCTCTAGTAGATCTGGATAACTTAGGAATGTGTGGGAGTCTTTCCGATCTCACATGTGTATTAAAAAAAAACGAGTATTCGCCACATTTGCACTGAGCAGATAAATTTAGATGCCTTTCAAAGTCATAAATAGAAATAAGTTACAAACCTTATTGTAAAAGCACGAGTTCATCTTCTTCTTTTCAACATGGTGAGCATAACATGTTAATGTTAAACCTGTGTGCTTCTGTCTTTCATTAGGAACTGCTGTAACATGCACATCATCAGCAGTAAAAAGTAATCGCTGTCAAGGGAAGGTGAACATGAGTCTGTGCGCGTGTTAAGATTAATAGATTGTGACATTGCATGTAATGATATTTTGTAACTGAACTTCTTCTGTGTGTTTGTTCATGCAAGACATTTCTCTCAAGCTCTTTTGCAAAGAAAGGCGTTCCTCTGAAAAGTATTCAGACATTTAAGCCACAGTGTCTGAATGTCATTGTATTAAATACATTTTCAAAAGCAATATAACATTTAAATAAGCACAGAAAAGTTGAGAAAAGTTCTAGTGGCATTTGTTTGCAAGTGTACAGCAGATTCAGGGACACTCTAACCATCTATAAACCATAGTAATTCATCTCAGCGCAGACAGACAGCAAAACTGCTTTAAGAAACTTTAAAACTTGTATTTATCTTGAGTTGAGCTTGTGTTTCTGCTGGTATTGTTGTGTGTGCGCGTGTGCCCGTGTGTGTGTGCATGCAATTAAGATCCTCAGTGATCTGTTCACTTCAAACTCTTTCACACTTCTAGAGGAGTTCAGGGAATGTGTTGGAAGTTAGCACAAGTTTTCATGAGGAGTAAAAACGAACATTAGGCAAAGTATTAAAGGAAAACACCACCGTTTTTTTCAATATTTTACTTTCTTACCTCAACTTAGACGAATTAAAGGTGCAGTGTGTAATTTTTAGAAGGATATTTTAAAATAATATACAAAACTATATTATCAGGGGTGTATAAAGACCTTTCATAATGAACCGTTATGTGTTTATTACCTTAGAACGAGACCTTTTTATCTACATACACCGAGGGTCCCCTTACATGGAAGTCGCCATTTTGTGCTGCCATTTTTCTATAGAAGCCCTTAAAGGACATTTTTTTTACTAAGTTGTCAGTGACGATGACATGTTTGTCCAATGGCGGCTACCGTAGCTTCTCTATGTGCTTCAAAAGCGAGGGGTGAGCCGTGGACTAAGCCGTTGGTTGCAATTCGTAACCTTACCACTAGATGCCGCAAAAATGTACACACTGCACCTTTAATACATGCCTATCTTTTTTTCAATGCATGCACTTCATCTTTGTACAGCGCGTTGTGAATGTGTTAGCATTTAGCCTAGCCCCATTAATTCGTTAGGATCCGAACAGGGATAAATTTAGAAGCCACCAAACACTTCCATGTTTTCCCTATTTAAAGACATGAGTCCTGCACAGGTCAACTTTTGGAGACCCGCTCCCGCCCGTACCCGCAAAGTTTAGCACCAGATCTGACCCGTCACCCGTGATAATATCAAAGTTAAATCCGCATCCACCTCTCAACATCTCAACAGCATCATAAACGGGCTTATGAAACAGGCTAAAGTGCGAAACAAGCTAAACGTGTTTTGCACCATTCAAGTAGCCTACCATCGGCACCTGAATAGGCTATGAAACCTACAAGTCTTGTCTAGAAATGCTTTCTAAGAGAAGACGTTCCCAGCTTCTGGCTATCAATGGCAAAACTTTATGCATCTCCTGCAACGTTCGCTTCAACTAGACTACGAGAAGCATCAACAAATGTCGCAGTGGTGGTAACGTGATGGGTCAAATGTCATATGTTGCGTGTGTAATGGTAATTTAAACATACAAATATTGCACACATTTTAATTTGTGCTGCTACCTGCCCGCATGGAGTTAATCATCTGCCCGCATACCCGCCTGTGATTTTAGGAATGTCACAATCCACCTGTTTTAGACACTTTTATGCTGGTATCCGCGGGTAACCGACCTGTTGCAGGACTCTGACACCGATTTTTTTAAGCGGAAAAAAATCTGAACTATATTGTATGGTGGAAGAGCTCTTAGTTTGCAGCACTTCAACCTCAGTTGGACCCTGTTTGGATCCTTAGGAATGAATGGGGCTAAGCTAAATGCTAAGACATTCACGACATGTACAAAGATTAATTGCATGCTTTGACAAAAAAGCTATGTATTGATTCGTCTAAGTTGAGGTAAGAACATAGGCAAGGCAAGGCAATGCAAGTTTATTTGTATAGCACATTTCATACACAGAGGTCAAAGTGCTTTACATAAAAATGAGAAAACAATATATAAAAGAGAAAAAAAACGGTGGTGTTTTCCTTTAAGGACTGTTAATATTGCTCATATAAATGTTAGTGATTTGAAGAAACCTCTGATTCTGACTCTATAAAACGTTTTATAACTAGTATTACAAGTACACATGATAAGTATGTAAAGGCTGCTAATGTCATTGGTTGCCGGTGATCTGAACCAGGTGTGTTGGACATAGGAGACATGCATTGTTTCCACAGGACCTTGAATGGAGAATCACTGACCACTAAACCAAATATTTATGGCAGAAAGGACAATTTCTTCAAAAAATAGAAATGAATAAAAGTCTACTTAGTCAACCATTTTAAAGGCGTCCCCTAAAACAGAAGTGATAAATAAATTAGATCAATAGATCATATGGTGCATAGATCATTACTCAATACTGCCATCCATGGGTAGTGCTGTGTCATAGAATCTCTGTTTGGTCATTTATTGAAAATGAGTGACTGTGACTGTACATACTGAATTAGATGAAGTGCTTTATCAATAAAACAGTTCGTTCTATGTAGTATGTGTGGGTGCAGTATAAATACTACATCCACCATGTTTTCATTATGTCCTTTGACATAATCATAACAATTGCAATGATAGTTTACTCAGACCTTGTTAATCAAGTACAACAAAGTCACATCAAAAACACATCAAAAAGAGCAGCCTGGTTCAGCGATTTACTTTTTTATTCACTTTTTTAATTTGGCAACTCCTCAGCTCTTGTCACCTTGTAAGATAGAAAAGTATCCATCCAGTGCACATTGAGAAATGTCACTGGAAACAGTAGACCATTCGGGTATTTCTCACCTACTGAGATTCTGGACGTACTGTTACTCATACTAGTAGGGCTGCTCGGTTATGGGCAAAATCTAAATCACGGTTATTTTGGTAAAAAAATCTCAATTATTTAAACGATTACTGAGTGACTTTAAAACATGCATTTATTTAACCTTTTTATTAAAGAGAACCTATTTCATTGCTAAAAAACAAGGTTATTTTGTGTATTTGGTATAATGTGTTTGCGTGGTTCATGGTTAAAAAACACATTCTTTTCCACATACCGTACATTTTTGTAGCTCCGGATTTCACTCTCTTCCTGACATGCACGGATTTGGAAAGCTCGGTGTCCCTGATTGGCCAGCTAATCTGTACGTTGTACCTCTGACATCAGCAGGAAATGTGATGCTCCTTACCATGTTTGAAAGATTCAGTGCTAACAGGAGTAAACTTACAGGCTGTGAGTCCGAAGCGGGAGGAATTATGTTAATGTCGGTCTTTATTACATCACCAATCCCAGGAAATAAAGCAGACTGATCTCACAAAAAGTTGTGTTATAGTCACGCAAAATTTTTAATAATTATTTGTGTCCATGGAACGAAATTCTGCTCTCTTTTTTGTGCCTTGAGCATGAATGTCTTTTTCGTGACGAATTTCTATAAATAGAAATCCGTGTCACAACTTTTTTTTGTTTCCTTTTATGTATTGTTTTCTCATTGTTTTTTTACCTATTTTCTTACCATTGTCGCTTGGGGTTGTTATATTATCATAGAATCACTTTCTGTTACATTTTTAGACGTCCTAAACCAAACCCCAACTCCAGGCTAGAATAGTTCTAAAAGTGGAAGAAAACATGTAGAAACCAAAACATAAAAGTACATCCTAACCCAAACCCCAAATCTAACCCAACCCCAAACGACAATGATTTAAGAATAGGGAAAAAATAAGAAAACAATACATAAAATGCCACGAGAAACTATTTATAGAAATTCGTCACGTGTGTCACAAAAAAGACATTTGTGCTCACGGCATGAAAAAGCTGAATTACGTGCCAGGGACAGGAATAAATTAATGTAATTTTGCGTGACTATAACACAACTTTCCGTGAGATCATGTTAATTAATAATAATAATTAGTTACATTTATATAGCGCTTTACATATGAATGGGGGAATCTCCTCAACCACCACCAATGTGCAACATCCACCTGGATGATGCGACGGCAGCCATATTGCACCAGAATGCTCACCACACACCAGCTTATTAGTGGAGAGGAGACCGAGTGATTTAGCCAATTAATATGAGGGATGATTGGTAGGCCAATGGGCAAGTTTGGCCAGGATGCCGGGGCACACCCCTACTCTTTTTCGAAGGACATCCTGGGATTTTTAATGACCACAGAGAGTCAGGACCTCGGTTTAACGTCTCATCCGAAGGACGGTGCTTTTTTTGACAGTATAGTGTCCCCGTCACTATACTGGGGCATTAGGACCCACACAGACCACAGGGTGAGCACCCCCTGCTGGTCTCACTAACACCTCTACCAGCAGCAACCTGGTTTTCCCAGGTGGTCTCCCATCCAAGTACTGACCAGGCTCAGCCCTGCTTAGCTTCAGTGGGCAAGCTGTCTTGGGCTACAGGGTGATATGGATGTTGACGTAAACTGTTGACTACAATCCGTGTATTTGTTGTCCAAGAAAAGAGATTTACGTTGAAGATAATAACTCACGTCATCATTTACTTTGGGGTTAGTACCTTTTGATTAAATAACTAACATGTACTAATACACACTTAACATACCAAAGGAAATGTAAAAACGTGAATTGGACAATAGGTGCTCTTTAAAGGGACACTCCACTTTTTTTGAAAATATGCTAATTTTCCAGCTCCCCTAGAGTTAAACATTTAATTCTTACAGTTTTGGAATCCATTCAGCCGATCTCCGGGTCTGGCGCTAGCCCTTTAAGCATAGCTTAGCATAATTCATTGAATTTGATAAGACCATTAGCATTGCGCTAAAAAAATAACCAAAGAATTTCAATATTTTTCCTATTTAAAACTTGACTCTTCTGTAGTTACATCGTGTACTAAGACCGATGGAAAGTTAAAAAAGTTGTGATTTTCTAGGCTGATATGGCTAGGACTATACTATTATTTTGGCGTAATAATCAAGGATTTTGCTGATGTAACATGGCTGCAGCAGGTGTAGTGATATTACACAGCAGCTGAAAATAGTCATCTGCTATTGAATATTACCAAGGGGACTATTTTCGGGCAGTGCGTTATATCACTACGCCTGCTGCGGTCATGTTACATCAGCAAAGTCCTTGATTATTACGCCAGAATGAGAGTATAGTTCCTAGCCATATCTGCCTAGAAAATCACAACTTTTAATTTTCTGTCTCTCTTAGTACACGATGTAACTACAGAAGAGTCAAGTATTAAATAGGAAAAATATCAAAACATTTTGGTTATTTTTGAGCATGATGCTAATGGTCTAATCAGATTCAATGGATTATGCTAAGCTATGCTAAAAGTGCTAGCACCAGGCCCGGAGATCAGCTGAATGGATTCCAAAACGGTAAAAATCTAATGTTTAACTCTAGGGGAGCTGGAAAATGAGCATATTTTCAAAAAAAGTGGAGTGTCCCTTTAAATAAGTGTTGCACTAGGCTACACATGTCAAAGCAGTGGTGCCTTACAAACACATTGGTCAAGCAGCACACAATTTATATTTTAATCGCTTAATAATTGTTTTACCCTGATCATATTGTTTAGTAATTGTTTTAATAAAAAATTGAAATTGAAAAGCGATTAATTGCACAGCTCTACTGTATAATAGTAAAGTATGCCTCGGATGCAGCTAATGATGTGTACCCATAGAGGTTGTATCTTCAGAAAATCTAATATTTAATCTCATTTGTGTCAACATAACGTGACAAACATTATGATTAAATAATATCTGGATTTGAGGGAATGTTTGGATACGAACAGGCAAACATTGTACTTCTCATTTTCTTTGTTCGTCATCTCAACACTTATGCTGAATATGTGTATTTACATTTATGCATTTGGCAGCTGTTTTGTGATTTACAGTGCATTACAAGGTAAACATGTTTTTTTCACTATGTGGGTTTAAACCCATGCGCTGCTAATGCAATGCTCTACCTCTGAACTATACAGGAGCACATTCTGCATACCTGAGCTCTTTTAAACACTGTAGATGTTTTTATCCTTGTTGATGTTAAAAACAGCAAATTACTGTACGTTTTGAAGATGTAAATCCTTTATTGCATGTTGGTGCCTCACTTAAACTCATTCTAGTGGACTCTCTTCTGTGTTAAAGTGAGAGTTTAAACTTACCTGCGATGAATAATATAAGACTGTGCTTTTTAAGAGCACATGTGTGTGTAATGGCACGGGTGAATAATTCAGCCTGGTCTTTCTGTCCAGTGTTTCACTCCCACACTTATGAGAAAAGACACTCAGAGATCACACAACCACATCATGAAAACTTCATGTCATTTTCTAGGCTGGCACAGCAGGTTTAACTGGTATAACCTAAGGACTAGTTACCATCGGGGGCTGACCTGAGGTCAGGGCTTTTAGGACACAGCTGCTGATGGACAAAGAGTGCTCGAAACTGAACCCAGATCTGCTGAGAAAGCAATCATCTATTACTGAGCTGATGCAAAGTGTTTGAGTTTGCTCTTGTGTGTTATGAAAGTGTAATATTGAAAATCCTGCTGAGACATTCAGTCCGTATTTAAACCCTCAAGTCTTTCATGCTGGTTTATGAGCACGTGTTTGTATGTTACTTAACTCTTTACCTGCCATTGACGAGTTAACTCGTCAATTAAGAGAAAACGCTTCCCTGCCAATGACAAGTATTTCCGGCAATCCATAATACATTTACCAGGTGCTCTTACCCAACTTACAGTATGAAACCGGGAAGAATTGCCCTAGGGCTAACATAACAGCTGTATGTCCGGGTATGTTTTGAGGATCGCTCTGAATCTGATCTCTATCAAACATCCTTTACAAAAGTGCAATTAGGTGTTTTTGAAAGCAGAGGGTCATTTTTTTTTTCATTTGATATATTTAAAGAAGAACATTTTCTGGAAGGCATTAAACTTTTGTGAAAATCATGAAAAATGCTGGCGCTGGCTGGCAACTTTGTTACAAAAGGTGGCAGGGAAAGAGTTAATTAAACACATTAAAATCATACATTGAGCAGGGGCTACTATAAAATATCATGACTTATTACATATGACTTGTGCATTTGTGTCTTTTAATGTCATCTGTTAACTTTATCACTGTGGCATATAGAAACCAAACTTAATATATGACCCCTGGTTTGTCTAAAGCCCGGTACACACCAAAAGATAATCGTGCTGAATTTGGGCCGATTTTCCCCCTTACGACAATCCTAGGGAAAGTCCTGATTGTCTTTGTGGTTGAACCGATTATCTTCTCAGATTTTCTTGTGGTGTGCAGTGGAAAGAGGGTTTGAATCTGCTCGAAAGCACGTCGTAGGCGCTCCAATCGCAAATCTGAAATATTAAACATGTTAAATATATATTGTCACGTGAAACAAAACCATACCCAATCAGACAGCATCTTTTTTGTTTACTGTGAAGTCACGTTTGACAACAAGAGACATGGCGAGATTTCCTGTGTTCTCCGTCGAGCCTTGCATTGTTTGTAAACTTATGTAAAGGGAATTTGGAGATGTGTGATGATCTGTGTGGCAATAAACACACTTTAGGAACAAAACTGTTAAATCGTAGATCATGTTTGTTGTCTCACACATTTTGAAAATCTGATATGATTTAAAAAAAAACTTTTGGTGTTTTGATGTTTTGACCGAATGGTCAAAAGTTGCAACTTAAAGCTGTCTCTGCTCAATGTAGTGTACATGATTCTGATGATGTATTTGTTAGTGTTGTAGTTCTCAAGACCACTTTTTAAAGGTTTTGGTCTCGTCTCGGTCTCAGACAAAGAGGACTCGGAATTTTATTTCAAGACCAGTCAAGACCACAGCTCATGCACACTGCAAAAAAATTCTTAGTATTTTTGTCCTGTTTTCAGTAAAAATTTCTAAAAATTATTAAATTAAGATGCTTTTCTTGATGAACAAAACGACACAAGAAAATAAGTCTAGTTTTTAGAGCAAAAATATCAAATTTAAGTGATTTTGTGCATAAAACAAGCAAAAAAATCTGCCAATGGGGTAAGCAATTTTTCTTGAATTTTTCTTGAATTTAGTGTTAAAGAAAAAGGTTCAAGATTTTTTTTCTTACCCCATTGGCAGATTTTTTTGCTGGTTTTATTCACAAAATCACTTAAATTTGATATTTTTGCTCTAAAAATTTGACAAAAATACTAAGAACATTTTTTCTTTAAAATCATCTTTTGCAGTGCACATCACAAATTAATTTTTTATCATTAATTTTATGCATTTTATTCAGGTTTAGCATATGATGTTGGCATTGTTTAAGCATTGTTTAAGTTTCTCCCAATGAAAGTTTTTCTAATTTTATTACTAAAAACACCTGCATTGTGTTAAGTGGATGGCAAGCCATGGAAAGATAGTTCAGATTAAATGGTTAAATTGATTTCAGCTCTTTAGTGTTTGTTCACTTTTATTTGCTTATAGACAAAGATAAATTCCCACATATCTGCAATGCCTTTGATTATTTTATTAAATTAACACACACGCGCGCACGCGCACGCACGCACGCACGCACACACAGACAAGAAGTGCCTAATCAAATGCATATTCCACATTTTATATCATAAGTGTTTTAATACAGTGACTTGCACTGGTCTTGGTCTTGACTTGGTCTCGGCCTGTCTTGGTCTTGGTCATGACTTGGTCTCGGTTTAGGTGGTCTTGAATACAACACTAGTATTTGGCCTCATAATATCTCTCTTTTGATTCTGGGGGTGATTCACCTTGATGGAAGCAGATCAATGAAATAACTGTGTAAATGTCACAGCAAGAGGAAAGAAAGAAGATCTGGAGAAGATCTAAAAGAGAGTTTGGTGAAAAGAGAAAGAGAAGGAAAATTGCTAGCAAATAATTTGCAGTGTTGTAGTTGTAACGGTAGGAAGCTGGGCTGCTGTAATTGCTGATTCTGTCCAGAGAATTGAATGCAATGAAGGCACCTGCTTACAACCAGATTCATTAAGACAGCAGTGGAGAGAGAGAGAGAGAGAGAGAAAGGGAGAAAGGGTTGTGTCCTGGGAAATAAACATTCCTAAATCACATAGTGAAAGGCAGAGAGAGAGAGAGACGGACAGAATAAGTGTAAGAGAGAGAGAGAGAAGCAGTGTGAAGGAGAAATGAGAGCAGTGCAGAGTCAGGAGTCTCCAGTGCTGCAGTATTAAAGTGAGGGTCTTTCCTTACTGCAGTCTGATTTCATGATGCAGACCACCTTTGCATACTAAGCAAAAATATATATGATTCTGTCTTACATGGCAATACTGTACAACACTGCACTGTACCACAATACTGTACATGATTATGAAACCTAGTTGCGAATGGCGGATACAAATGCAAGGCTGAAAATGACGCTGTGTTCGAAACTCAAATTCACATTTACCCAGATACATCTATTACAGAATGCATTGTGATGGGTTTGTTGGTGTGTGAATTGAGAGAATTATTAACTTTAATTTAGCTACGGAGCGCCGCACAAAACGTGAAAAAGAATACATGCGGCTACGAATTAGGCAGCCCAGTCTCACAAAATTTCGTGGTATAGTCACGGCATGTTTTGGTAACTCAACTGTTTTGTCCTATTTTCTTACCATTGTCGCTTTGGTTAAGGGTTAGATTTACATAAAATGACATCCCTACCCAAACCCAACTCTAATCCTAACACTGGGCAACAATGGTTTAAAAATCAGAAGATAAAAAATTAATCAGAATTGTTTTTATAAACCAATACTTAAAGTGAAAAATGGTAAAATATGGTAAAATTTAAACCGAAGCGACACTGGTTTGAAAATACTGTAGGAAAAAGCAGTTGAGTAACCAATACGTCACAATGACACGTAAACAGAAATTTGTGATACGATCACGAAAAAAATCGGAAATTTGTGACAATATCACACAAAATAAGAAAGAAATTATGTGATTATATATCACGAAATTTGGTGACATTGGAGGGGAAAAAATCAAAAGTTTAGTTTTATGTGCTCACGCGAAACCTTCATGTGCAGAATTTTTTTTAAAGTTTAGTTTTGCATGCTCAAGTGAAACTATCGCGCGCTCACGTGAAACTATCGCGCGCTCACGTGAAACTATCGCGCGCTCACGTGAAACTATCACCTGCTCACGTGAAACTATCGCGTGCTCACGCTAGTTTCGCGTGAGCACGCGGTAGTTTCACACGATAGTTTCGTGTGCGCACGTGAAAATGCAAAGTTTCACGTGAGCATGCGACAGTTTCACGTGATCAGGCGAAACTAAACTTTATTTAATTTTTGCTCCATGTCCCCTAAGGGGCTCCGTACTTTCCTACAAGTTTCGGAAAGTTTTTTTTTGAACATGGGTACATGTTACGTATCATTGACCCCATTTTCCTTTTATGGGCTCTTCCCCCAGAAAAGCACGCCCACATGTCAATCAGAGCGAGAGGTTACAGGCATCACTGCACACCACAGCTTTGTTTTACAGATTGTAAGTTCCATAGATATGTATAATAAAGGCTACATGTGTAATGGGGGAGTCTCTAACGTCATCACCTGGCGGCCATCTTACCACAGGGCGATCGCTCACTCGTAGCATTGAGTTTTTATGATGCAGGTACTTTTAAATGACCATAACTTGCTCAATTTTCTACCGATTTTCAAATGGTTTGGTTTCTTACTTCTTAATTCTGGATCCTTTAACATGTATCATGAAAATATTTTTTTTAGTATAAGTATGCAGTGTTATAGGTACATCTTTGATGTTTATAACAAACCAAAGTGCTTGAAAATCGGTAGAAAACTAAGCAAGTGAGCGCCCTGTGGTAAGATGGCCGCCAAATTAGGACATTTCACTCAATTGGCCAGCAGCACGGGCGAGACATCTAGCCTTTATTATACATAATATGTATAATATTATCTATGGAAAGTTCACTTCGGTTCAGGGGCGTAACCACGACAACGCACATGTGTCTGATGAAACGTCTATTAGTTCATGCCCACAATTTCAAAAACCATTGGGACGCTAATTGTGACGGTAAACACACTATTTACCTAAACTGAGGGAACTGTTTAATAAAAAACTAATTATGAAAACAAATGACTTATTCGTGGTCACAGAAAAAGATCTATGTTTTCGCATCTCATGTGCAGGGTTCTAAATTTAGCCAATACTATAAAGGTCATTTTATATTTATATTTTCCTATTGGCCTGCCAACCGTTTTTGCCCAATGTCCTAATTTCTTTTTTTAATGTATTTAATCATTATTGTTTTATTACCTGCCCACTGTAGCCACATGATTCTGTAATTGAACAAAGTAACAATCTGTTTTCACAGTGCAGTGGTAGAAATCTAGTGCCAGAGCCCAATGCATCAATCCCACAATCCACCTGGAGAGAGTGATGCTCCACTTCCGATTGAGAAATCAGTTGATAGCACTTTCTCACCTCAAAACACAATAGAAATGCAATTATAGCAATGTATGCAGCGATGTTGCAGCAGTGTATTAATAGCAGTGTATGTGTGTGTATTAGCAGTTGTGTGTTTGGTTGTGTGTTTGATGATAGATGCTGTGATCCCATTGCGAACCCCACTACTGCTGCTCTCAGAATTAAGAAGGTTGCTAAGATACGCCGAGCTTATATTAGATTATCTTATCTGTTGTTACTATATTTTCCCCAGCACTGTGAAACCTTTATTAATTTGGAAATTTACCCAGCTGGAGAATTAAGAAGCTGCTATGTGTACAGCGGCACCATCTCATATCTCTCTCTCTCTCTCTCTCTCTCTCTCTCTCTCTCTCTCTCTCTCTCTCTCTCTCTCTCTCTTCGGACCTCCCCCAGGTTTTATGTCGGCCCCTCCTCTTTACAAAGACTGGCTTGATAAACAGCAGTAAGCCGCTGTAATCTGCATCCCCGGGGCCTCTGGCTTCATTTGATACCCCGGCCCCGCTAACCAATAAGACATGCAAGCAAACAAAGCGGTGATGTCATCTCTTACAAAAGCCATTGGTGGAGATGTGAGGCCATGGTCCTCGTGTTAATTATATTAGCTTGCGTGCCATCACTCGGCAGCTACTGGCCACTTCAGTGTGTGTTTGTCTTTGTAATGTATATGAATGTACAGTAAAAGTGCTCACATGGATGTATTTTATTCAATAATTTCTGTTTATTGCACTTAAAAGTGTTAAAGCATTGAGTAGTGAACCTTAAAGCTAAATAATTTATTTCATCTTTAACATAAGGCCTGTTTTTGTGCTGCTGAAGAAAAAAAACTGAAATTATTTACACAATGGCAGTGTTCAGAATTGAAGTAGGGAGAACCGGGGCAAAAGTAACGCAGGACAAAAGTAAAAAAGCTATTTTCTTCTAGCCCTGATAACATTTGCATCCCAAACTATGACAGCATCTTTAGCACATAAACCCTTGACAGAGCTGACAAATATTGTGTTACTTACTCACAGTTTTCCGCGTGTAGATACAGAAAGGTGTTTTCAACCATGATAAGTAAATTCCTAAAGCGGTCATTTTTTTCTTATAACGCGTTGTGTTTCTGGTTTCATGTGTTACAATACTGATCAATCTAAAGGTTATTTAGTGACCTAACACATCCTGAAGTTTGACTTCTCAGAGTTTTTCAAAATGAAAGTAAATCGTGTTTAAATTTGTGGAGATCTTGTTGGAATGAAAGTAACACTTGTTACTTTTGTCCCGCTGCTACTGTTGTATATGTTGAAAATTTATATTAGTCTAATTTGATTTAATTTATATATTCATATTGTTCAAACTGTTGAAATTGTTTTTATTCTCAACTATTTAAGTTTGTACTGTTGGTTGCTGTAGTACCGAGCCCCTAAGGTGACATTGGAGTAAAAAAAATCTAAAGTTTAGTTTCATGTGCTCACGCAAAACCTTCATGTGCAGAATTTTTTTTAAGTTTAGTTTCGCATGCTCACGTGAAACTTTCGAGTGCTCACATTAAACTTTTGCGCGCGTACGTGAAACTACCGCATTAGTTTTGCGTGCTCACGTGACACTTTCACGTGCGCACATGAAACTACCGTTAAAACTTTATCTTTCACGTGTGCACGCGGTAGTTCCATGTGCACACGTGAAAGTTTCACGTGAGCATGCGATGATCGTGCTCCATGTCCCCTTAGAGCCTCTGTACTTTTGAAACATTTGATAAAACTGAAATTTAAAATGAAAATGTAATTTAATTATTTTTTACAAAGATAAATTATAAAATATGTTTGCAATTACATATTATCAAGGTTATGTAAGGGATAGTGTAGAGCAGTGGGGAACCTTCAGGGCCTTCTACGCCTTCAGAGAAGGCCTAAAAAAATTAATAAAAAGATTTTTTATAATAATAATACAAATAAATAATATAGTATTCAATAAAAATATGTTTTTACATTTTAAAATTTCTATTAATTCAATTTAATACAATACATGTAATATATTTTCTCTCATCTGTTCTAACGTTAAGCTTACTGTCAGGTTCATGTCATGAAAACATCTAATCCAATCAGAATCGTCTGTCTCTATTAAGGCCCGGTTATCTGGCTCATTCATTGGTTAGGACTTCATGAATCCCAGGGAAGGCCAAGCTATAGCTGTGTCCCAATTCAGGGGCTGCGACCTTCTAAGGACGTATTTTAAGACCGATTGCGTCACAGCAGCGCGACTTCAGGCTGGTAAGGCCGTCCCAATTCGAAGGATGCTTAGAATGAAGCCTCAAAATGCGTCCTCATTTCTCCGCGCTGTTAAGGATAGAACGAATGGATCCTTTAACAGCCGAGGATATCCCAAGATTCATTGCGCGGCTGCAACGGCAGCTGGATATTCTAAAATAAACAATTAAAACCTTCATTAAATAAAAGTGTGTATTTATCAAAAAAAGTTTGTCACTGTTTTAGTATTATAAGTTATGTTTTGTGTTAATATTATTATTTTTATGATGCATATATTTCTAAGGTTGATTAATTTAATTTAATATACTGTTGAATAGTTTAATCTACATCAACGTGTCATATTTTCTAAACTAAATTAATATTTTTCTGATTTCATATTTATTTTAATAAGTCAGAAACGTTTCCGCTATGTCCTGCTGACAGGCGCAGCAGGTGACGCCAATTATGGGTCGTCCGAAGGTTAGACCGTCTCATTTCAGTTCTCTTCGCGGATTTCTGAGGCTGCCACCTTGAAAGACCGAGTGCTCATATTTAAGGTCGCATGCTTAGAAGGTCGCAGCCCCTGAATTGGGACACAGCTTATGTGTTTTGGTGTGGAGAGTGACGGGCAAATCGACCAATCACGTTTTGATTTCAAGGGGGCGGGTAAAAAACAAAACATTGTAAGCCTTCATGAAGTCCTAAGCATGCAACAAACTGGATGCGAGCAGCCGTTGAACACCAAAGACGAAGATCATAGACCGTTAATATTAATACAGTCT
Source organism: Paramisgurnus dabryanus (assembly GCF_030506205.2). Classification (NCBI taxonomy): domain Eukaryota; kingdom Metazoa; phylum Chordata; class Actinopteri; order Cypriniformes; family Cobitidae; genus Paramisgurnus; species Paramisgurnus dabryanus. The sequence continues at coordinate 10,439,591 of NC_133348.1, forward strand.
AGTGGCCCGAATCTCTGCAGTGAGAGTGGTTGAGGTAAATGGCGGAAAACGTGATTGACGTTGTGGTTAGCTTGATAGGGCTGAGGTAAAAACGAAATAACTTAAGCGCGTACTCGTGAAGAGCACAGCCGGGAGAAGCGCGTGCAAAGGAGACTGTGCATATGACGCGAACACGAGTAAAATAAAGGGTTTAATTATACTTTTACTTCCTGACAGTTTCACTTGTTACGTGAGGATAGTAATGACTGACAGACGACGCCGAATTACATACAATATAATTTCCTAACTAAATCTGAGAGAATGCAAAAACATTCAAATATTTTTTTCCCCGATGGGCAGGGCGGAGATACATTTTGGTAGCCCTCGGGGCTCGGGCTAGAGATTTTGCGAGCCCTGGATATCTTATAACAACAGTTATAAGCCACAAGGAGGTGCACTGAGAACGCAGGGTGCTATATTTCCCCTTATGAAAAAGGCTAACAAGGTATCCTACAGCTAAATATATATTTCCAAAAAATAAAAAATAAATTAAAGAACATAATTTAAGCTTGTTAAATGCAAATTTACAGAGCCCCTGTCATTACAGAGCAGCAGAGTCTGTATTTGTGTTTATCAGTTAGATTAAAGTAATTTTAAACTTTAAAACTGCATTTAAAGGCAGACAATGCCCATTCTGTAATTTAACTTTGCGTGCTCAGAATTTTTACACGTTCACTGTATGATTTAACGAAATACAAATAGCCTAGTATTATGGATGGAGAGGCATTTGCACTTCATTGCATATTTTGAAGGCCCAGCTGAAGTACCCACGGTTCGCCACTGAGAGGCAGCCGGTAGTTATCGGGAAATAAGCCCCGACAGTGTGATCAGGACCCGACGCGAAGCGGAGGGTCTTGTATCACACTGAAGGGGCTTATTTCCCGATAACTACCGGCTGCCTCTACATTATCCCGCTTATTACACGGCTACTTGTCACATAAGAAAAAAACCAGACATGAATATGAAACATTTTATTGGCATATTTGTTTTAAATTAAAATTTTTATCCTTCCGCAAAACTTTGCACAGATGCATAAAATGATCGTAATACCTTATTAAGATTCTCTGCTTCATACTTGTCTGTCTTCATTTTTTTCTCTTTAACCAGTCTTTGAGAAGTTTTAATGCCCATTCTGTATTTTTTTTGTGTTGGCTTCGTAGCTGTCATGCTCTATTTTGTCAAGTTCAGTCTCAGTAAGCTCTCTGTGTCTTGTCGTGGTTGTCGAGTGTTTGTCACAAGATGGCGCCAAACAGACAGTAATCTTTATTGAGCTTTATTGGCGCGGAGCGATTTTAATCGTACAAGTAGTACCGGCTATGCGTTATTACTTTGGAGCGGTTATTATTTGAAAAGAACGAACCTGCAAATGTCTCAACTGACCAATCAGAATCAAGCATTCCAGAGAGCCGTGTAATAAGTATATTTAATAAAAACACATGTAACACAATAATCTATCTTGTTTTGTTGTGTTAATTTTGATCCACCTATGTGTTACTTTCATACCTGCAGGTGGGGTCGAAAGTAACAATTCACTACTTATGTTTAAAGTGAAATGTGTTGATTTAAATTTTTACAAAATTCCACCTGGTATTGATAGACCAAACTTGTGAGTTACTGACCACAGCAAACATATATCGCTGTCTAAAACATTATCTTTTAAAATAATTTTTTTTCTGAAAAATTGTACTTTTGCTCTTCCCAATACTGCATAGTGCTTACAAAAACCTGTGTGTGGATCAGATTGTGGTTAAGATTTCAAACATTTAACAAAAAATATATAATGTCGACAGTTTAATCAAATAATGAGTTAATATAAAATAAGATGAAAAATAAGTCATGATTGAAATTGTTTCTGGTTATTTATTTAGACAAAAAATCAAACGCATTGCATTGTGGGATGCTCTGCACACTTCGGCATATGTACTGGGTCATCTAGAAATTTGTCACATACTGTATACTTGATAAAAGAGTGATATCAGTGCATCTTTTCTAAATTCATGACACATCCGTATTGAACTGATAGATTATTTTCCCAGGCTGGCAACAATGGGATATAGAAAGCTCATTTGAAATTCTGTCACCTTGACATTGTTCATCTATTTTCTCTCTGTTGTTCCCTCAGGATCGCTTGTCATTGCTGTAGATTCATCTTCAGGGTCATTTGTTTGTATGAGATGTTTTCTTGCTTAGGATTCTGCATTGATTCATTAATCCATTCCTAATTATCTCATCGAGAGCTTCGATCGGCTCATTTCCCGACATCTTTTGCCCCGTTCGCATCACGCCTGGGTTGTTTCATATGAACTTCGCCTCTGTAAACTCAATGCAGGACTGTGATGAGACACGGCCACGTTAGCATAATCCAATTAACATCAATTTTAAAGAATACACGCAGACAGACGTTTGCTTGTTTCCATTGTAACAGACATTCATCACAAGCTACTCGATGTCTAGTTTAACACACAGATCGTTCTCTAACTCTTCCTGTAGTCATTTCAATTACTGACGAATAACCTTTTCATTGCCATTAAAATGAAATTACTGAACCAAAACATAACAGCATGAAAAATATGCACAGTTACAGTCATGTCAGACGCACTTAGAGGGATTTGCATCGAAACTCCTCATATGCTCTCATTATCAATTTCACATGATCTTAGCTGATGCTTTATAATGTCATTTGTTGTTAAAAATGATAGCAAAGGCAGACCTCTGTCCATCACTGTAGGTTTAGGTGAAGGTTGTCACCCTGTTTGCTTTGATGATAAATGTTTCTGGTCTTATTGTGCATGATTTATCTGTGCACATTATTCAGAAAAATGCTTGCGTTCATAATCTATCTTGAGCTTTTTATTTGAACAGCCAAAAAGTCAACATGAAGGCTAATAAAAAAGCTGGTTTAATGTTCTTTTAGCAGATAATTGATAGCAGAATCCTGACACTGATCACTGTAAATCTGCTCTTATTAATAAACATTTAGAAATCTCTTTCTTTTTGTTTTGCAGTAAGCGACAGCTGCTTTAGGAATCTCGCTGAGGATCGCAGCGGGGTCAACCTCAAAGATCTCGTGCACGACCCATCCTTGTGAGTCACCACATACACACACATCTCCGTGACCTGATGAACCATTTTATCCTTTAACCCTCACACAGCGTAGGTTTTTTATTTTCATTATTTAATATCTCATTGTCTGCACTTCAATATGGAAGTTTGTTATCTCGGGAGACTGAGAGGACTAGTTAAAGCAACACTATGTAGTTTCCATGTAAAAATGACTTGCAGCTCCCCCATGTGGTTGAAAAGCGCAACAGTGCCTGGTATCAGACACTCTTCTGCAGGCAGGGGGCTGTGTTTCCTACCCTCCACCGCCACTTTCAGAGTGTGCTTGTAGCAGCTAGGAGGCTGCTCATGTTGCAGAAACAGTACAATTTGTCCAGTTAAAAGTTGTTCTATCACTGAAATAATTTAAGAGACATTATTTAAAGGTAAAAAAACTACATAGTGTTGCTTTAAGACAAGCAAACCGGTCTAGCATTCGACTAGACTAGTCTTTATCCAGCAAGGGCAACATTCCCATACGGCAAAAAAGTATATATGTTAAAATATTTTTCCAAATATATATATAAAATGGCCAAAAAATATGTTTTGGAATATGTTTACAAAAAACATAAAAAAATAAGTTGTATTATATATATTTCAAATATATTTTATTCAAGAAAACTTTTTTGCCATATGGGATATAAAATTTGAAATGTATTTTCTGGCCCTTGAAATACATTTTAAAATATATGTTGATATATGAATGTTAAAGGGACACTTTTTTGGAAAATATGCTCATTTTCCAGCTCCCCTAGAGTTAAACATTTGATTTTTACCTTTTTTGGAATCCATTCAGCTGATCTCCGTGTCTGGCGCTAGCACTTTTAGCATAGCTTAGCACAATCCATTAAATCTGATTAGACCATTAGCATCGCGCCTAAAAAAATGACCAAAGAGTTTTGATATTTTTCCCATTTAAAACTTGACTCTTTTGTAGTTACATCGCTGCAGGAGGCTTAATGATATTTCGCAGTACCCGAAAAAAGTCCCCTTATTATCTTTCAATTGCAGGGGACTATTTTGGGGCAGTGCGTAATATCACTACGCCTGCTGCAGCCATGTTACCAAGCCAAGTCCTTGATTGTTACACCAGAATGAGAGTATAGGTCCTAGCTATATCAATCACAACTTTTAATTTTCTGCCGGTCTTAGTACACGATGTAACTACAGAAGAGTCAAGATTTAAATAGGAAAAACTCTTTGGTTATTTTTGAGCATGATGCTAATGGTCTAATCAGATTCAATGGATTATGCTAAGCTATGCTAAAAGTGCTAGCGCCAGACCCGGAGATCGGCTGAATGGTTTCCAAAACGGTAAAAATCAAATGTTTAGATCTAGGGGAGCTGGAAAATGAGCATTTTCTTTTTTAAAGTGGAGTGTCCTTTTAAAACGAAATATATTATCACATTCAAAAATATATATAATAAGGATTGACATTTTACAAAATTTGTTTAGCATATATTAATACTTATTTTTTATTTGAATTATTAAGTATATTTTTGTGCCAGAGAAATGTATGTTTTGGCCGTATGGGTCAACATGTCATTTAGTTTCGATGAGTCTCATCACAGAAGCAGTATTATTTGTGTGGTTCATGTTTGTGAGGTTGATGGGAGTTTGGTGCTCATGAAGGCATGCTAATACACTAAATTACTGAAGAGAGAGACATTACAGTCGCGCTAATCGCTGAACGCTCCAGTTCAGACTGTTAAACATAGTCTTGCATTGAACGCTTGATGGGTATTAATGTTAGAGAAATTGATTGTCATACTTATGATGGAAATGTGTGTGAGACATAACAGACAGTATAAACTACATAAAATATGCATCACATACCTTAAACTCTTAAAGACACATGGCATGTCATTCACAAAACATAAGTAATGTGACATTCAGAATATAATGTCAAACGGGACATGATTTTATTTGACTGGATTTGTTTGGCTCATGAAAACTAAGCTTGGTTAAATCAGATCACAATACTTAATATATTGTAATACACAATAATGACAGATTAATTGTGCACATTAAACCACATGTATTATTAAAGGAATACTTTACCCCAAAATACATCTCATCTTTTCATTGTGTATACCCGTACAATAATTAAACAGATTTTTGGCATATTGATAACCATTGGCAAACCAAATAGTAACCATGGTTTCTGTAGCAAAACCGTAGTTATTTTGTAGTAACCAGGGTGTCACTATAGTAGGGGTGAGTGGGGCACAATCTGTTACAGTCAAAAGATCTCCTGTTAATTTCTGAAAGGTTTTGATGTGTTTTGGTTAACAACTCCTAGTGGGATTGAAAATGTTTAGACAGTGGGGTTAGTTGTCACACATATATACTTCTGCGTCGACGTGCAAACACACATGCAGAATGCTGGTAGGCAGTGTCCACCCGTGTAAGCACAGTAGCCCAAAATACAAAAAATATATTTGCTGAATATATTATGGAATATGTTTACAAAAATGAACATTTGGCCATTTTCTGTATATTTTGAAATATATTTTTAAAGTAAATACATTTTAAAGTATTAAAAAATATATTAAGCCCTCCATATATTTTAATCCAAGGAAATATATTCATGTCGCATTTGAAGAAAAACGTTGTTAAGTAAACATAACAGTTTTAAAAAGGTTAAAATTAAATATAGTTTTAACTTTAAAAATATACTTTATAAAATTAACTTGTATTTGGAATATATTTAGGCAAAATCCCATATGGCATTTTTGCCAAATGGGATATAAAATTAGAAATGTATTTGCTTGCCCTTGAAATACATTTTGAAATATATGATATATGAAGGTTAAAACTGAATATATTTCCAAATTCAAAAATATAAAAATATATATTCATTTGAGCATAACATAGCCTACTACAAAATTTATTTGGCATATATTTAAAATATATTTTTGCAAGAGAAATTTTTTTCTTTGCCGACGTTGTCCCAGAGGTCAGTTTTATTACTAGTTAGACCAATAAACATAGACCTGAAGTTAAATCCGTGGCAACGCACATGCATCCAATGAAACCGTCTATAGTTGTTTTTTTGTTTACCTGTAGTAAATTTTCATAGTGGTAATGATAACTGTTAGTTGTTAATAAATGTTTCTATAGCTAAATAAGTAGAGCATTGTGTTAACAGCGCAAAGTTCATGAACACATAATGATAGCTGCTGCTTTAACTAACTTGTAAACAGTCATCATTTCAATACTGTAATATTTGCATGCTTTTTATTTATCATTACATGCATGTGCACATAGACACATATGATTTGTGTGTGTGGTGTGATTAAAGTCGCTTCTGCTGCAGAGATATTAGATGAGATATCTGTCCTCATGTGACTTCAGTCACAACATCCAGTGTCAGTCTTACTAATGCAATACTAAAAATATCCTGTGAATAAATCAGACCTGTGACATGATGTTCATTTTTCATTGACCCTGGTTAGAAAGCCAGCCAGATGCCTTAAGAGAAAAAGACAAAGACATCATCTGACCCGGGGCATGCTGGGATACTCTGAAGACAACTCACTGAGAGATTTTACTCTCATATGTATCAAATCTGTGACTTTAAAAATTAAACATATATATTTAGGATCGGTGATGCAGTTATCTTACCAATTCATATTCATTGTGTTTTGAAGATATTGTCAAGGAAAAAAAACAGCTTCCATTGATTTTCATTGTGCACTGTCTTGTGTTGTTTTTGCCATGTTTGCAATGCCTCCAGGTCTTGCTTAAGATGCTGGGCATGCAGATGATGTAATTCATTAAAGGTTATATTATAATTAATTGGCTCTTTGTACTGGAAGCGGGACTAAAGCGGCCATATTGACCGTTGCGATCATCTACCCAATAGAGTACCACAGGGATGACATTTTTGTAGGCCAACCCGGAAGTTAGCAGGACACTGATCCTCGTCAAAAAGCCTATTCCTTTCTCCCATACACTTTTAGATAAAAATAAGCGCTGTGTGTAACAGAAGTTTAACACACTTACACATTTTGTCCAACACAGATGAACACAACTTTTATGAATTTTGAAGTCTAAATGCGTTAACTAGAAATTGACATCAACGTTATTACCACCAAGCTTCTGACAGCTCTTTTAACCTTTATTATTACACGGCTCTCTGGAATGCTTGATTCTGATTGGTCAGTTGAGACATTTGCAGGTTCGTTCTTTTCAAATAATAACCGCTCCAAAGTAATAACGCATAGCCGGTACTACTTGTACATTTAAAATCGTTCCGCACCGATAAAGATTACTAGCTGTTTGGCGCCATCTTGTGACAAACACTGGACAACCATAATTTTTACATGTACGGAAAAAACAAAACATTTAAACAGTGGATAGAAGAACGAACAACGACAAGACACAGAGAGCTTACTGAGACTGAACTTGACAAAATAGAGCATGACAGCTACGAAGCCCAAAAAATACAGAATGGGCATTAAAACTTCTCATAGACTGGCTAAAAGAGAAAAAAATGGAGACAGACAAGTATGAAGCAGAGGATCTTAAGGTATTACGATCATTTTATGCATCAGTGCAAAGTTTCGCGGAAGGATAAAAATGTTAATTTAAAACAAATATGCCAATAAAATGTTTCAAATTCATATTCATGTCCAGTTTTTTTCTTATGTGGCAAGTAGCCGTGTAATAAGCGGGATAATGTAGAGGCAGTCGGTAGTTATCGGGAAATAAGCCCCTTCAGTGTGATACAAGACCCTCCGCTTCGCGTCGGGTCCTGATCACACTGTCGGGGGTTATTTCCCGATAACTACCGGCTGCCTCTACATTATCCCTTACTTAAAAACATTTCAAAACATGTTGCCTGATAAAGAAATGATATGTGGATGAAGCTTGTTGGGATTTGTGCCCATGTTGAGTTATTTTTGAGATCTTAATGTGTGATGACGTTTAAAGCCCCCGACAATGTGTGTCCCATACGGCAAAAAAATAAATTTCTCTGGGCAAAAATATGTTTTAAATATATGCTAAATACATTTTGTAGTATGTTATGCTCAATTGAATATATTTTTGAATTTGGAAATATATTTAGTTTTAACCTTTAGGCTATCTATCAACATGTATTTAAAAAAAAAATTCTAATTTTACTTCCCATATAGCAATTTTTTTTTGCTAAATATATTTTAAATATATGCTAAATACAAGTTAATTTTATAAAGTATATTTTTGAAGTTGCAATTATAATTAATTTTACCCTTTACAAAAGTTTTTATTCCATTGCGACGTGAATATATTTCCTTGGTTTAATAATATCGAGGGTTAGATATATTTTTTTAAAATCTTTAAAATGTATTTACCTTTAAAATAAATTTCAAAATAAACAAAATATATTGGTAAAATATATATATATTTTTTTTAAACATATTCCGAAATGTATATCAGCAATCATATTTTTTGTACATTATCCTGTATATTGTGAAATAAATGTAAAATATATTATAAAATAAATTTTTTCCGTATAGTCCTATTTGTAGCAACTTGTTAACAACCCTTAATGCTTATAAAAAAAAGTCATAAGTGGGGGTATTACTTATTTTATGTTGTAAAATAAAAACGTGAAAATATCTTGGATTTGTGTTTACCCAAACTTTTATTTAAGGAGTTTAAGCAAAACCCCATTAAAAAAACTCATTGACTTTGAGATGATGGAACTGGAAGTGCTTAAATGCTAACTTGCTTTTGGGTTTTGCCTGTCTGGTAGTTTGTTCAGGTTGGTCGGTGTGATATTTGTCTCGCCTCTCCTCCATTGTGATTGGACGGCTGGTTTAAAAGTGACTTTACAGAGCAACACGTTTTGATAAATACAAATATTATGAGTAGATTAAGAGTTTTTTACAGAGTAATGTTTTAAAATGGATAAGAACCTAAATTAATATGTATATTTGTTTTGGAACAATTATTTTTTTTTAAATCCTTTTTCGCCAATGGGAGGCTTGGTCCACCCTGTCCCCCAGCAAGCTCCGCCTATGATTCTATCCCAGTGAGAGTCCCTGTGTCCTCCAGCAACACGTTTAAATGTGCTGAAACGCGCCACCATTCAGCACAAAGGCAATCCATTATTAATTAAATCACAGCAGCAGATGGTCGTGGTTTGGGATGCGTCCAGAATTGAAGTGGGTCTGTAAAGCTGGGTCACAGATGTGTGTAGAGAGACACATTCACTCTTTCTTTCTTCATACCCTGAGGAACGCGGCGAGGCCAGGAGTGATGTTTTAAAATGTGACAGAGCCCATCTGACAGCAGGGTTCAATTAAACAGTCATAAGTCTTTCATTAGACACAAACACATTTTTGGCACTAGCTGAGAATAATAATAAATCTTAATCTGTGCCAAAAATATTGTGGAAATTTTAATGTTTTTTTTCTGTTGTTGGAAGGTCTGTTTCGTAGACGTCTATAAATTGAGTTAATAATGAAATCTCAGGTTGCATTCCTTTGCTTGCGATGGGAACCATGATTCATTTGTGATTTTCCATACTGGTCTTACTTTTTCTGTAGTATGTATACTGTGTATTTTCTGTATTTTATTAAATTGTAATTCCCTTAAAGACGCATTAATGAACTTTACTATAATGCTGCTTTGAATTTATTGGTTTTGTATAAAGGTTAAGCTTGAAGTGTAGTTTATTTTAATACGCATACACCAGCATACACACACAGCCTCGCAAACAGTCTATTTTTGTATGCATATCATGTGTAGTGATTTCTTATTTCTCCGTAATGTCAAATTTCTCCGTCATTTCTTGTTTGCGTTTATTTTTTTTGCACTCCGCTGCTGCGGAAGGCTTGCAGTACCTCTCCTGGCATATAGGGGTCTGTAAGGAGCAGTTAAAGCCCGGGATACACCGCAGGATTTTTGGCTGTCCCAAGAATACCATTGTGAAACAATTGTCGCGATTTCTGTGATTGTGGCTCTTCATCTTTGGTCCTTTGTCGTACAGTGAGAGAGGTTCAAAGGCTGACGTTTTTTTCGGTCTTGCGACCAAACATAGTTTTCTGACAGTGTCAGAAATTCAGCATGATCAACACACAGTGTGTTTGCTGCTATGACGTGCTTTGTTTACCACTAGCGCATGCTGATGATTTTGCGCTAACAAGTGACACAGCCGTCACAGCCTCCGATTCAATAGGCGCTATCATCGTACAGTCTACATGCTTGTCGTACCCAAGTTTAAACGATCCATAATGATCTTATAGATCCTGCAGCATCTTTTTACAATTTTATAGTACAGTATAAATGAGAATACTTCCTGAACTATTTTCACAACCTCTCATAATAAGTGGCCTTTATTGTCGATGTAACTTGCATGCGTTCCGGTCTGTTTTGTTTATGCAGCTGTTCATCGATTACCTTCATACTGTAGATATATACACTAGATGTCGCCTTGGGTCAAAACCGCCGCCATCTTGAAACAGGGGTCTTGTCATTGGAAGTAGCTAGGTAACGCTGATTTCTCCGCCTGTACTTCGAATTCATGGACGAATTTGTGCTGCGTATGGATGTTAGGGCTACTAGCACTATGCATTATAGTTAGAAAAAGTAGATTTTCATAATATCAAAACTTACATTTTTTCCTGATATGTACACATCTAGTGTACATATCTGTGGATTACCTTGTGAATCAACGCTCCCCAGGGCATCGGTGCCATCTTGTGGATAAATGAATTACTGCAAGAAAATGAAATGCGCATGTGTGCCGCTGGATTTTTGTAACTGTCGCTGTGTCCGAAACCAACTACGTCTATACTATATAGTAGGCGAAGTAGTGCTTTTCTTCTACTGTATAGTATGACACAGTGCAAGTGTACTACTCTGATGACAAAATTTGCGTCATGCACACTGTATTTTAATTCTCACGTACACGTAAAAATTTTACTATACGCAGGCATTTATGTTAAAAGGTGACTTGACTCAACACCTGGAAGGGTGTTTGAAACAATAAAACACTAAATACTTTTTCATATAGTATTTCTTTATAAACTAGTATGCAGTATACATACCTGTATGCAGTATGCTACTCCTTTATTCCAAACACAGCCTATGACTTACTGTAGGCTACCGTTTGTCTGGTTACTATCTTACTTTCTGTTCCACTTTCTTTACTGCCTCTAGAATATCTGGAAATGATTTGATCATAAAGCTCGTAATATTTCATTTATTTTTGCCCGGTACTGTATTTGCCCCTCGAGGGTAACTGATTTTCACATCCCTGTCACACATTGATGCTTTATAATATCCAGTTTTACAAAACAATTAACACAATCAGATTTAATGATATTGCCAAAGGACTAAACTGTAACACTGTTTGAATTTCATTAAGACCTCAAATTCTGTTATTATGGCCACTGAAATATTGAACAGCAGGAAATTAGTAGGGCTTTAGTGTGTAAGATAGGGGTTTTATGCAGTTACTATTACCGCTGTTATTTAGTTTGGTGAGTAATTTGATCGATTACTTTTCTAAGCAATCCCTATAGACTTCCACTGAAGGTCTTGATCCGTATCTAAAGTCCAGAATATCATAGAGATCTTTTGATTTGGGCTCTTTTGAGTTGGATCACTACCTAACCAGCTATAAACCATCCTGAATGTCCTGGTTACTGTGTTGGACTGGTTTTGTGAGGTTTACACAGACAAGTACTCATATACTTGTCTAGTTTCTGCTATACTGTCATGGCCGGACTTACCATTGGGCTTGAGTGGGCTTGAGCCCAGGGGCCTCGGCCAATAGGGGCCTCCGTGCCGGCTTGCGTTCGTTTGATTTGTTCAGTCGTTTTCATTTATTATTTTACAGCCTATTGGTTGGTGCGGAATTGTTTGGTGCTGCATTTAATTCGTTAATATATATATGTCAGTCATCTTGGTGCTGAATATGACGCCCTGCGTTTACTGCTTTTGAAACCCATAGATGCTAGTATAATAGCGAATACGCGAAATGAGAGTCATAAATAAGCTTTACAGATAACGAGAAAGAGCAACGCGAAAATGAAGCGCTCCGTATGAAAGATTACTAGAGTAGGTCTTGTAACTCTGTTTTTCTTGTTTGTTTGTAATCTAACGTGATACGCAGCAGGTATACGCAGTATATCCACTAGTAATGGTCAAGGATTTCCGTATACCCATTTAAAAAAGCGTGAAAATACTTAACAGTGTGTGACAAACCCTTGACACTTTCATTCATAAATTGACATCTGAATCACTCACCATTCGCATGCTGCACTTGCTACTTTGGCGGGTTGAACCTCATATACAGTCCGCTATTTGATATTTGGTACATTTAACTTCATGCGCCACTGCGCGATCCGATCATTATATGAAATCAAATTATCACGGCGCAAAAGTGATTGTAAAGCAGACGGGTGTATCCACGTGGTTCAACAACAGCAAAAAAATTACATCAGAGTACCGCGAGAGCTCACACGGAGAAGTCTGCTTTCTAATCGCTCTCGCGGTACTTCGACATCATCACCAAGCGGTCTGCGTAGCGCCAAATGAAATACAATCTGCTCGAAGTCTGCAGCTCACACGACCCTGTAACCAAACAGTTTCTGTGGAAAAGTGAACGAGTGGAGCAGGGCTACGAAACATAACAAAATCCGGAGAGTTAACAACGCACATATGATTATGTCAACATTTAAATCATCAGTCCAGTTTATTACTTCATCTGGAGGTGAGGATTCACTAAATTATGGCCATTTTGATGTCCTGATGGTTTTTGATATAATCCACTAGCTAGCTAGACTAACTTTCCTGTAGTTTCTCTTTCAGCATGTTTGCTAACAGAATCACAGTTTAAACTTCTGAAAAGTGTTCATTTTTATATCTACGTTCAAAGTATTAATGTATTACGTTCATATCAGACGCAAAATTAATTAATGATCATCTTCTCCACTTTGGTTTTTGGTGTTTAATATTACATGATGGTCTTGTCATAATTATTAAATTACATCCTAAAATATTTTCTTTTCACTGCACCACTTAGGCTATATGCACAAAATACACTTGTTGATTATGTTTATAACATTGGTGTGTAATAAGGTGAATGTTAATCAAAACATATCATTCTCTTCTTAAGCTAAGTCTAACATAATGATTTTAAATGTTGTTATGGGGTATTTTTTAATGTGCATGATTAATTTGGATTTGTGACATCCCTAAAATACATGATTTAATTTTAGACTGGGCTTATGTTCTGCTTTAGAGATATAGGGGCAGTTTCCTAGTCAGGTTTTATCCTAGTCCAAGACTAAAATGCATGTTTGATCTGTCTTAATTTAAACACATCTTGCACTGATATATCTTAACATATATCATTGCCATTGTTTTGTCTCAAGACGCACACCAGTGATGTTTTTTGTAAGGTTTGTTTGTAAAAACTACTTGTGCCCTAATATAACCTAGCAATAGGCCTAGCGCTGGATTAATCTAAACCCTGTCGGGAAACTTCCCTAAAATGTAGTTCTATGATATATTTTTTATTTTAGGTTGTTTACTGTATGTACACTCTCAGAAGATAATTTACACAAACTGTCACTGGGGTGGTACCCTTTCAAATAGTACACCTTTGTACCTAAAGAGTGCATATAATGGGTAAAAATTTACCTATATCTGTACCTAAATGGTAAATATTAGGACCCATTTAAAGGGTACCATCCCAGTGACAGCTTTTGTACCTTTTGTTCTGATAATGTAGGGCCCAAAATTTATTCAAGCCCAGGGGCCTCCACCCTGTTAAGTCCTGCCCTGTATACTGTGTACATGTGAAGATCTTGTCTGTTTTATATTCTGTATTATAGAAACACACCATCATCACCTCAGATTTACCCTGAAAGTTCCTTCAAACCTTTTTGTTTACAGTCACAAAACTTTCTGTCTTTGTAAGGAGTCACCTTCCCATTTTACAAAGCATCTATTTCAATACTTTAGCGCAGCTGCTTTGTCTTTGAAAGAAATTTGAGTTTCAAACAGCAAGGCAAGCCTGACTCCCCTTTTTCTTCTTTAAGCACAATGTGCTTGTTGGATATTTTCTCCCTGAAGTCCCCTGTTAGTGTCAGTTAAGATTTCATTCATGCACAAAACTTATAATTCAGATGTTTATTTAATCTTCCACCTATGATTGAACTTTAAAGAGGACATATCATGAAAATCAGACTTTTTCGATGTTTACGTGCTATAATTGGGTCCACAGTGTTAACCTAGAAAATGTGAAAAAGATCAACCCAGTAACTTAGTTTTGGTAAACCATTCTCTGTAAGCAGTGAAAAAATAGGTTATTGAAATTTGGCTCCTCTTGTGATGTCAGAAGGGGATCTTATTATAATAATACCGCCCCTTAAACTGCACTATCCATCTGTGGCACTAACATTTAGAGAGAGAGAAAATAATTGACAGCACAATTGAGTTTCAATTGCAACAAACCACCATCATTGTGATCAGTGTTTGAATTTCATTAGCTCATTTGCATTTTAAAGGACACACCCAAAAACGGCACATTTTTGCTTTCACCTATAAAGTGTCGATTTTAACATGTTATAATAAATAATCTGTGTTTTTTTTTACTTCACATATGTACTTTGGGGACACCAAAGATTTATTTTACATCTTAAAAAAGTCTTGTGAAATGTCCCCTTTAAATAAAAAACAAGCTGTTTAATTGTAAATCATACTGTAAATGTAAATGGCCTTGGTTTCATTGTCTCACCCCAACTATGGATTAACTTGTGTGGACACAACTTGTGTATGGATTAACCAGTTTACGCCATGAATATACATGCTGGAAATGTGTAAAGAATAAAAAACAAAGAAAGAAAGAACCCAGTGAACACACAAACTGATAAAAATGTATACCTTATAACTCACTGTTAGCTACTTTTTGGATCAAAGCGTCTGCCAAATGCATGAAAGTAAATGTAAATGTATTGGTTGACTCCAGTTGCTAAATACTGACCAGTGGAGCAAACACACAGTGATGTGAGGGCTCATAACGGAGACCTAATGCTGTAGTTTCCTAAAAATAACTTGCAAAAGAAAAAGACAGAATGGAAAAGAGAAAAAAAAGGTCTTACATAAGAGCTCTCTGTAATGCTACACCTTCTCCATGAAGCACAAACACACACACATATGCACACACATACACACAAGCGCACACATGCACACACATTTACACTGCTCCCCAGTTTGTCTTACTTCTTGATTTGACCACAGGGTGGCGCTATGCAAAAGATATTTTGTCCTTTATGGTCTTTAGATTTGTGTGTGTTATATAATAGCTAGTTCTTCTGATGTTCTTTTGCTTTACAGGCTCGGAGGAACAATCTCAGCTTATAAAATCGTTCCTGATGAAATCGATGAGATCAAGGTGTGCTAAAAATATGACTGCATTAGATAAGAACATTTATTATTTTCTTGATCCACTGTAAATAAAAATGTCATGTGATGTTTGTTTCTTGTGTCTGGTTGTGTAGGAGACGCTGGTGGACTGGTGTGATGAGAAAGAGTTAAACCTGATTTTGACCACGGGTGGCACTGGCTTCGCCCCTCGTGATGTCACGCCTGAGGTGAGTCTTGTGTTAAAGGATAGAAGAAGATTTTACTCGAGATATTTGATTACAGATGTTAATAGCACACCTGAATCACTCACACACAGAGCTCAAGCTAAAATATCTGTCACCACTGTAACACAACTACAGTCTCAACATATATCTGTCACACACACAACAACATCACATCTCAACCAGTCAACAACAGTGTTGATCAAAGGTCCTCAGATGAGTGTCAGTCATACAAGATGCTCTTCAGATGGTCCTCAGACCCTGATAAAAACGTGATCATCAGGATTTATTCCTGTATCTCCATAGCTGCTGTCATTAAACAAAGACCAAACTTCATCTTTATCACTACAACTTGCAGTATGACTACACTGTACTTTATAAGAATAGAAAAGATTTTCACTAGTGCCCTCAGACATTTGGACTCAGCTGTATTTCTGTACAACACAAATAGACACACAGAGTTTCCTCCACACACTTTTATTTGACTCTCTGAAGCCCATGAGTCTCATCAGCACGACTGCTTTGATGTCTTTCTCTGTTCATCTCTCTCTATCCATCTCTAATGATGTTTGAAGTGTCGCTCAACACACACACACACACACACACACACACGCGCGCGCACACACACACACGCGCACACACACACACACGCACACACACACACACACACACACACACTTAGTACTGAGTGTGTAACATCAGATTGTTAGTGGAAGGTTCGGTCCCAAAGGGATGTTAGTGGTTGTGCTTTCATTGCTCAGGAGACTTAAAGAGATAGTTCTTCAAAAAAAAAGAAAAATCATCATTTATTAACCCTCAAGATGTTCCAACCCTGCATAAATGTTTGTAACCAAGCAGATCTGGGGCACCATTGACTTTCATAGTGGGAAAAAAATAACACAATGGAAGTGAATGGTGCCCCAGATCAGTTTTGTTCAGATATTTTGGTCTTGGCAAAACATTCAATATTGAGGAATCTTGGCAACTGGAGCACAGTTTATGATTTTGTTAAGATCTCTTTTGAAACTTAAAAAGAGTAGACGCATTAAAGATTAACGGGATCTTAAAGGAGTAGTCCACTTTGAAGATGGGGTCCATTGACTTTTATAGTAGGAAAAAATACTATGTTAAGTCAATGGGCCCCATCTTTAAAGTGGACTACTTCTTTAAAGGGATAGTTTAGCCAAAAATGATATTAACCCTGGAGAACCCAAGAACCCATCTCTTAGCAGCAATTAACATTGGCCAAATTTGACCCGTAGGTTCTCCAGGGTTAAACCCATGATTTACTCACCCCCAAGCCGACGGAGATGCATATGTTCATCATTTTTCTATATTTATTTTTTTAGAAAATGTCTTTGATCTTTCAGTTAATCAAATGTAAATCATTACAGGGTCCACTCCTTCAAGTCCAAACAGTTAGTTAGATATAAATGGATATTTCTACAACAAAACCACGCAGATTACCTTCAGGAGGCCTTTGTTTATCATCGTGGAGCTGTTTGGATTTATTTTGTGAAGGATGGATGCACATTTTTTGGACTTGAAGGAGTGGACCCTGTAACTTTAAATTTGATTAACTGAAAGATCTAAGACATTTCTAAAATAACAGAAATGGGTTTAATATCATTTTTGGCTGAACTATCCCTTTAAACAGACAACTAATGCAAAGATCTCCGTTAAATCTAACAGCGGTCAGAGCTGAGACATTTCTGATTTTCTCTCTGCAGGCCACTAAAGAGGTTATCGAGCGGGAAGCTCCAGGAATGTCTCTGGCAATGCTGATGGGCTCTCTGAATGTCACTCCTCTGGGAATGCTCTCCAGGTCACACTTCACATAACACATATTGAACATTTGTGTGACACGATGTGCTCTCGGTGTGACACGGCTGATCAGAGGATCAGCTTTCTCATGCATTACACGCTTTAGGATATTTAGACACAGATGTACTTTAAATCAGAAATCAGATCAGAGATTTATTGGCTCACGGTAGGATTTTCTTTCAGCAGGACATTTATATGTGTTTAACATATTTCGTTCCTTTTGAATGCCGTTTATAGAAGAAGACTTGAACTTGAAAATAAATTGTCTGTTTGTGTGTGTACAGACCAGTTTGTGGTATCCGAGGAAAAACTCTCATCATAAACCTACCGGGCAGCAAAAAAGGTTCACAGGTAAGACATATCTCAATCTTTTAAGATTAAAAAAGCTTTATTTGCATGGTAAAAACATCTCGTTCTCTTTATCTCTCTCTCCTCCAGGAGTGCTTTCAGTTCATATTGCCCGCTCTTCCTCACGCCATCGATCTTCTACGAGAAGCCGTGGTCAAAATGAAGGAGGTGCCCAATGAGCTTGAGGACCTGCCTTCGCCTCCGCCTCCTCTGTCCCCACCCCCTGCCAACAGCCCCCACCGGCAGACGGAGGATAAAGGGGTGCAGTGTGAGGAAGAGGAGGAAGAGAAGAAGGACAGTGGAGTGGCCTCCACAGAGGACAGCTCATCCTCACACATCACAGCCGCCTCAATCGCTGCCAAGGTAACCGAGATACAGCGATGTCAGTGATGCCTCATTACATCACATCTTTCCCTTGCGTGATGGAACTGCACTACTCACAACCCGTTTCTGTGGACAGTCCTTTCTTCAGATGAATGAATTCACAGCAGTGCTCTCAATCTTTCATTCCTGATTCAACATAATGTTGTTTTGATGCGAGCTAGAGTCTCTTCTGGTGTGAATGATTGTTAGATCGTCATCCATCATTCATCTGACTGTGTGTTTGGACCCACGTCATGTCATATCATGTCATTTAACCTCTGACAGACAGGTAACTCACCTAAACATCATTCAGTCTGGTTTGTGTACTACATGTAAGTGCATACTTCACTGGTGATGTATGTGGAAGTAAATATACTTTGTTGTGATGAAAAAAAAATGTTAAACAAATAATAAGTGAACAAATGATTGGTGTGTTATCATATCATCTAGTTTGTGTTTCCTAGATTCCCGACTCCATCATCTCGCGTGGGGTTCAGGTCCTCCCTCGTGACACGGCATCTTTGAGCACCACGCCGTCGGAGTCACCGCGAGCTCAGGCTACCTCTCGCCTCTCCACCGCTTCCTGTCCCACCCCCAAGGTGAGAGTCATCACTTCCTGTTTCCATGCACTGTCCGCTCATGTGTGCTGCCTCGCCGTCGCTTCACCCTGCTGCCGATCTCCTGCGCTCACCCCGATACTCCCCACGCGCTCTCTGTCTGCCTTTCTTCACAGGGTTCTGCTGTGTTCCTCTGTTTAATCTGTTTTATATCTGTAGTAAATGAATTATACACGACATCAGAGACTTAAGGAAACATCTATAAGGTTCATGGTGATATATGAAGCACCTTATAAACCTCCAAACTTGAGCCTAGTAAACAGAAATCACAGTCTCAAACCAATCAGAGACTCCGGAGGTGTTTTATACGTTTGATATACTGTGATGTGTCAATCTGTAATATAAGGAACAACTTTTGTGTTCATTAAAAATAATATAAATAAGTATATTATATATATATATATATATATATATATATATATTATACTTATTTATATTATTGTATTTATGATTATTATTTATTATTTTAATTATTATTTTATATATATATATATATACAATTATTAAAATAATAATCATTTGTGTGGAGGTGAAAACAATGCACTTGTTTTAGAGAGATGCATTGATGTCCTGACAAATCTGCAGACAATTGTGTGACAGCATTATTGAGCAACATGATATCTACACACTGACACACACATACTGATGCAGACACAAACACTGTGTGTGACACATGCGTACTGACATACACATACACACAAACACACACCAATATGCACACGCACAAATAAATGCACACATACTGATGCAGACACACAAACACTGTCATACATTCATACACCAATATGCACACACACACATAAACACACACATACTGATGCAGACACACACACTGTGACACATGCATACGGACATACACAGACACACAAACACACACCAATATGCACATGCACACTTAAACACACACACAAACACACATACTAATCAGACACACACACACACACACACTGTCACACATGCATACTGACATACATTCACAGATACACACAAGCACACACCAATATGCACACCCATATGCACACACAGATGCATACACAAACACACACAAACTAATGCAGACATGCACACACACACTGATGCAGAGACATACACTGTAACACATGCATACTGACATACACACACAGAGACACGCAAACACACACCAATATGCACACACGCACATAAACACACACACATACTGATGCAGACACACACACACACACACACACACACACACTGTCATACATGCATACTGACAAACACACACCAATATGCACATGCACACTTAAACACTAATGCAGACACACACACTGTGACACATGCTTACTGAAATACACAGACACACAAACACACACCAATATGCACACAAACACATTCTGATGCAGACACACACAACGTGACACATGCATACTGACATACACAGACACACACACACACACACACACACACACACACACACTTAAACACACACACACACACAAACACATTCTGATGCAGACACACACACACACACACACACACACACTGTCAAACATGCATACTGACATACACAGACACACACACACACACACACACACACACACACACACACTTAAACACACACACACACAAACACATTCTGATGCAGACACACACACACACACACACACACACGCACACACTTAAAAACACACAAACACATTCAGATGCACACACACACACACACACACACACACACACACTGTCAAACATGCATACTGACATACACTCACACACACACCAATATGCATATGCACACTTAAACACAAACACATAAACACACACGTACTAATGTAGACACACACACATACTGATGCAGACATACACACTATGACACATGCATATTGACACACCCTCACACTAATATGCATACACTGATACACACACACACACACACACTGATGCAGAGACACACTGTCACACATGCATACTGACATACACACACAGAGACACACAAACACACACCAATATGCACACCCATACGCACACACACACATAAACTAATGCAGATGCGCACACACACACTGATGCAGAGACACACACTGTAACACATGCATACTGACATACACACACAGAGATACACAAACACACACCAATATGCACACACGCACATAAACACATACACATACTGATGCAGACACACACACACACACACACACACAGACTGTCACACATGCATACTGACATACACACACAGAAGCACACACACAAATAAACACACACATACTAATGCAGACGCACACACTGTGACACATGCATACTGACATACACACACAGAAGCACACACACAAATAAACACACACATACTAATGCAGACGCACACACTGTGACACATGCATACTGACACACAGAGACACATAAACACACACCAATATGCACACACACACACACACACACACACATAAACACACGTACTAATGTAGACACACACACAGACACGTCCTGATCTTTCAGGTCTGTTCTCCTCGTCTGTCTCAAAGTTCTCATCTCTTTCTCTGAGGAGATCTGAGGCGGTTGTTCATCACTTCATATTTCACAATCATTTCTCACCCTGCTGTGTGGATGCAGGCGGTTGTCATGGGAGCAGAGGTTGCCGTGGAGACGGTGCTTCAGTCACATGAGTGAGATGGCTTGTACAGGTGTTTGTTTGGACACAGGTGGATGATAGTAGATGGACTTCGATTGATTTATTCTTAGTCTGAACTTTTTGGAGATGTGTGCGTTCTTTATTAGAGACGACATTTTTACATTTACTCTCTCACTCACTTTCTCTCTCTGTCTTTCACTCACTTCCTGTCTTGTTCGTCCGCAGTCATATACAGTAGATGATGATGATGTGAATGTTGCAGTCCTGCACACAGTTGGTTGTGTTATGTAACAGAGTTATGTAACAGTGAGCCACTAAACACGTATATCAGTCCCTGTGAATGTCTGCGTACACAATTCTGCATCTAATTATAATGTGCAAGTAATTAGACGTGGTGATGGTGTCTCATTAGTGATGAATGTTGGGATTAATACACCGTGTCAGCATTCTGACTTTACATTTGAAAATAAAATAACTTGAAATGTATCATGTTGTACGGCATGCTATGGATTTTCACAAGATGTAAAGACAATTACTTTAACCTGTCATCCACATGAGGACTGGTTTGTTAATAAATCAAATGTCTGCTTACCCAATCAATAAATGGATATGAAACATTGATTTGACAAGAAGGAGAGCGTGTGTGTATGTGTGTGCATGAGAGAGAGAGAGAGAGAGAGAGAGAGAGAGAGAGACAGGTTTATAATGGAGGAATGTTAAGCTGTCATCTTTATTTACATCCTCATATCAATAAAAATGTAAAGCCAATGAGAAACGTCGTGCAGAGAGATGCAACAGTACAGTGCTAAAGTTCATGTAAACTACATGTTTGTTAGTCAAGCTTGTGTATATCTGTGTGTGTATCTGCTTGACTCATTTTTATGTTTCAATAATACTGAATATTGACTTCTGATCAAGAGATCCCTCCAATCTCTCTCTTTTTTTTTTCTCCTCCCTTCATCCGTGTATGTGTGTTCTTCATCTCTGTGTCAGATGGTTTGTGTCAGTGTGTGTTTGTGTGTGAGATCGCTGTAGATGATGGTAAGTCTTGTCTAATTTCATTTCAGTTGTTCATTGGCTGTTTTATTTCAATATTTTATAATCCATGTTTATGTCGTTTTATAATCTATTTGCAATACAGCAAAATCATTTGTTTCTGTTTTGTGCTTTAGGGCTGGCATGTGTAGTGGTTTTATGAGCAGTTTCTGTAACAATAAGAATTAAGGTTAAAGACAGAAAATATCTTTGATCTTACATACATAAAACACATTGACACGAGTTGTTTCACTGATAGAGTTTTTGTCCAGTGATTTGGGAATGTGGAAATTTGGAAATGTTTGTTTGCCATGACCGCTTTGAAGACTTAAAGATCTGTTGTGTAAGTACTGTTGACATAACTGAAGAATATAGACCAGCACAGGTATCTCAAATATTAGAGTTTTACATTTCTTTAGTTCAGATTACATCCACAAATATTAATCTAGGTTCATTTTACAAGAAGTGTGCTATCAGAGCTGATAAGAAGATGTCTCATGTCCTAAACAACACTTCTAGAGATTCAGAACTGAGCTTCAGAAATGAGACAAATATTTTCATCAGGTTTTTGAAGAGAGAAGCTGTCAGCTGTGCGGAGAAACAGGGAAATTGGTGTTTTGCAGGTTAGGAAAGGTTTTGTATGAGACGTCATTGAAGTGTAAATGTGACAGTACACACCAAGCTGACGGTCAGTGGTCGGGCAGGTTTTGAGCGTCTTCATTTTTCAGCTAAAGTATCGGCCGATTCAACATGTCGAATCGGTGGTGGGCAGGGCTTTGAACCAGATTATTTTCCCAGTTGGTTCGTTCTGAACAGAAACCGTATTTTAACGTTTCCGGTTTTCGGTTCAACCCTAAAAGTGATGTTTCTGAACGGTTAGAACAAAAAATAAAGTTCCTGAACTGGTTAATAACGTTCCATGTCAGCTGTGGGACATACAAATAAGTAGGCTGATCATTAGGACATTAAACTAAAAGTCTCTATCTTGTCATCAAACATTAAAAAAGGCTACATTATGTAAGCGCCATAACTGTAATTCAGAGATGCCTACATTTGTTTCAGCATTATACATGAATTAAGACAAGGACAATTTCTGCCATGTCGTTTATTGGCAAACAACTTAAACAAATGTTTTTAAAAGAATACTGTGGTATTTCGAGATCATTTTGTTTGTATGGGTCGTGTCAAGAACAGAAAGTTCTTTGTTGCTTTTTGAAACGCGTCTCTCCGTGTATGCACTTTTGAGTGCACTTAAAAACACGCACACACACAGACGGAGGACAAATTCCAAACGGCACTTCAGGAAGATGATGCAGCATAAACAGTCGATCCTCATAAAGTGAAAAAGTTGTTTTTCAGTGCTTTATTCGCCAAATATATTTTAATGGACTACAATATGAGACACAGTAGCACAACTCTCTCTCAAGTTTATACATCAAGAGCATGCGAGCCGAACCATGGGTCATGATCTGTACGGATCACAGATCAACTGCGATCCGTTACACCACTGATTAGTATTAAAAAACAAACATCTTGCTTGGTAGCCTACTAAATATTTACCTCTTATGATTGAGCATTAGAGACTTGGGCTTGAGTAGGCTACATGCTGGTGGCAAGTTTTTCATTTCTCCACCAATCAACGGCAACCAGAAGTGAACTTCACCGAGTATTGCCAAAGAATGGAAAAAATTACTTTATTAACTGGTTACCATTATTTTAAATAAATGATTCTGTTCCGGAACATATATTTTTGAAAAGTATCTGGTTTTGTGTCTGTTCCTTGCAAAACAACAAAAGTTTCTGGTTTTCGTTTTTGTTCTGTGAACCGGTTCAAAGCCTTGGTGTTGGGACTCGTCCGGGAGTCGGATGTAAGAATCAGCTAAATATGTGGGTTGATCAGGGCTATGCACCCACAGTTTCTGTCTATATTACTATATTTATATTTAAGATATCAAATATTTAAATAAAAACAATGGCTGGTTACTAAAGATGATGTATTGTGTGTTATTTAGCATGTTGTTGACTGGAGTTTAGGTGTTTTAGCAGGCAATGCATTGATTAATCCATCTAACTATATCTGCTGTGAACGTGTGTGCATGCCATGTGTGTTGTAAAATCTCTACAGGTATGAATCGGATACAATGCATCACACTTTCCAAAAACTGACTAAAGGGAAGATTTGAGACAAACAGATTGATGTTTGCCGATTGCATTCAATATAATTCTTACAAACAACATCTATTTAAAATGTCCCGCATAACTTTAACGAAAGATGATGTGTTTTTGCCTGAAACAAACTCTGCCCAAGTATGTGAACACAAGTGCTTGATTCCTGTCCAAATGCTTGTGATGAACAAGCATTCATGGCTCTGTTTGCATACTTGCTTAAAGTATGTTTCATGGCCTGTTTCTTCATATCAACCTCTGTATCCTGTTGTTTATTTGAAATGAATTTTTTCCTGGCTTGTTGCGCTCAAGCAGTCCTCCATGCCAGCAGGGGGCAGCAGCGTCTGTCTTGGCTTGGCTTTGCTGGCTCTTATCTTTAATTGTCTTCTCTTTCCCCTTCTCGTGGCATCCAGGCGCGGCTTCCCTCCTCCTCATCCACCCTAAGCATTGCTGAGGTATTCCTGCATGTGTCTCGGGCCGCATCGCCATGGCAACAGCGCTCCTGCACGTGTTGCCATGCGACAGTTTTTGTCCTGAATGTTTTAGACTGTTGCTTCTGCATGAAAGCATTGCTGTCTTGTCATGCATGCTTTTACTGAATGTAACGGAGAGCAACGATAACTTTCAGTCTGTTTAATGTCAATGATAGATGTTTATGTTTGAGCATCTTCATTTGGAGTGTGTTTGATTTTATTCATACGCTTATTCATTTCAATTTTGCTTTTAATTTTCTCATTGCACAGTAGATCTTTTTTCTGTTGACTGCGCACCTATGCAACCCTGTATACGTGGAGAGATTAATGTTATTAAACAAAAATACCTTCGGACAGCAAATAAGCAAACAAGATGCATACAAATTTGTGGAAATAAGCTGAATGACCATTTCTGTTAAAAATGCTGTTAACAATAATAAAGGCTAAATATTGTCTGTTCAAATTAACTTAGCTATATTTATTAAATTACAACTAGGGGAGCTTGACTGTAAAACACATCCGGACTTTGTCAAAGTATTGATTAACTTTTTGGTTTAATTTGTAATCACTCAAAAGTTAAGTTCTTCCCAGGTTAAATCATCATCATCATGATTTAAGTTGGTTTGATGATGGTTTGGTTTAAGTTCTGTTCTTTCTTTGTTAAAGTTCACATCATGGCAGTGTGTATTATTACTGTGTGTTGTGTTGGGGAGAAATTGTGTATTTTGCTGTTTATTTGTGTTTGTGACATCTGGCAGGGCATGTTCATAAATGTGTGTGAGGATTGAGTTTTATTGTTTGAGGATGAGGATTGTTGTGTGTCTGTGTGTGTGTGTGTGTGTGTTTATATATAAGATAGGATAGAGGTGTGTGTGCGTGTATGTATAAGTGTGTGTGTGGGATGAGTGACTGTCCTGTGACTTCCTCCAGGCGTCGCGGCGAGAGTTCAGAGCGCACCTGGATGAGGTCATCACTCTGAAGTCAAGGTACTCAACCTTGGACCAGGTAAAGAGCTTATCTTTAATCTTAGCTTGCCGGCAGAATGTAAGACAGATTTAGCCTGATAATCACACAACACTGTGCCATCAGAGAACAACAAACACAAAACAACAACAGCGGCCGTCAGGACTTTGGCTGTGTCTCAATCAGCTCCCTTGTTCAGTAGTCAGGGCACTGATCAGGGAGTCGGACATTTTAAGGGCGGTCTCAATCGCAAAATCATTCAAGTGCACTGGAACCTTTGTTCCCTAAAAATTCCCAAAATGCAACGCAAAAAACTGTGAGAATTGATGGTCCCTATTTTCCCTTACTGGAAATCACGTGAAATTTTCTGAAGCCCTTCAACCAAAAATTGTGCAAACTTTATGAAACATTACAGAACTTTTAAAAGTTTGTTTTACTTTAAAGGTGTAGCGGAGGATTTTCTCGAATTTTAGAAAATAACCGCCTTCTCCACTTTTTAAAAAAATGCAATTGCGCAACACTCCTGATTGGCAACTAGGAGGACCAATAGTCTTGATGATCCACCTGGAAAAAGAAAATCCTCCGCAATACCTTTAATGTAAACGTTACCTTTAGTGTACCTTTAAAATTTAAAGGGACACACTTTTTTTGAAAATATGCTAATTTTCCAGCTTGGATGCTATTGAAAGTAACCAAGGGGACTATTTTCAGGTAGTTTTAAAGTTTAAAAAAAATATCAAAACTCTTTGGTTATTTTTGAGCGTGATGCTAATGGTCTAATCAGATTCAATGGATTGTGCTAAGCTATGCTAAAAGTGGTACCAACAATGTTTTCAAATGTAGGGGGGCTGGAAAATGAGCAAATGTTCAAAAAAAAGTGGAATGTCCCTTTAAATGTAATATTCATTCATGCAAATTTATGCACGGATATGTTCAAAAATAATACAAGCAGTCACGTCACAGGAAAGCGAGCCAGAGTCCATATCAGTGCCCAAACCTGCATACATAAATATTCTGATTCACGAGCTAGGGAGCTGATTGAGACACAGCTAATGATTGTGCTACACAAGATCCAAAAATGTGTAGCTTTATAGTCCGTCGAGACAAAATTGCTTGATGCTTTTGCTTTCTTGTTTGTATTTATCTCTCTGTTAAAGAATGCATATGTGCGCAGGTGTGTAGTGTTTCTTTACAAAGCAACATCGCCATCTACTGTCCCGGCATACTTAAAAGTTTAGTTCTTAGATTTAGTTGTCTTTGCGGATTTATGTAAACGTAGATCTGTTTTGGGTACTGCAACTTTTCATAAACGCAAATGAAAAACTTACTACATTGTTGTCTTGTGAGCATTGCCTTAAAGACACCCATCACCTCATGTTTTTCTTTTGCTTTTGCTTACCTGTGATATTTGCGTTTATGCATGCTGTGTTGGTGTGTGTGTGCACGTGTGCGCGCGTGTGTGTGCGTATGTCATTATGAAATGCCCAAGTCATATTTCATCCCAAAATTAAAAGAATTAAATATTAAATAAATATTTTACAAGACAAAAATGGCAATTTTTACAACATTTTAGGATGCTTGAACAGATGTTTCATTCACTTGAGTTTGTGTAGCCTATACTATAAACACGTTTTATTAAATCCAATTATTCCCATAATGTGTAAAATACGTGAATACTTTGACATCGTGTTTGGGTGACACATCAGGACAGTGTGTGAATGTCAGTGTGTGTGTGTTTGAATGTATTTGATGTGTGACAGGAATCAGTTAATGTGTGCTTGGACTTCCACTGCAGATTTTGAAATGATTTTTTATTTAGTTACTCATTCCCACTGTAACAGACATCAGCAGAACCATCACTAACACAACTAACCCAACACACACACATCAGTATTATTACATACAGTATCAGTGTTATTTATTTAGACCATAAAAATCATAATTCACCTTCTTTACTTTGCTACTACACATGGTTGTATTTTGCATGATCAGTTCACATTATTACAAAATATAATCTTTCAGAATAAAATAATATCTGGTTTTGTAAATTTATTTCTAGCTCAGTTGCACACACTATTGAATAACCACACATCAGTTTGGTCTTGTTTTAAGATACTTTAAATCTTGCCAACAGTTAACACAAAAAAATCTGATAAATGATAGCAAATAATAAAACAACAACTAATACTGAATTACGTAGTAGTTGGATCCATTGTGTTGGCAACACTTACTGTTTAATATAAAATCCAAACATTTCTTGTTAAATATTAACTTTTACTCATAAATACATCACATTATGAAAGTAAATTGGGTTGTGAATACTTTTTCATTTTGCTTATATTATATAGTGAGTCTCTACAATGCTTTGCTTTAACTGTGTCCGTGTGTTACAAATACATTCCGAGATATTTCATTTTTGATGAATGAAACTTTTTATGTCTTGTTGAAGTGTTACTCGTTGTGTTTGTGAGTTGTCAGTTGTGTTGGATTTGTTGTTTATAACTGATGGATTGATGATTTATCTCTGTAAGCTCCAGTGTAGGTTGGAGGTGCTAAAAGATGATCGCCGTGGCCATAGGACCTTCAGTTCTCGAGTAACTATCCCAGAAACCTCACGAGACCTTCACACATGCCAAACATCTTCTTCTTACTCTATGCGTCTGGGGTTTTGTTTTTACTTTGCTCACTTCATCTTTTTGCTTCACATGTTTATGTTATTCTGTTTTTGGTAGCCCTTTATTTATCAGTACGTGTACTTACCTTGTACATATATGGTAAATAAGTTGTACTTACCGACAAATGTGTGGTACTACATAGTAGTTATTTGATATCATTACTGTACTTACCAGTGGTACATACTTGGTAGTGGTTATGTAACTCTAGATAAGAACTAGGTAATAACAGATACATACTTATAGTGTAGGTATACTGTAACTAACTAGAAACACTACTGTACTTACAAATTGAATATACATGATAAGTGTGTGGTACCTGCAGGCAAGTGTAAGTTATACTTATACCATAGGTATATGAAAACTAAAAACAAACATTACTGATATGCCATTTTGGTACTCAGTGTCTTTGTCCTTTAAACCAAGCATTAAATAACCGTATGCATTAAATAACCGGATGCATTAACTACTGGGTACATTCACTAGTACACACTTATTGTGTATTTACAATTTGTAAGTACAGTATGTTTCTTGTTAGTTATCATATGTACACTGTAAATGCCTGTCATTTACACTAACTTGCCTGTAAATACTAAATACTTATATTGTACATTTATTTGTAAGTACAGTAATATTTGTCGTTAGTTACTATAAGTATGTATCTGTTATTACCCAGTACTTATCTAAAATTACATAATAACTACCAAGTATGTACCACTGGTAAGTACAGTAATGATACCAGTTAATTACCATGTAGATACCTAAAAGTAAGTACCACACATTTGTCGTAAGTACAACTTATTTACCATATATGTACAAGGTAAGTACACGACACGTACTGTAAAATAAAGTGCTACCCTGATTTCTTTAAGCATTAACTTGACTTTGCTTCACTGTCAGGTTATTCTCTCTCTCTTTATAGTAAACATAGTAATTCATTGTAATTGATCTGAATATCCCAGTCTTCAAATTTTGAGAAAACCTGAATGTTTGTTTGATTTGCTTTATCATTTAAGAGCAGTTTGCATCATTATATTAACATTAAAGCAGGTTTAGGGATTAAATATTATCTTGATGTGTGTGGCATGAATTATATATATGATCCCTACTCATCATAGAGGATTGTTGCTATTATTAAACCTGCCATAATCAACGAGTTGTCACTTCAGAGGTTTTTATAGTACTTCAATTTACTCTTTCAGTCATTATTGTCTATGTCGCTCTCTCGCTCTCTCTGTATCTCTCATACACTTTTGTAATTGTCTTAATCTTCTACTCTGGTTCTTCAGTCTTTCTTCATTAGATCATTTTCAGGATCCTTTACCAGTTCTTCAGGATCATGTCACTCCATCATCCTTGCTTTTAATCTTAACCCTTTTATACAACTGACTTCACTATAGATAATGTGACAATGAAGTGTAATGGATTTGTGTTATGATGTGATGTCAGAGGTCAGCGAAATAGATGAAGAAGTTTAAGCAGCAGATTCTCAGCTGAACTCGTCCTGTGTAGATATTTCTGTCTGTTTCACCTCATTACATCCCAGAATTCTCTGCTCCATGTTTGTCTCTGGGTTTCATAATGATATAAACTGAAAACATACAGCAATATCACATCACTTGTTTTCTGGATCTCATAAAAGCTCAAGGACAACACAAAAGTATTCAAAAATTCATGTTGAATGTTTTTCTGTCTCTTTAGGTGCAATCACGATGCAGCAGCAAAGAAAATATTTTAAGAGCAAGTACGTTGTTAATCAAATAGTGAAAATGAACTATCCCAACATGAACGTTTAGCTGTAAAAGACTAAATATACCATCATTGCTTGTTTAATGATCATTGATAACAATAGAGCGAAATCTCATTTGAACAGAATCATCTGTTATCTACTTTGTGCATGAGGCCTTGAAAGTACATTGGCAATGTGTGCGATACACGAGCATGTGTTTGTGTTTAGATTGCTCTAAAGCAGATGTGTAAAGTCAATATGAGTCTGTCGAGTGTATATTTGTGCTTTATAATGTCTGTCTGTGTGTGTTTGTAGGTCACAGTGCGGTGGACATCACCAAAGTGGCACGACGACACCGGATGTCTCCGTTTCCACTCACATCTATGGACAAAGCCTTCATCACTGTGTTGGAGATGACTGGAGTTCTGGGCACTGAAATTATTAACTACAGAGGTGTTTTTAACCTATTTTTAACCACAACTCGCATTTCATCCATGCATTGATTGATTATTTGGTTTAATTGATAAGTAGTCACATCACATCACGAGTTTTTGAGAATCGAGTTTTTTAAATCGACCTGTTTTCCTCTGTGTCTGTAGACGGGATGGGTCGAGTTCTGGCTCAGGACGTATATGCCAAAGACAACCTGCCTCCGTTTCCGGCCTCTGTTAAAGACGGCTACGCTGTGAGAGGTGAGGAGCATCCGTGTGTTTAGTGAATGTGAGGCGCTGACAGATTCGCTTAACTCGTGCAAGAGTGCTCACATCAGACCTTTGAAAGAAAGAACTTTTCAATTTTGGATCTCATATCACGCTGTCAGGAAAAATGCTCAAAAACGGCCCCTAGCTGTGACTGGGAGGGTACCCGTTGAAAAACGACACATTTGCACCTACAGAGCTCATATTAGGGTACATAATGTATACATATCTATACCTATATGGTAAATATTAGGACCTTTTAGAGGGTACTGCCCTAGTGACACCTATGGACCATTTCTTGACCCCCAAACTCTCTCTGCTTTTTTTGACCGTGCATGAATGTGATTGCTGACGGTTTATAATTATTTCCCTGTTCAATGTAAAGACAGCTGTCAGTCATGGCAATGCTATTATTTTAGGAATTGTCATTTACTGTCGCTCTCTGTGTTTCTAGCTGCTGATGGTCATGGTGACAGATTTATTATCGGCGAATCTCAGGCCGGTGAACAGGTGAGAGAAACTTTACATGTAGTCGAGTGAAATCTCGTTTATCTGTATAGTGCTTTTTACAATGTTTTAGTGCTTTACCTACACTGTAAGCCCAAGTTGTTTAACTAAAAAAAACATTAAACTAAAAACTAAAAATGTAAAAATTTTCCCTTGTTAAACAAACAAGTAAATCTACTTAAAAGTACTGAACAGGCAATTAAAAAATGTTGTTCACTGACTGTAAAATTTGTTTTTCCAGCAGTATATTCTTGTTAGATATTCTTGTTACCCTTTTTATTTTATCATAGTTTAATAAAACTTGTAATGTTAAGAGAACTCTGCAATCTATGCATTTCAAAAATGAGGCCACCTTGCAAAGCAAAGCTAACATCAAGTAAAGCAAAAGTTTTAACTTCACACAGAGACCTCAACACACAACACAAAAATCTCAATCATGCTGACAGTAATTAAATCTCATGAAGTGAAAAGATGAGCTCTTAACTTCACCACAAAAATAATAAGATAACAAAAAACAATCGTAGTAGTATAAATAAAGACAACAAACAGCAAAACACATTTTTTTTTCATATAACAGTAGCAGATAATGTATGCATGCTGTAATGCATGATGGGTAAAATTTTCAAATACAAAGATTTAAATAGCTAAAAATGAATTGATTCAACTCAAAATATCTTATTAAATGAGACACATAATGCAATCCATGCATTAACTACAATACTTGAGTAATCAAATAATTTTTTTAGGGTTTAGGTTATGTGTATTTTTTAATGTGTATTAAAATAAAATGAGGATTAACAGTGTAGCAGTACAAGAAATAAAAAAAACTGAAAATTTGGGAAATTATATATAATATGTATAATATATAGTAGTATTGCCATTTTGTTGTCCATGCAAATAGATTATAATCTAATGAAATCATATACTTTTGATTATCAAGCAAGTAATCAATTTCAGAGGTTAAACCAAATGCGTATCTTAAAATAACTCAACTTAACTTAAAATTTCTCTGTGTTTTAATGGCTGACACAACACCCCAAACTTCTGTACTTATTAACGTACATAAACCCTAAACTAAAAATGTAAGTTCAATGACCTTTGTTCAGTCTTTAGGAAGTGAACTCAATTGTTTAAGTGCACTGTACAATCTTCAAGTTTTGTGACCTTAAATATTTTTAAATTCAGTTTACATGACCACCCAAAATGACAATTGTCTCATAAATCTCTAAACCACCTTGAATTGTCTTCACAACACATTTTTAGATAGTTTTAATGAAAACCGGGAGGCTTCCGTCTGTCCCATAGACTGCAGTTTGATTTTAACAATCAAGTCCAGAAAAGAACAAAAGACATCGCCAATAAGGTCCATCAGTAGTTCAATAATAATATTATGAAGCGACGAAAACACTTTTGTGTGCAAAGAAAACAAAACGAACAATTTTATTCAACAATTTGTTAGAACGACATAAGGTAAGTGATTTATGATAAAACTGTAATTTTGGGGTGAACAACCCTTTAAATATACAAGTTTTCATGAGACCCACCACTCATTTGAATGAAGGGAACGAGTTTACTCAATCAAACAAGTTCAGTTAACTTATGATGTCTTTAAATGATATCGTGCTGTTTGTGTATCTATAGCCCACACACACCGTCATGCCGGGTCAGGTGATGCGGGTGACAACTGGTGCTCCCATCCCGTGTGGTGCAGATGCAGTGGTTCAGGTCGAGGACACAGAACTGCTGCGGGAATCTGAGGACGTATGTTACATATCTCATTTCCCAACAAATCTAAGCATCTTTAGGATGCATACAGCTATTTAGTGTTTATCATGTATTTATATCTGAGCAGTTCTGTTGGGTTTTTGTTAATTGCGCTTCTAAAAATAAAGGTTCTTCACAGTGATGTCAGAAGAACCATTTTTGGTTCCTCAAAGAATCATTCAGTCAAAGAACCATTTGGCTTTCCTTTTTCACCACAAAGAAACAACAGAAACACTTCAGATGTTAAAATTTCTTTATGGAACCATTCAGCCACAAATGGTTCTTTTTTGGCATTGCGAAGCATCATTATTTTTAAAAGTCTAAGCTCTACTCTGAATAAAGTTTTCTTTTATTTATAAATATAAATGAAATAATTTGATAAGTATTTGTTTCTTTATAAGTTGTGTGTATGTTTTAGGGGACAGAAGAACTTGAGGTGCGAATTCTGGTTCAAGCGCGTCCAGGTCAAGACATCAGGTGAGCGCCTGTGAGCACCTCTGAGAGATGTAAGAGATGTGTCATCTCAGGTGTGTCTGAAAGAGTCTGTCATGTGTGTGCCGCAGGCCCATCGGTCATGACATAAAGCGCGGTGAATGCGTGTTGTCCAAAGGCACACACATGGGCCCGTCTGAGATCGGTCTGTTGGCCACGGTTGGCGTCACAGAGGTCGAGGTGCAGAAGTTTCCTGTAGTGGCTGTGATGTCAACAGGCAATGAGGTTAGAAAACAACACACATCAATCTTTATATATCTGCTGTTACTCAGAGACAGCAATGATAACAAACTGGGAGAGCAAACTGTGGCTCAGATGTTTCTGAAGAGATGAGTCTTAGACTGCGATACTTAAATGAAACATAACTTTAAGTTTTATAAAAGAGCATTAACATTTTCTCTTTTTTCATCTTTTCAGCTGCTGAACCCGGAGGATGATTTACACCCTGGTAAGATCAGAGATTCAAATCGCTCTACGCTGCTTGCGACTATTCAGGAGCACGGATATCCCACCATCAACCTGGGCATCGTAGGAGACAAGTGAGTGCCTTTTCATATAGTTATTCTTTAAAAAATTTTAAATATTATAAATGTTTATTACACGGCTCTCTGGAATGCTTGATTCTGATTGGTCAGTTGAGACATTTGCAGGTTCGTTCTTTTCGAATAATAACCGCTCCAAAATAATAACGCATAGCCGGTACTACTTTTACGAGTAAGATCGCTCCGCGCCAATAAAGATCAATAAAGATTACTGTCTGTTTGGCGCCATCTTGTGACAAACACTGGACAACCACGACAAGACACAGAGAGCTTACTGAGACTGAACTTGACAAAATAGAGCATGACAGCTACGAAGCCAACACACAAAAAAATACAGAATGGGCATTAAAACTTCTCAAAGACTGGCTAAAAGAGAAAAAAATGGAGACAGACAAGTATGAAGCAGAGGATCTTAATAAGGTATTACGATCATTTTATGCATCTGTGCAAAGTTTCGCGGAAGGATAAAAATGTTAATTTAAAACAAATATGCCAATAAAATGTTTCAAATTCATATTCATGTCCAGTTTTTTTTCTTATGTGACAAGTAGCCGTGTAATAAGCGGGATAATGTAGAGTCAGCCGGTAGTTATCGGGAAATAAGCCCCTTCAGTGTGATACAAGACCCTCCGCTTCGCGTCGGGTCCTGATCACACTGTCGGGGCTTATTTCCCGATAACTACCGGCTGCCTCTACATTATCCCTTACTTATTTGGCAACAGGAACAACATTCACATTAGATTTAACATTCGTAATGTGTGTATCCAATTAAAAACTGAATATTCAGCAGGGCAAAACTAGATTTGATGAGATTAAACATCTTAAGCATCTTAATATTATTGTCTCCCACCTGCGTGATTTCAGAGGTGATAAAAGTTATTACATTTTGATAAAAAAATTATAATGAACATTTTTGTCTGCACATGCACTGATGAATTATTTACAGTTAGGAATTGAATCGTTTTTTGATTCAGTTTCAAGAAGATGTAAATCATTTTTACTTGTTGTGTTAACTTGATCTCTTATAGCCCCGATGACCTGTTGAATGCTCTGAATGAAGGAATCAATCGTGCTGATGTCATCATTACCTCAGGGGGCGTGGCCATGGGTGAAAAGGTACATTATTGATTATCTGTCAGGAGGTTTATTTTTTATTGTATTGAGAAAGGCATTAATATTGCATTCAATATTAACAAAATCCCCTCAATGGTAAATATTACTGCTCCAAATAATATTCACTGACCTTTTAGGAAGGTATGGAAAACAATATTGGAATAAAAGCATACTCGGCTGTTTGATATGACTAATATTTAGTAATTAATTATAAAAATAGTAAGAAATGTTCAGCATGTTCAGTCCATTCATCACATTGGAGATGGTCAAGCTAAGCGCAGTGCATTGCAGATCAGCCAGGTTTTAAATACAGTACATGCAGAAAATCTACATATTGTGAACATTATACTCCTTATACATACTACACTGCAGATAAAGTAGTAGGTTAGAGTAGTAGGTTGAGTTTATTTACTAACAGCTACTTTATACTGACATCTAGTGGTTTGGATGCCTTTTAAATGAGATCAAAGTATTATTCACAGAAATGAATGGAAGGGTGAATCGGGTGAGTTATTGCCGGTCATCTCAATGTCAAAAAGTGTACCGTGATTTTGACAAAGATGTTGAAGAAGAATATGTTAAGATCACATGACTGCATCAGTATTATTCGACAGGTTTATTTATGGTTTTTGTTTTCGTGTTTATTTATTTATAAAGCACATTTCATGCAACACAGGGTTGACTTAAAGTGCTGTACAATAAGAAACTACATCTGTAATAAAAACTGCATCGGGACACAAAGACATGGTACATCAAATGTTGTACCTTATTAAAGGTACTGTAAAAAATAAAATAAAAAACTACATCAGGGCACAGAGTCATTGTACATCAGAACAAATCTTATGCCTTATAGAAGGCTATGGAAAGCAAATGCTTTTTTGACACGTTTAAATGTAGATAATGTAGATGTTGTAAATAAATCAAACTGATCTCACGGAAAGTCGTGTTATAAGCTGTATTTTAAGACCGATTGCGTCACAGCAGCACGACTTGAGGCTAGTAAGGCCGTCCCAATTCAAAGGATGCTTAGAATGAACCCTCAAAATGCATCCTTATTTCTCCGTGCAGTTAAAGGTTTAGTCCATTTTCTTTAAAAAAATCCAGATAATTTACTCACCACCATGTCATTCAAAATGTTTATGTCTTTCTTTGTTCAGTCGAGAAGAAATTATGTTTTTGAGGAGAACATTCCAGGATTTTTCTTATTTTAATGGACTTTAATGGACCCCAACACTTATTAGTTTTAATGCAGTTTAAAATTGCAGTTTAACGGAGTTTCAAAGAACTCTTAATGATCTCAAATGAGGCATAAGGGTCTTATCTAGTGAAACAATTGTCATTTTTGACAATAAAAATAAAAAATATGCACTTTTAAACCACAACTTCTTGTCTATCTCCAGTCCTGTGACGCGCCAGTGCGACCTCACGCAATACATCATCATGTCAAGAGGTCACGGATGACGTATGCGAAACTACACCCCAGTGTTTACAAGTGTGGAGAAAGAGGAGCATTCTGACGTTGTTGAATGTGGAATGATACTAATGAATGTCTTTGTGTCAGTTTATTGTTTACAATGGTCTGCAAATGTGTTTCATATATGTAACACATGATCTTTCCATGGCATTACGCAAATACGTGAGGTCGCGCTGGCGCATCACAGAGATAGACGAGAAGTTGTGGTTTAAAAGTGCATATTTTTCTTGTCAAAAATGACAATTGTTTCGCTAGATAAGACCCTTGTGCCTCGTTTGAGATCGTTTAGAGTCCTTTGAAACTTAGTTGAAACTGACATTACTGCATTAAAACTGTTAAGTGTTGGGGTCCATTAAAGTCCATTAAAATGAGAAAAATCCTGGAATGTTTTCCTCAAAAAACGTAATTTCTTCTCGACTGAACAAAGAAAGACATCAACGTTTTGGATGACATGGGGGTGAGGAAATTA
Organism: Paramisgurnus dabryanus; assembly: GCF_030506205.2. Lineage (NCBI taxonomy): Eukaryota > Metazoa > Chordata > Actinopteri > Cypriniformes > Cobitidae > Paramisgurnus > Paramisgurnus dabryanus. The sequence continues at coordinate 10,477,156 of NC_133348.1, forward strand.
CCTGGATTTTTTTTAAGAAAATGGACTAATCCTTTAAGGATAGAGTGAATGTATCCTTAACAGCCGGCTATCCCAAGATTCATTGTGCACCTGCAACGGCTCAATATAGCGGCTGGATATTCTAAAATAAACAAAATAAAATAAATAAAAGTGTATTTATCTGAAAATATTTTTTCTTGTCACTGTTTTAGTATTATAAGTAATGTTTTGTGTTAATATTATTCTGTTTGTGTTGCATATATTTCTAAGGTTGATTCATTTGATATACTGTTGAATAGTTTAATCTACATCAACGTGTCATATTTTCTAAAATAAATTAATTCCATATTTATTTTAATAAGTCAGAAACGTCTCCGCTGTGTCCTGCTGCACGCGCCGAAGGTGACGCAAATTATGGGTCCTCCGGAGGTTAGAACGTCTCATTTCAGTTCTCTTCGCGAACTTCTGAGGCTGCCACATTGAAAGACTGAGTGCTCACCTTTTAAGGTTGCATGCTTAGAAGGTCGCAGCCCTTGAATTGGGACACAGCTGTAGTCACAAAAAAATTTATTAATTTATTTGTGTCCATGGCACGAAATTCAGCTTTTTCACGTGACTTGAGCATGAATGCTTTTTCATGTCAGTCACACAAATTTCTATAAATAGTTTTTTTGTGGCAGTGGCACGATTGTTTTTTTTTTTGTTTCATTTCGTTTCATTTTATGTATTGTTTTCTCGTTGCTTTTCCTATTTTCTTACCATTGTCGCTTGGGGTTAGAATCACTTTCTGTTACATTTTTAGATATCCTCACCTTAACCTCAACTCCAGGTGAGAATAGTTTTAAAAGCGGAAGAAAACCAATACATAAATCTTACCCCAACCCCAATCGACAATGATTTAAAAATAGGAAAACAAATGAGAAAACAATACATAAAATGTCTCGAAAAAAGTCATGCCACGAACATTAGAAACTATTTATAGAAATTCTTGCAAGTTTCACGAAAAATACATTCATGTAAAAAAGCTGCATTTTGTGCCATGGGCACGAATAAATTAATAAAAAATATCTGTGACTATAACACAACTTTCCGTCAGATCATGTTGAACTAAATTGTGGGTTTTACTTGTAATTGATCTATGATTGTTGTTTCTGACAGTAGTTGTCGTCAACTGTAATATTTTGTTTACAGGATTACCTGAAGCAGGTACTTGATATAGACCTTCATGCTCAGATACACTTTGGTCGTGTCTTCATGAAACCAGGGTGAGTCTTTGAAGAAACGGACAACATCTGGGTGGAGATTGTACAAGTCATAACAATTAAGAGGGTTTTCACACTTTTTACATTACGCCTGTAAATATCGACCTCACTTCGGTTTGCGTTCACATTATTCCTAGTCTTAAAAGAGCTATTAAACTTCATTGCAAAGTGAATTGAATTCAGAGCACCTCCCAAGATGGTCTGAGTTTGATTCGCTTTAAAGGGGTCTGAGGTCATTTGGTGTGTTCACATATAAACCAAAATACTTTCTCTCAGACCACCTTAAATGAAAAGTGTGAAAACATCCTAATATTGAGTGTCAAACGATGAGAATGAATCCACGTGGGTATTGAGCTCTGGTTTGTCTTCTGTTAGTCTCCCCACAACATTTGCAACTCTTGATATGGATGGGTCTCGAAAACTTATCTTTGCTCTGCCAGGTAGGGACGGTGAGAGAGTTTACTGGTGTATTTTTTACAATACTTACTCGAATGTAATTTCAACACATCTATTTCACGTCTTATTGAGCGAATTATTGCTGCTGAAATAAATGGGCACCTCTCCGGTCTCACAGGGAATCCGGTGTCGGCGGTCGTAACATGTAACCTCTTCGTCATACCTGCCTTGAGGAAAATGCAGGGAATCTTAGACCCTCGACCCACCATCATCAAAGCCAGGGTAAGATGACGATTGACCGTCTGACATAGCATAATATCATCTTTATTCACAAATTATTATTCTGACTCAGCCCTTGGTTCTTTAAAACAAGCAAACTTGAAGTTCACTCAAGAATGTCATTTTTCTCATGAGTTACTCTCCCTTAACTTTGGGTTCACACCAGATGCGAGTTCAACGATTTGCGCGAGTTGATTACATACAAAGTCCTCGTCCTCGCGTGGGGCGATGCGAATGACACGATATGGGCGCCGCGAAAACACGCGCTATTCGCTTCAAACGCGTCTTCGCCCAAGTTGAACATATTCAACTCAAGCGAAAAATTTGCATGACACAAAGTTAACTCCCGCAAGAAAACTAGACCTAGTAGTGTGTACGTAGCATTCGACCTTTGTTCATCTTTATAACACAGATGAAGAGTTTTTAATGAAATCCAAGAGCTTTCTGTGCCCCCATAGACAGCAACGCAACTCACAACTTTCGAGGCTCAGAAAGGCATTAAAGACTTTAAAATGTAGTGTTGGGGAAAGTTACTTTAAAAAGTAATGCATTACAATATTAAGTTACTCCCCAAAAAAGTTACTAATTGCATTACTTAGTTACTTTTCATGGAAAGTAATGTTTACATTACTTTTAAGTTATTTTTGCGTTACTTTTTCTTTCTTTCGAAACTTGACGTGAAACTATCGCGTGCGCATGTGAAACTAAACTTTGTTTAATTTTTGCTCCATGTCCCCTTAGGGGCTCCGTACAATCTTGATTTTAATGAAGCAATGAAAATACTTTTTGTACTTATAAAGTCACTGATGCGTATTCATGAAAGCAGTGCATGCATGCGCTAAACACCGGCCTCGTGCGTCAGCCATAGACATAAATATACATAGATGCCTTATTTGACCGTTTCATAGATGCGAGCCACACAAAGGTGAACTAACTTTTTAACATTCAGATCTGCAAGATGGCAGCATCTGTCGATAAAGAAGTAAAATTCTGCTTTATTGTTTGTTTACAGTTGTCATGTGATGTAAAGCTAGATCCACGGCCTGAGTATCACCGCTGTATTTTAACATGGCACCATCAGGAACCTCTGCCGTGGGCACAGAGCACAGGTGAGAAACACAGTTACTCTCTTTTTTTTTTTTACTAATTTCTTCTGTTTCTTTTCCTCAGCTTTTTTCGATTTTGAGACCAGAAGGGCCGGCACTGAGCCAATGTTTTGCTGCATTTCTTTCAACCCATCTCTTTTTTCTCCAGGGAACCAGGTTAGCTGCAGAGTAATGAGCATGCGGAGCGCTAACGGACTGCTGATGCTACCTCCCAAAACCGAGCAATACGTGGAGCTGCACAAGGGCGAGGTCGTGGACGTCATGGTCATTGGCCGTCTATGATGTCACCAAATAGAGACAGACGTTGAGAGGAGGGGCGAGCGATGGGTGCTTCACGGTGCATGTTCACATATCATTGACTGTAATATGCAACGGCACAGCTAGTTTTTATTGATTTGGATAATGCTGAAGTATAGTCAACATCTTGATCACAAAAATAGATACATATGAGAAAAAAAATTTATTTAAAAATTCTAATATTTCAAACAAAGAAAAATATAACTTTTAAATTATAAAATCTAATTATAAAAGAGATTTATTCTGTATTATTATTATTATTGCATTTTTCTTCTCATTATTATTATTATTATTAATTATTATTATTATTATATTAAGGCAACTTTGTTCTTTTCATTGCAGTCGCTGTGTGTTCAACGCTAGATCTTATAGCTGTAGCATTTTAATAGAAAACTGTAGGTGCCTGCCGGGAAAAAAAAGATTATTATTTCCCCATCTTAACTTTAAAAAAGAAAAACTTTGATGATGAACAATTATTGCTTTTGTTTTCAGTCGTGGGGACGAAAAGTTGAAACGTGGCTCTGGAGGGCGGCACTTTTGTCTTACGTGTCATTAACGTGACACTTTTACTTTTCCTCCCATTAGTAAGCATCATTATGACATCACAAAGAGCTTTGCTTGTCGTTTATCTCGTGAGTCTTGTTTGTGTGCGCAGTGCCAAACGCGTGGGTGCGCGAAGGTCGTGCCCGGGGGAACACGGACCTGCTCACCCAATCCCTGAAGCTTCCTTATAATCACATGACCTGGTGTAGCCTCGCCCCCGTCCCCCAGGGGGTGGAGTCACAGTCGAGCGTTTTATTGGAATATACAGTATATACTTTAAAAGTAACAGCTTATTTAAGTGCTGACTGCCTTTTTAATCAACTACACAAAAATGTACAGTAAACAATCGAATTGTACAGATAAATGTGACCAGCACTCCTGCGAATATGACCAAGCAATGAGGCGACAACTATTCTGTATAATAAACATTTTCTGTATCGATAAGAACTTAATGACAGAGAGAGACTACAATAATACAATCCTTGACCATTATATAAAGAATAGCATTGTGGAATTTTCTTGTAATAAAATAAATAAAAACATTATTCCTTATCCTGTGTGATTTTATTGTCTTGTTTTTTGTGTGAAAAAATGTGTTTTTTTATGGTGGGAATTGGGACACGGCTCCTAGAGAGGTGGTTTCCCGGACAGGGATTAGACTAGTCCTAGACTAAACATTTTTTAAGAGCTGTCCAAACTGAAAATAACTTGCACTTAAATATCTTAAAATACATAAGTACTCTTTGTTTTGCCTCAAAATGCACACAAGTAATGTTTTTAGTAAGGCATGTTTGTTAAAACTAGTTATATTTCTAAGACCTAGTCCTGGTTTAAGCTAATCTGTGTCCGGGAAACCCCTCCATAATGTTTTTGGGTAATCATTATGGCCTGCTATACGAACCGTATAATGAACATATCAATTTAAAAGATTGGTTAAAGGTGCAGTGTGTAACTTTTAGAAGAATCACTTGACAGAAATGCAATATAATATATGTAACAGTATTATCAGGGGTGTATAAAGACCTCAAATAATGAACAATTATGTTTTAATTATCATAGCATAATACATTTTTTATCTACATACACTGCGGGTGTACATGGAAACCACCATTTTGTGTCACCATGTTTCTACAGAAGCCCTTAACGGACAAACTTTAATAAGTTGCCTCTGATGTAGACATGTTTGTCCTGTGGCATCTACCGTAGCTTCTATATGCATTTCAAAAGCAAGGGGTCAGCTGTGGACGAGCCGTGGGTTGCAATTTGCAACCTCACCACTAGATGCCGCTAAAATGTATACACTGCACCTTTAAATGATTACACTGATTTTAATGATTGGATACAACAAAAATCTGTTTAATTCCATGTTTATTTTATGCTAAATAATACTTTATTAAACTTAATAGTTCTCTAATGAACAAGAGATTTGTTGTGAATTTGTAACTTATTTGTGGAAAGAATTTGAATGATTATAAACCATTTTGATGTGATAAAGAAGATGTGTTTTTATACAGTATAGTCTCAGGTCAGTTATTTGCTGGGGGGCATGGGGAGGATTACCCCCCTCTCGTTGGGTGGGTGCGAATAGGACTGATTACATTTCTATACATATATTATTTCAAGAGTTGCAAGAAATAGCTTAATACCATGAATAATCAATGTAAGCCTGTGGTTCATAATTTATTTTTACAAATATTTGAAAAACGCCCCCCCCCCCCCCCCTTAATTAATTACATTTTTTTCCACACATCCCACCTAGTTATTCATGAGTAGATTTTGATGATTATGTGTAGGCTACTCACCTCTACATGGACAGACTTGTAGTGTTGTCGGGATTAAACGGGATTACTGCTCTCTGATCCGCTTTAATCTCAGACACCTGAACAGTGAGCACTTACACGTCCACTGGACCTGAGTGAAAACACCACTGGAATTATTTTAATTTACTATCAACATCTCAACACACATCTCTCTCTGTTACAGGTGAGTCGCGTGCGTGCGGGTGTGTGTATGTGAGTGTTTCAATGAGACATTGAAGTTAGGATTAACTAATGGCAGATAAACCGATGGTTAGTTAGCTTCACTGCCACCTGTTACTTCAAATAAAACTAAATGTCTGGATAGGTAACGGGGGAAACTTTAAATTAGATGTTTTTTTGGCAGATGATTAAATGGATAAGAAAGTCCCATATAGAGGTGTAATGAAGGAGAGACACAGCTTTAGGTGAATATTGGAGTCTAAAAAAGCCTTTATGGTTTTCATTCTAATGTTTTTTTGTTTTAGGACAACAAGAAATAAGACATGCACCAATGGCTTTAGTTTTGAAGCTTTCATAATGCGGTAGTATTCTTGTACATGTAGTTCATGTTTGTGATATTCAGCCGTGATATTATTACACTTTAACAGCTACGTGTCAGAACAGTGACTCCTGCTAAACTGAGGATGAGGAAGAGGGAGGAAGAGTCTTGTGAACAGTTACAGGGCGCCAGCCTCGACTCACCCTTGTGTCTCAGTTTGACACAGAGCTCCAACGAAGGCATCGACAATCCCACTTTTGATGCTATGGATTTTGAGAAAGAAACCAAGACAGGTGAGAGACACTTACTAGACACTTAATCCAGATAATCTGGCAGGTTTCCACGACAACAGAACTGATTTTACTCAGCCAATAGTAAAGATATCAAGGTTATATTTTAACCGAATGTTCTTTAAATTATGTAGGAAGATTTTATGAAGAAAACATTTATGGGTTTTCACAGGCAGCAGTTTTTGTTGACTAAATTTGATTTGAGATTAAATGAAACATAGCCCTAAATGTTAGATGAAAATTTGAAATGCTGCCTTAGCAAAAAACTGAAATAGGTTTCAGGCACAAAAATGATTAACTGAAATTAAATTAAATTAAATTAAATTAAAAATACATAAAATAAAATAAAAATAATCTTAAAAAGACATAAAATAAAATAAAAAAGCTCAAAGTTACAAAAATTTAATTAGAATGAACATGAAAACTAAAAATATAAAGAAGCATTAAAAATATGAATAAAACTATACAATTTTATTTATATAGCTTTAAATTAATAAAAGCAGGAGAAAACACAGAAAAATCAAAGGATAACAGAAGTACCGTACTAGTGAGCGGAGTAATAATGCAAAGTGTAGAAGAAAGTTAAGACAATGTAAATCCTAAAGGGTTGAAAAACTTCTAAGAAAACCCATGTAGGTCCTTGGGAGAAAAAACCCTTAAGAGAACCAGACATAGCTGATTTAGAAGATATACTTTATATTAAATATTATATTTAAAACATTTATGGAAATTAAAAAATGTAAAAAATAATGCAAATTAAAGGAAGCTAGTTGGTTGTCGCTGGGCAGATCCAGTAGCAAAAAATACTATATATTATATATTAAAAATATAATAAAATTTGATAGGAATTTAAAATATTTAGCTTGGCAGACATCAGCTGAGCATCATGATGATGGGACGCCAGTGCTGTGATGAGCTTCACGGCAGCAGGAGGTTCAGGAGCTACAATAAATCTAATATAACATATAACGCTGACAGACAGGTTTATGAGAGATCAGAATACCACATCCTCAACTGGATTGAAATCTCAGGTCATTTACATAAAATAAGCAGGATAATTAAATTCAAGGTTTTCTCTACAATAATTTTTTCTCTATAAAAATTTGTAAATTCTTATCCTCTATTCACAAATTCCCAGAAATACAGTGGTCGAACCCTTTAAGTTTGGATTCACTACAGTGGTTCAGTCTGCAGGAACGCCAAAATTACTGAGAAATGTTAAGAACAAGATGGTGTAAAACTGTGTTTTTTTTGGTCAATTATCACCCTTCTGCAACTTATACCAAGTACAGAAATAAGCGCAGTTATGATAGCAAAATATGTGGGATTGCTAGGATATAAATATATTGTATTGCAATATGTAGCGTTTAAGTATTAGCATTAAATCAAAACTAAACAACAGATTTGTAAATTAAATTGTTTAAATGAGTAGTCCACTTTAAAGATGGGGTCCATTGACTTTTTCTAGTAGGAAAAAAATACAATGGTAAGTCAATGGGCCCCATCTATAAAGTGGACTACTCTTTTAATAACAGTACTGACTTAAAGTTACAATTGAAATGGTTACACTATAAATGCATGAAATGGTAAATAATACAAACAACTGTTTCCAATGTATGTGAGATATTACCTGATAGTATAGAGAACAGAGAGAGAAAGAAAGACCTTGACCATGTGACTAAACCCCTGTATTATATCCCATAAATACATTCAAACTGACCAATCAGAAGACCACCTTTAATCCCCACTGTATTGGATAAAAAGATCTGCCAGTAGTCTTTGATCACCATCAGTAAGCACAGGAATGCAGATGCTACAGGACGGAGAGGGGGATGTGACAGACTAATAAAAAAATTCCTACAATTTTAATCCTACAACATTTCTCTGTTTCTCTCTCTCACACAGAGCTGGAAGATTTACTTCTCTCTCTTGAGGGGCTAAAAGTTCATCTGGATGATATTGAGAGTCAGGAGGACGTTCAGCTATTGGTGGAGCTTCTTCTTCAGAGTGATTTCCAGAAGGTTTTCTTCATGCACCGCAGCGTCGCTCTGACTATGAGACACCTCCATCTGTCACACCCGCTCACAGCACACGCCCTACAGCTCAGAGATGAGGTACGACCACCCATAGATATGTATAAAGGCTAGGTGTGTTACAGTGGAGTCTCTAATGTCATCACCTGGCGGCCATCTTACCACAGGCAGCTCGCTCACTCGTAGCATTGAGTTTTAATGGTGCTGGTACTTTTAAATGACCGCTTAATTTTCTACCGATTTTCAAACAGTTTGGTTTCTTACAAACGTTTTTAACGTGGCTATAATTCATTTTATTTTTTTGTATAAGTATGCGTCATAGGTACATCTTTGCCGTTTATAACAAACCAAACCGTTTGAAAATTGGTAGTAAAATAAGCAAGTTATGCTCATTTAAAAGTACATGCTCCATTAAAACACAATACCACGAGTGAGCGAGCTGCCTGTGGTCAGATGGCCGCCAAATGCGGACATTTCACTCAAATGGCCAGCAGCACGGGCGAGACATCTAGCCTGTATACATATCTATGCGACCACCCGCCACGCCTGAACTGTGCAGGAAGTGATGCGTTTCCTATTTCTGTTGCAAGCTTAATAGGTTGCTTAATACTTAATATGTGAATTGATTGATCTGACCTGCATGCATGGTGTCATTGACTGTCAGATTTAAAATCTTTTATTGGTGCAGATCTAACAGACCAGAAAAGATTTAACAGCATGTTACAGTGACAGAGTTTATATCACAGGCTGTATTGTTTGAAGTTGATAGTCATGATGAAAAGATGTTTTCAACCAATTTTTCCTTTGTAATGTGACTTATTTGAAAATGAAACTGAATTGTTTTTTAATAAATGTGTTGCATTTTGATTTTTAAGATTCAAATAACAAGAACTTCTGTTAACTTCTTGAATGATGCTTTTTGTGCATCAGGTGGAAAATGTTTTACAGTCGTACAGTAAATATACTGAAGCTACAGATCTTACAGACCTCTTGAGTTCCCCGCATCTACAGGTCAGTGACCTGTGGTCCATCGCACATCATAGGCTGGATGCATACTAGTCTTACAAGTTAGTCATAACTTGTTTAAGTCAGTTACATAAAAACTGATCTGTGGTTTATCTTCAGGCCCTGATGGAAGCTCATGACTGTATAGCCCAACAGAAATTGAACATGGACTCAACTGAAACCATGGAGCCGTGTGGAAAGACCACGAAATTGGTCTGTCTGGAGAAAACACGTGACGTACCTCTGGTATGTATTAGACTTATTTATTGTTTATAAGGAAACAGAATGGAGTGTTTTTAGCCCTAAAATTTACCTCAAAGGCACTGTAAAGGTTTTTTTTTTTACAGTGATGTCTTCTTTCATACCTTTATATAATTTAAATAACCTTATTGCACCTATAATACAGTGTTCCTGTAGCTCGATTGGCAAACCATTGTGTTAGCCATTGGGTTCAAATAGGAACACAATTACTGATGAAATTTTTTTTACCTTGTCTATTAAATGCATACATTTCTTGAAGTGGAAACATAAATTTTCTCTCAAATGTTGACAGTGAGTGTGTTTGTGTGATCAGGGTGTGACGGTTCGAAACCATCATGACTGCGTGATCATCAGTCGGGTGGTCCGCGGAGGGACAGCAGAGAAAAGTGGTCTCCTCAGTGAAGGGGATGAAATCCTGCAGATCAATGGCGTTGTGGTGCGTGGGAGAAGCGTCAATGACGTCCACAACATCTTGGTGAGATCCACCGCTCAGACATGATGAGTATGGTTATATGTATGGTTAAACCTGCTGATGTTTTTTTTATGATTCCTGATTAAATCTTTGCTCTTCGTTGTGTTTAGTCCAGCATGCACGGACCCCTCACATTTCTACTCATCCCCAACTCTCAAAACAAAATGTCTTCTCAGAGACAGACTTTGGTAGGACGTCTTCTTCATTTAGCTCTTTAAAGTGTGTTTTACCTTCTCTAAAGATTACTGCATAGCTCTGTTTTAAACATTATGATTTGAAACATAGCCTTTGTGGTTGTGTCTCTGTATAAAGTAAATACTTCTCTCTCTTTCCAGATGCATGTGAAAGCAAACTTTAACTATGAGCCATCCGATGACCCGTACGTGCCGTGCCGAGAGTTAGCTCTGTCCTTCTGTAAAGGAGACGTCCTGCATGTCATTAGCCAGGATGATCCTAACTGGTGGCAGGCGTACAGGGACGGAGATGAGAACCAAAAACCCCTCGCTGGCCTCATACCCGGTGTGTGTCTGAAAATACTGCTGGTGATATATAATTTGGCAACATTATGACAGTTAACCCTCTAGGCGCCACGGTCGACGTCACTGAATGTAACTGCCGATTTTGTCACATAGGGTGTCAAATTTCGTTCATCCGCCCCCTCCACTAGATGGCAGACATGTCATACTTTATACCCGACTCAGAAAAACATCATGCTTCTATACAAACTCTTAGAGCAAGTGCGCATTGAAGTGCGCAACAGCATAGCTAGTATGCAAGTGAGTCATTTTATCAGAGCGATAACCTCAGCGAGTTTTTTCAATACATGATCATATAATGGCATCAAAAAAGCTTACCTGCAATGAAGTGTTGGGTCTTATATTCGCTGACAATGATTCTGAAGGGGAATATCTGCCTTCAGAAGATGCTGGTGATTCATTTAGTGACCACGATTCAGACGCGCCCCTGCTTTGCAATCGTGCAGCTGGCAAAGTGAAAGTGTAGCTATACACCAAGCACAAATGATGAATCCTTTGCCCAATGTCAGTGGTGGGAATGTTACACGGGGTCGGAGAATTCATCGGTTTAGCAGGCGTGTTACAGGTGTGGGGAATGAGGCTGGAGGTAATATGCGCGTCCAGTCTTTTTACCGTGCAAGCAATGTAGAGCGAGCTGCGTCTTCCCGAGCGGGCCCTGGGAGTCTGTCGGGCGAGCGGCCGACTTCCAGTGCTCCGTCCCGTGCACCTCATCACAATCACGGCGACAGTAAAGGCAATAGTCCCAGCTGTGCAAATTCTCTCCACTCGGGGCGCATGCGAGGCAGATCTGGCCATGCGGCTCGTAGCAGGAGCAGAGGCGGTGTTACACGGGGCAGAGGAGCCATTATGCATAACTTAGGCTATCAACGCGCAGATCAGTTTGTTTACTACTTACTATTTACCTGAGCATTCAGTATTGTGCAATATAGCATACAGAAGGTTAGGGACATTTTGGGGGGAAATAAGTGCTGCATTTTATCATTCAAACATGTGACTTTTCATGAAAATTCAAGATGGCTGCCACATATGACGTCATAATATGCAAATTTAATGGGACATTTTATTCCCCTCCATAAAGTGTGTCATCCTTAACATTTCTCTAATTTACAGAAAGTCTCTATCTCTTATCACGTTTAAGATATAGCCTTTTGAAAGTAACATTAAACGTTTTAGGACAAACCTCTGGCGCCTAAAGGGTTAACATTGTTTTTGCCCATTAAGTTTTCTAAAGACTAGGACTAGTTTTGTAATATTTTTCAACCAATCACATGGCAGTTGCTTCAATGCATTTAGGGGTGTGGTCCTGGTCAAGACAATCTCCTGAACTCCAAACTGATTGTCAGAATGGGAAAGAAAGGTGATTTAAGCAATTTTGAGCTTGGCATGGTTGTTGGTGCCAGACGAGCAGGTCTGAGTATTTCACAATCTGCTCAGTTACTGGGATTTTCACACACAACCATTTCTAGGGTTTACAAAGAATGGTGTGAAAAGGGAAAAACATCCAGTATGCGTCAGTCCTGTGGGTGAAAATGCCTTGTTGATGCTAGAGGTCAGAGGAGAATGGGCCGACTGATTCAAGCTGATAGAAGAGCAACTTTGACTGAAATCAAACCAAGGTATGCAGCAAAGCATTTCTGAAGCCACAACACACACAACCTTGAGGCGGATGGGCTACAACAGCAGAAGACCCCACCGGGTACCACTTATCTCCACTACAAATAGGAAAAAGAGGCTACAATTGGCACTGGCTCACCAAAAATAGACAGTTAGACAGAAAAATGTTTCCTGGTTTGATGAGTCTCGATTTCTGTTGGGACATTCAGATGGTAGAGTCAGAATTTGGCGTAAACAGAATGAGAATCTTGCCTTGTTACCACTGTGCAGGCTGGTGGTGGTGGTGTAATGGTGTGGGGGATGTTTTCTTGGCACACTTTAGGCCCCTTAGTGTCAATTGGGCATTGTTTAAATGTCACGGCCTACCTGAGAATTGTTTCTGACCATGTCCATCCCTTTATAACCACAATGTAGCCATCCTCTGATGGCTACTTCCAGCAGGATAATGCACCATGTCACAAAGCTCGAATCATTTCAAATTGGTTTCTTGAACATGACAATAAGTTCAAGGTACTAAAATGGCCCCCACTCAACCCAATAGACCATCTTTGGGATGTGGTGGAACGGGAGCTTCATGCCCTGGATGTGAATCCCACAAATCTCCATCAACTGCAAGATGCTATCCTATCAATATGGGCCAACATTTCTAAAAAATGCTTTCAGCACCTTGTTGAATCAATGCCACGAAGAATTAAGGCAGTTCTGAAGGCAAAAGGGCATCACTAGCTTGCAGCTCGTTCAAAAATTGGTTGCCGGTGCATTTTACGGTGGATTTTAAAAGTCTGTTTCTAGAAATCTTTAAATGGTTTAGTCCCTGTGTATTAACCCACCAGATCTCTTCGGTCTTCCAACCAGGTCTATTGCTCATCTCTAAGTCGAGACTTAAGTGTAGGGGTGATCGTGCTGCACCCAAGCCCTTACCACTTGATATAATGTCTTGAAGTGTTTTTTGATGATTTGCTGGAAAGCACATGGTTAATAGACGTTGTAATTAATTGTGCTATATACTGTTAATAAATTTTCATTGTCAAGATATATCTATTCTCAAATATATAGTCCAGTTATTGAATCTTGGTTTGTTTGTTGGAATGACAGTGTATAGTTTTATGAACACAGTGTATACTGTCAAATTTAAATCTTTTATCACCATCTGTTGTGTTATTTTAAAGGAAAGAGCTTTCAGCAGCACAGAGAATCCATGAAGAAAACCATTACAGACCAGAATCAAGAACATAAAGGTAAGCTGGACCCGGTCTGTCTCTCTATTCATGTCTGTGGTCCTGTAGCTCAACCGGTAGAGAATTCTGTTAGCGGCACTGTGGGTTCAAATCCTACATACTGATAAATAAAATACAGCTTGTATGCACTGTAAGTAAACGCATCTGCCAAATACAAATGCATAAATGTAAAATTCTTCTTATCTTGAGATGCAAACACACATCTGATGTGAATCTCTGAGCTTTTCTTCTCCTCAGTTTTTTTATATGCATGGAAAGATGATAACATATGTGTTACTGATCTCTTTCTTCAGGGAAACATTGGTACTCAAAGAAAAATAAAAAGCAACAAATAAAACGTTTGCATGACCCTAATGTTGGTGAGTATTTTCCTTTAACTCATCTGGCAGAGCACTGGGGAGGGAACACACATACTTACACATGATGTGTACTTTGAATGCTTTGTAAGTCACTTTATATAAATGTCTGCCAAATCTATAAATGTAAATGTAATTTAAATGAGTATGATCATATAAGCATATCTAATTTGTTATTTATCTGATTCTTGCTCAGTATGAAATTAAATTTAAATGCATGTTGGGATGGCATTTATAGTTTTTCTGAAACTTAACAGTAATGACCGATTGTCTATTCAGCACAGCACATTGATGATATTCTGACCTATGAAGAGGTGGCATTATACCACCAGCCATCCGACCGCAAACGTCCCATCGTTCTGATTGGTCAACCAAACAGTGGACAAGATGGGTTGAGACAGAGACTGCTGTCATTAGAGCCCAGCCGATTCACCAGCGCCGTTCCACGTGAGCATTCGCTTCTTTAGGAAATATATGCTGTGTCCCTGTTCACCTACTTGTAGTATGCCCTAATTATTCTTACAGTATTTATTATTATTTCTTATGTAATGTTTACTATAACACTTAATTGATTAATTCAGTGCAGCGTCGCTAAACACCTCCCTCTGAATTGTGGGTATTGAACTGCACTTTAAACATTCACTAGGAGTAGTACACTATCTGGCTACATACTAATTCTTATTTCGAATAATATTTAGAACGAATAGTAGGCGATGGGACCTAGGGATTGAGCATGATCAACATGTATTATATTGTATTACATCTGCTTAATTTGGTATGTTAACATGTTACAGACACCACACGTACCCCCCGCTTGTATGAGGTCAGTGGAAGAGAGTACAATTTTGTATCGCGTGAGAGCTTCGAATCTGACCTGGCTTCAGGAAAGTTCATTGAGTCTGGAGAATTTGAGCGAAACCTGTACGGCACAAACACAGATTCAGTCAAACAGATTATTAACTCAGGAAAAATCTGTCTGCTCTGCCTGCAACCCAAGGTAAGATTTCTAAATGAAAATAAGTGGGGCTGACTCTGTTTAAAAACTGTATAAAACCATGGTTAGTTTTTCTAAGTTAAGGATATACATACATGCATACACACACACATTTTATTTTATCAGTGTGTTCTTTTTTGGCTTTAACTTCACTACATCCCAATACATAGTACTGTACTTTTTACTCGACTACATTTCATAAAACAACTTTTTTACCTTTAACACTTAAATGCATTAAAATCTAGTATGATCTTGTGTATACTTCAGTAAAAGTACTTGAAAGGGGTAGTTAAGTACTAGATTTTTATATTTAACTAATTAAGTATTAAAATATATTTAATGTGAAATGTAGTTGAATAACATGTATAATATTATGCTTTAAACTGTATTAAAGTAAAAGGAAAACCCCTTGAAAAAGTACAGATAGTTGAAAAATACTTTAATAAATTAAAAATACTGTGCTTTGAAATCTCTACACTCAGAAATCTCGGTGAAAACAGAACATCCGGGTATTTCTAACATACTTGTTTTTCACATACTACTCATTTTGCATACTGATTTCCACATACTATATAGCGTGGAAGTATGCGATTTTGGATGTAGGAGAGGAATCCATGCGTCGCACCATCTCTCCTGTCACTCAAGCTGTGCTCCAATGAAACACCAGGACAAGCACTACGTCATGGCGGGAGGCGGGGCGCACGCGCGTGCCTTTTGCGACCATTCTCTGTTGCGGCTGCATGTGGAGGCGTGTTTGTGGATTTTTTCCGTTTTATCGCTGGAAATGGCATCAGTGGGAGACGCCGGGGCGAAAAGACAGATGTTTTATGATATCGAGTGTGTAATAGATGACTGTGATGGTGAGCTCGGCTACAAGCCTCTGTCAGACAGCGACGAACTGGACGAGTCCGCGGAGGAAGACGAAGCGCGCGAGGAAGGGTAGGTGAACGCGCCTCCTCATGTTTGTGTGCTGCAGATGTTGATGATAGAGGCTAAGTTAATTTCGTATTACACCATTACTGCTGTAGTTCAAGGTCCATATGTGTTTGCATTTCTTGAAAGAGATAAAAGTGCATGCAAGACAGCATCTCAATGAAATAACAGTTATTCAGTCCACACATTAAGTGCATGTTACAGTGTCTGTGAGCTAGTTTGAGGCCATCTTTCTGCTGGCTGAAGGTCGTAAATTTGTTTTGCAGGTTGAATTGTTAATATGTTTTATTTGTCATTGTGTAAATTTTGCGCGGTGGGTTGTAATAGCTACTTTTGATTATTGGGGGTTACCACCCCCATCCCTCGGAAACAACACTGGACAAAATCTACCTTTAACTCCGTATGCATTCAATCTTTATAGTCTTCCTGTAATATATCGATTATACAATATTGAAAATATTGGTGACCTCATCGTTCACCAGGGGGCGTTTTTAAGTTTTTGTTTATTATAATCCTCATCAGAACAAGAAAGCCCCTCCCACAAATAACACCTCTTGAGTGCCGCAGGAATGACGTATTTTTGTAGGCGAACCCGGAAGTTAGCGGGATACTGGTTCCCTCGCACAAAAGCCCATTCATTTTCCCATAGATTTTGGATTATTGCAAGAAATAAGCTGTGTTTAAAGTAATACTCAACTTTCTCTAAAAAAATCACATTCATTTTCTTACCCCATGTCATCCAAAAAATTTTGGTGTCTTTCTTTGTTCAGTCGAGAAGAAATTAAGTTAAAAAAATAGATTTTTCTCAATTTAATAAGGGTCTTATCTAGCAAAAAAAGCAAAAGCTCTTAAACCACAACCTCTTGTCTTGCACTGGCCATGTCACTCAACAGCGTGACCTTACGTATTGTGAGAGCACGTCGAAAGGCCATGCATGACGTATGCTCAGAGGTACCTTTAAAAACATCGATGTATTGCTACAACTCCTTGTAATGAATAACATAAACAGGATTACTACCTAGTGATCTGCCTTTGGACAGAGCGCAGCTCTCTGCACGTGCCCGAGAGTGTTATATTTTAAACAAAAGGGATACTTTGCCTCAGTTCGCATGAAACGCATAAAACTGAACAAATACATAAGGATTACTACTCTGGTTTATGTTTAGACTTTGGACAGATGCGAGAGCGCGTGCACGTGAGACAGAGAGAAGCGCAGCTGCTTATGACGCACCGGTTTTATTTCAGATGCTAGGAGGAGTCCAAGACGTGTGAATTAAGTCCATGTGCGTGCAAGAAGGAATCCTCTCTCTACAAGCTCTCTCGCGTAAAGTAAAGCCCACAAACCCCCATGCGAGGAAAAGCATGCAATGTGCATGTTAATTTGAAACTATAATAATAATAATAAAGGCATATTATTTTTGTCTTTCAAAAAAATAATAATAAAAATCTCGAATCGAATCGTGACATTAGAATCGAAAATGTAATCAAACCGAGGATTTGGAGAATCATGACACCCCTAAAGATTAACTTGTTGGACAAAATGTTTAAGCATCATAAACATTTGTTAAACACAGATCTTATTTTTTTTTTTTCGATAATCCAAAGTTTATGGGAAAAGTTAAAGGCTTTTGCGAGGTAACCAATGTCCTGCTAACTTCCAGGTTGGCCTACAAAAATACGTCATTGCTGCGGCACTCTATAACTAGCATCTAATAATAGTTCGCTGTTGGGATGTTAACTACAGATTATATGAGTCACCCCAGTAAATTTCATACCAAACATAATTTTGGACAATGTAGTCAACAATATGGAAAATTATTGAAAACAGAGTGTTTTTGATGGGCTTATTAATGTTTGGGCTACTACCTAGACATTAAATTGCAGTTTAGACAGATAGAAAATAATGAGAACAATGACATTTTTGATGATGCAACAAATAGCAACTAGCTTATGGCGCTTTTCCATTGCATATCACCCCACGGTTTGGTTTAGTTTGGGTTGGGTCAGCTTACTTTTGGGAGCTTTTCCATTGAGTGCAGTACGTAGTACCCGATACTTTTTTTGTACCACCTTGGTTGGGGTTCCAAGCGACCCGAGCTGATACCAAACGTGACGCGAAAACACTGTAGATAACTGATTGGTCTGAGAGAATCGTCACTACGCGTCATCGCTATAATGTAATTAGCTTTACCTTGTAGTGCTAGCTTGCGCTGTCTCAAGCAAACATGTTGTCATCTGTGCTCTGCTATAAGTTCCCAAAATCCATTTTAGCAAGTTAGCAATGAAAAACATCCACAGGTTGAGAATCAGGGACACCATAACAGTTTTTTTCCAAACTTGCAGTCTGTGGCGGAACATTCGCGACGAGCATGTCAGCATTATATATGCTTAAAGGCACCTTCAATGAGGCTCAGTGGAGCGCATGTGAGACAGAGGTACTAATAAGCGTGATGTGCAAACATCTATTTGTAGTGGCCAATTTTAATTTTGTGGTAGAGTGAGAAATAAATGAATGTATGGGGATGAACAACGCTCTCACTTGTGTGATGTCATAAGCAGCAGCGCGAATAACGACATGCCTATAATCCCTCCTACTACGAAGTGATACTAAACTAGATGGAAAAGCTAACCACGCCAAAGTGAGGTGAGCTGACCCGACCTAAACTAAACCGTGGGGTACTATGCAATGGAAAAGCACCATTAGAGTAAGAGGCGTGCATGCTTTATAAATGCAGCAAACGTTTCAGCATTTTAAAGAGTCCAAGAAAGATGTGTTTTGCTATTTTTGGCCGAAAAAATTCAAACATTCGGTGCATCCCTAATAGTAAACATCTTTAAAAAAACGGATGTGGAATAACGCCATTATAATTACTGGAATTATGAAAGGACCGAACCATTCAAAATTTATCAATGCTATGTTATACATTAGTTTTTTTAGTGTAGTCATCCTTTGCCTAGAATTTGGCATTTCATGAAGAAGCTTCTTAAGATTTCCCCCTGAGATGCTTTTTTAAGCAATACTGAAGGAAATCTATTATGCATTCTTATTGGCTGCTTTTTCTTTATTATTCTGTCCAGGTCATCCATTTCAAAAATATATTTTTTAAATAAAATTTTAGTTTTCTAAGGAAAGCTTTTGATATGTTGGCACAATTATATTTTTCTCAACAAAAGTAATTTGAAACATTTAAGGATATACCTTCAGATTAAAAGATCATGAGTCACATTTCAGGAAAGTTTTCTAAAACTTTTGAACAGTAGTGTATATACATACAGTCAAGTATGTGAATACAAAGTGTGTATGTTATGTGTTACAGGATTGATTCTTCTGAGGAATGGGAACCAATTACAGGACGCTCAAAAGCAAAGAGGCAACAATACACCTCGTCATCAACACCACGCCGGCGGGGCCGACCACGCAAATATCCCCCTTCTCTAACAGCGAGCAGGAGTTTCACTATACACCCTTCTTATTCCCCCTCCGGACCTCGACGAAGAGGCAGACCCCCTAAAGACAAACCTAAAACCGTACTCCTGCCTGAGCCCACCCTTTACCCCCAAATCATCCCTAAAACCATTCCTTATTCCTCACCTTTCCTTAATTCCCGTCCCACCAATAAATTTAGCCCTAATACAACATCTGTACCCCTTCCTAATAATATTCAGTCCATTAAACTCTTAAATCCTAATTCTTCACCCATTTACACTCCTAGTCCTAAATCCATTACATTTAGCATTAATTCCACCCACATACCCCTTACTAATACTGTACCTAGCATTACATTTGCATCTAATTCCTCGCCCATTCTCACTTCTAATCCCACACCCATTCAATTCCGCCCTAATTCCACACACGCCATCACAGTCAACCTGAATTCCTCACCCACGTCTCATTCAACACCGATATCTTCCAGGCTAATCGGTAAACCCACACAAGATGGGCTTCTGTTAGACACAAACACAGTCAACAAGATCAATGATTCGTTGAAAAAAAGGCAACCATTGGAGGAGAAGTGAGTGCAGTTCTTTAACATGTTAAAATACTTGCCTCTTAATAATACATCCACATGAACTGTGTGTGTGTGTATGGTTTGTGTTACAGGGTCGATTCAGTGGCAGTAATACAACAGATTCCAGAGCATGAAACATCACTTTTAGCAAAGAGACCACGACTCTCGCCACCATCGCCTCCAGCCATCACCCCACTACGCCGGAGAGGCAGACCCCGTAAACTCGCCCCTAAAATCACATCCAACTCCTTAGCTGAACATGCAACTGGCCTGATTTCCTCTGATGAACCTGCAACCTTCTCCAATCTCGCAGCTGAACCTGCAGCTGTGTTGAATCCTTTAACCACCTTTAATCCCACTATTGAACCTTTAGCATCCTCCAGTCCGACTTCTGAACCTGCAACCTTCTCCAATCCCACATCTGAACCCGCAGCTGTGTTGAATCCTTTAACCACCTTTAATCCCACTATTGAACCTGCAGCATCCTCCAGTCCGACTGATGAACCTGCAACTTTCTCCAATCCCACTGTTGAATCTTCTACCACCTTTAATTCCACTGCTGAACCTGATGCTGCTTTTAATCTCATGCCTGCGAGGCTTCTGGCCATCAGCCACTTTGACAACAGCAATGAGACAACCACACCATTACGCCGGAGAGGCAGACCCTGTAAACATGCCTCTAAAATCCAATCCAGCTCAGCCGAACCTGCAACGGTCCTGACTCCTACTGCTGAACCTGCAACCACCTTTAATCCCACTATTGAACCTGCAGCATCCTCCAGTCCGACTACTAAACCTGCAACCTTCTCTAATCCAACTGTTGAATCTTCTAGAACCTTAAAGTCCACTGCTGAACCTGCAACCACCTTTAATCCCACTATTGTACCTGCAGGCTCCTCCAGTCTGACTGCTAAACCTGCAACCTTCTCTAGTCCCATTGTTGAATCTTCTACCATCTTCTACCATTCCACTGCTGAAGCTGCAACCACATCCAATTCCACTGCTAAACCTGCAACCACTTTGACTCTCATTCCCACTAGGCTTTCGGCCATCAGCCACAACAGCAACAAGACAACCACGTCACTACGACGAAGAGGCAGACCCCGTAAACGTGCCTGTAATATCAACTCCAACTCAGGCGAACCTGCAACGGCCCTGATTCCTACTGTTGAACCTGCAGCCGTGTTGAATTCCACTGCTGAACCTTTAACCACCATTAATTCCACTATTGAACCTTCAGCCTCCCCCAGTCCAACTGCTGAATTTGCAATCGTATCTAATCCCACTGTTGAATCTTCTACCACCGTTAATCCCATTGCTGAACCTGCAACCACATCCAATTCCACTTCTAAACCTGCAACCACTTTTACTCTTATGCCCGATAGGCTTCTGGCCATCAGCAACAAGGCAACCACACCACTACGCCGGAGAGGTAGACCTCGTAAACATGCCTCGAAAATCAACTCAGCCGAACCTGCAACTGCCCTGATTCCCATTGCTGAACCTGCAACCTTCTCCAATCCCAATGTTGAATCTTCTATCACCTCTAATCTCATGCCTGCTGGGCTTCTGGCCATCAGCCACTTTGACAACAGCAACAGGACAACCACCCCACTGGACTGGAGACCTCATAAACTCGCCCCTAAAATCAACTCCAACTCAGCCGAACTTGCAACTGCCCTGGTTCCCACTGCCACACCTTCAACCACCTCCAATTCCATCAGCCAGTTTGACAAAGGCTGTAACAGCGAAAAGACCACCACCCCACTACACAGGAGAGGTGGACCCCATAAACGCATCTCTAAAGTCAGCTCCAACACCTTAGCTGAATCTGGAAGCCCCCTGATTACCACCGCTGAACCTGCAACTGTCTCCAATCCAACTGCTGAACCTGCTGCAACTGTCTCAATTTCTTCTGAACCTGTAATATTCTCCAGTCCCATTGCTGAACCTGCAACCATGTTCAATTCCACCAGTAACAGCAACAGGACAACCACCCCGCTACACACGAAAGGCCGTAATCACACCTCTAAAATCAACTCCCATTCCAATGTTGAAATTGCAACCACCTCTTCAACCACGGGGCCTCTGGCTGTCTGTGACATTGACAGTCACAGCAACAAGATCTCCAGCTCAGTACCCCGGAGAGGCAGACCCCGTAAACGTGCCGTTAAAATCATATCCAGTTCCATGGCTAAACCTGGAACCTCCTCCAATCCCCCTTCTGAACCTTTAGCCACATTCAGTCCCACTGCTGAACCAGCAACCACCCCCAATGAAATGGAAATCACCCCCAGCTCCTTAGCTGAACCTGCTACGTCCCCCAATCCCACTGTTGGACCTTTAACCACATCCAGTTTCACTGCTGATCCTTTAACCTCTTCTAATCTCATGTCTGCTGGGCCTCTGGTCATCAGTGATCTTGGCAAAGATAGTAACAGCGGGAGGATCTCTGATTCAGGGAAAGAGGACCTGCGTGAGGACTAGTGAGTAAACACAAACACATTCTATGTTTATTACATAATGTTGATTGTATGCAGGACTTTTTATTTTTGCAGAGGGTTAGGTTTAGCATTTTAAGGGTGCAAATGTGTAGTGAATGAAGTTTGCAGTAATAACTTTTTGTTGTGTGTTGCAGTGTGGATTGTGCTGAAGAGCAGAACCCTTTAATGGAGCAAGATTCAGAACATTCAACATCACCTGCGTCAAAAGCACGAAGGGTCGAACTCGCATCTAGACCCGTCTCTGAACCCACCACCATCCCAAATCCTATCGTGACGTCAGCTGCTCACTCTCAACATGATGCCATACCTGTACCCATGCTTAAATCCATCCCTAACTCTAAACATTCATCACGACGCAGAGGTCGCCCCCGTAAACATGTCCGTAAAATCGCCCACAACTCTAAAATAACCCCTCAACCCATCCATAATCCCATGCCCTCTGAACTCACACCCACCCCTAACCTCAACTCAACACCCAGCTCTAAAACCACCTTTGACATCGACCCCAAAGGCAAATTAACATCTGCACAAACTACTTCTGCTCTGGATTTACCCCAGGAAAAAGTAGAAAATGCCCCTCAGCCAGATATGTGGCATGATGTCACTGTTGAGGATGAAGAACCTCTGCTCCCAGATTTCTGTCCGAAGCGACGTCCAGGGCCACAGCTTAGGGAAACAACACGCACTCCCTTGCAGTTATTTCAGCTGTTTTTTACCTCTTCTGTCATCCAGACAATCGTTAGAAACACCAACAGCTATGCTAAGAAGAAGGCAGATGTTTCGAAGAAGCTCAGCTGGGTTCCTCTCACAGTAAATGAGTTTTACTCCTATGTGGCGTTGGTTCTGTACATGGGCTTGGTAAAGGCAGACTCTCTAATGGACTACTGGACAAAAAAACGACTATACAGGTTTTCATACCCACGATCCATCATGTCCCAAATGAGATTCCAGGCCATCTTTTGTAATCTTCACCTGTGTGACCTTCAAGAAGATGAGGAGAACGACAAGAAAAGAGGCACCCCGGATTATGACCGTCTGCTGAAAATCAAACCTCTGTATACAGACATTCTTTCGGCGTGTAGGGCGTACTTTCACCCTAACAGAGAGATTTCAGTACGTGAGAGATTGCATACTTCAAAAACTAGAATGGGACCAACCAAACCGGGCTACAGGCTCTTTGTTCTTGCCGATTTGTCTTCTGGATACAACTGGAATTTCTTCGTATATGACGGAAAGAATTCCACATCACCAGGAAAAGGCATCCGTTATAATTCCGTAATGAGACTGTTGGATCTCAAGTTCCTCGGTAACGGTTACAAGTTGTATACAGACACTTTGTACACCAGTCCAACTCTCTACCGAGATTTATTGCAAAAGGACATCCTCGCGTGTGGGCCTCTACGTCGTACCTTTAGTTTACCAGAGGTTAAGGTTTTGAGCGAGAGCGCTGATAGAGGTTCGATCCGCTGGTGTCGTCAAGGTCGACTTCTGTTTGTCAGGTGGACGGATAAGAGAGAAATCGTCACGTGTTCCACCATGCACAAGGCGTTTGCGGGCGACTTCATCAGTAGGACAGTCAAGGATGATGACGGTGTGTGGAATCTGCGTCAAATACCTGTTCCACCTGCCGTGAAAGACTGCAATAAATACAGAAGCGATGAGGACTCTTGCAACGCCCTAATATGGTATTACAACATCCTTTACAAAACCAAGAAATGGTACAAGACATTCTTTATCCATTTTCTTGAAATGGCAGTGGTGAACTGTTATGTTATTCACCAGCACTTGGCAAAGGCTCAGAACGAGACCCCTTTGAGTGAGAAAGTGTTTAGGGAAACGCTTATATCCGAGTTGCGACGTGCCGGCAGAGGCAAGAGATCCTCTGCTCCTGCCACAAGAGACCCATCCAACAAAAAGCCGTCACCATCGGCCTTATCGGCTCCGACTGAGAGATGCTTGCCCCAGCATTTCGGTTCACATGTTACATCTGAGAAGAGACAGTGTGTCAGATGTAAACTTTCAGGACATAAAGTCAAGACAAACGTATGGTGCTTGCACTGCAAGGTGGCCTTGTGCTTGGTGCCCTCAAGGAATTGCTTTCAGAAATGGCACATTGAGGGACACTCTTCAGTTTGATGATCATGAGCGCATTTGTTGTTTTATATGATGGTGTTAGTGCTTGTATAGTAATGGATCCATTTAGTGTAAATAAAACGTGTATGTTTTTATTCACATTTTTTAGAGAATAGCTGTGACTTTTTAAAGCTACTTTGTGAAATGTTTTGTCGTTGCTGATGTGACAGTTTTACTGAGTTGTCCGTTCACATTCATTTTGAATGAAGTTCATTCCAGGCCCTAAATGTTCTGCTAAGTAAAACAACTTGGATGAAAATCATTAATGGACATTTGTCACACATGTCATATGCTTAAAGTTGTATTTGTGTGTTTTGTTGATGCACTCCATTATATTCTTGACAAGTTTCAGTAAAAAAGTCTTTTAAAAATTTACATATTGTCCTGTCTTGTTGTTTTTGACATGTTTGCTAGTGTCAAAAATGTACTTGTATTCAAAAACCAGTCGTAAAGTTGTGTACAGTGGTCATTTCAAGGATTTCTAGATATTTTTACTGGATAAAAGGATAATGGCAGACTTTATTAAAGGTTCATGTAATTCTTCCATTGTTGGAGCCAAAGTTTCTCTTTCGAAACAAATCAGTTCTTCATGGCTCAACTTGTGAATGTACAAAGTATAAAATACAAGATTACAAAGGAACAGACAGCCAAGAGAAACACGCATACCAATATTCCTCAATGGCTTGATCTGTCTAACATATAATATTCTTTTATAGAAATGTGACATCTGTTGCAGATGTTGTATTTAGTTTTAGCACAAGATTCATTTGGTGTTAAACACTGAGGGGTGGTTTCCAGGACAGGGCTTGAGTCTTGTCCAAGACTAAAATGCATGTTTGAGCTGTCATAACTGAAAACAGCTTACACTGACATATCTTAAAATATACTAGTCAACATTTCAAGTGGATCAAAACCTTTCATAAAAGTTGTCTTAAAATATTGGACAATATGCGTTCTTGTCTTAGGACACCTTTGATAAACTTTTTTGATCCACTTCGAATGTTGACTAGTGTATATTAATGCCATTGTTTTGTCTCCAAAAAACAGTAGTTTTTTGCAAGGTATGTTTGTAATAACTACTTAAATGTCCCATTATAACTAAGGCCTTGTCCTGGCTTAATCTAAACCCTTAGGGACGGTTTCCCAGACAGGGTTTATCCTTATCCCAGATGTTTCAGCTGCTTTAATTTCAAAACACCTTATACTGACATATTTGAATATATATCAGTGCCATTGTTTTGTCTCCAGATGCACACCAGTTTAGTTTATTGTAAGGTTTGTATGAAGGTATATTTGGTGCAAAACAACTGCACACCTGTGACAGTGGAATTTGTATTTGTAGAGATTATCCAGACATGTGTATCAGTAAATTTGAAGTCACAGATGAAGAGTTGCAAACTTGTAGATTTTTTTTCTTTCCCTCAAATACAACACAACAGTTACACATTCACAAATCCTTCAGTGCAGCTGCACAAATCCCATTTTACAAATTACAGATTAAGAAACTCACAAGCTCACGTTTTTTGCTACAATTGCTGCAGTAAATATGGTGCAAAACCTACTTGAACACCTGCATCAAAGTATGTGAAGTCACACACAAATTTTGTACATTCGCAAATCAGTTTGTGCATCTGTGCGATGAGAGTTGCATGTGTGTAAAAAAAATTTTTCACAAATATTTTTTTATTTTTGAAATATTTTCTAGCACAAACACAAGTACATAAATACAACTGCTTGAATCTGCTGCTTCAAGTTTCAAACACTCTTTTTTTGTGTGCTCTCTGTTTTGCACCAAATATCTCGAGATAAGTGGTGCGAAAGTGATTTGTATACCTGTAGGCTATGTTCAGCACTTCCCACCAGGTGGCGCCCGACACTCACTGAAGCAGAGTTTATTAATTACCAGCAATGTTTCAGCAAGGTAAATCGCCTTTATCAAGGTATTATTTTCACCAAGTGGAGAACAATATAAATGGGAGTGCTAATTATACACACATGAAGGTAATTACATACAATATTCCAATGATTCATTAGTAAACAAAATATAAGTTCCATAAATCTCAAACCATCAATATAAGTAGATTAAAAAATACAAGCAGCAAATACACACATAGGCCTACATATACCTAATAGGCTTTAATATACCTAAAAGGCCTCCTGTCTAAGTAAAAATTGGTCCAACTCACCTCACCTTCTAGATGAAAATACCCTCTCAATTCCTATATAATATAATGAAGTTATAGGATGATTAAGTTCAACAAAATGCAGTTGTAGCACTTATGTCACTGCAATCGTAATAACTATGCTACTGGACCAGTTCTAGGTTCGTTGAGTGGTGTATGTTATATTAGAAAAGACACATGAGACATGAAAACTTATATAAATTAATTAGCAGTTTACTGAACAGGAATACAAATGGAATAGGTAAGTTAGTAAGATAAATAGAATAATTAGATAAATATATCAATATAGATGATTCAATAAATATATCAATAAATGTTTACCGTACAAAATTTAGATCAATAAATAATCAATAAATATTTACAGTAAAAGATGTGTCAATAAATAATCAATGTAGATCAATAAATAAACAATAAATGTTTATAGTAAAAGATGTATTTCAATAAATAATCAATAAATATTTACAGTACGATATGTATAATAAATAATTTTAAATCCTTTATATTTAATCTTTTCTTATTTAAATAAGTTTAAATGGATTTAACTGGTTTAAGTATGGGTTTATTCTGGTTAGTTTTGTTCTTAGACCGGTCTATTAAATTTTAATCAGCTCTTTTAGAACAGTTGCTTTAACTATTTTTAAGCTATTTGTTTCTAGTTTTCTTTTGAGTTAACTCTTCTTTCTTTAAGGGAACAGGTAAGTATTTTAGCGTGCTTATGTTAGTGTGATTGTTTCACTTTACAGGGTCTAACTCTTTTTTGCAGGTAAAATGTAAGGATTTTAAATGTTTCTTTTGTTTGTGCAATTGCTATTAGAAAAATACATATGGACCTTGGTATTTATAAAATCCTCTGTACGGCCCTGCTCATGACAATAAGAATCCACTCTCAATAGTGTATGACGAGCTGTAGGTTTTTTAATCGGATCCCTATGTAAAAAATTACAAGCTACCCACAAGTCTAAAAAGCTGATTTGATTTGGGTTAGCATCCAATGTTAAGAAATCAGAACAACTGTTTAGATAATAATAAAAACAATTTAGTTGTTCAGTTACCCGATTCAAAAAGACAGAAATAATCATCCAAATTAGTATATTAGAAGAAAAAGCATGTATCTTAGTTAAATGTAGGCCTATGTGTGTATTTGCTGCTTGTATTTTTTAATCTACTTATATTGATGGTTTGAGATTTATGGAACTTATATTTTGTTTACTAATGAATCATTGGAATATTGTATGTAATTACCTTCATGTGTGTATAATTAGCACTCCCATTTATATTGTTCTCCACTTGGTGAAAATAATACCTTGATAAAGGTGATTTACTTTGCTGAAACATTGCTGGTAATTAATAAACTCTGCTTCAGTGAGTGTCGGGCGCCACCTGGTGGGAAGTGCTGAACATAGCCTACAGGTATACAAATCACTTTCGCACCACTTATCTCGAGATATTTGGTGCAAAACAGAGAGCACACAAAAAAAGAGTGTTTGAAACTTGAAGCAGCAGATTCAAGCAGTTGTATTTATGTACTTGTGTTTGTGCTAGAAAATATTTCAAAAATAAAAAAATATTTGTGAAAAAATTTTTTTACACACATGCAACTCTCATCGCACAGATGCACAAACTGATTTGCGAATGTACAAAATTTGTGTGTGACTTCACATACTTTGATGCAGGTGTTTAAGTAGGTTTTGCACCATATTTACTGCAGCAATTGTAGCAAAAAACGTGAGCTTGTGAGTTTCTTAATCTGTGATTTGTAAAATGGGATTTGTGCAGCTGCACTGAAGGATTTGTGAATGTGTAACTGTTGTGTTGTATTTGAGGGAAAGAAAAAAAATCTACAAGCTTGCAACTCTTCATCTGTGACTTCAAATTTACTGATACACATGTCTGGATAATCTCTACAAATACAAATTCCACTGTCACAGGTGTGCAGTTGTTTTGCACCAAATATACCTTTATAGGTTTGTTTGTAAAAACTGCTTAAATGGTCTAAAAAAACTAAGGCCTAGTCCTGAATTAATCTAAACCCTGTCCGGGAAACTCCCCCATAATCTAAATCACTGCCTCTGAACATCTACTTCATTAAGTTTTTTTGTTAAATTGAATGTGAAATTGAATGTTAAATATGGTGTATATTTTATTTCTGCTTTGTATTTCTCAGTCTCTTCAAGTCGTGCGTTCCTCTGATCTGAAACCATACATCATCTTCATCAGACCTCCTGTCCTGTTGACCAAAGGAGGGAAGAAACACAAGGTATGTTAATATTTTCTTTAGAAACATGTTGAACAACATTTAAAGCTCAAACTCTGTGCACCGGTGTTTACAATGACTGTGTTTTGATTTTGTTGCAGTCTTCACAGTCGCTCATCTGAAGTAGTTTACAACTTAAACATGTAAAATAAACAGCAGGTTAAAGGTGCCGTGCAATGCTAAACTGTATTTATGTAGGCATAGATGAATAATAAGAGTTGTGGTAATGACATATCGTGAGTTTCAAACATGAATGTTTCCTCCTCCTAATGTAAACCTTGTGTAAGTAAAAGACCGCTGGAAAACAGACCAATCTCAACATAACACCAACTGTGATGTTTCAGTCGAGATGTACACCCCAACATTAAATTACACATTAAATTAAGTACAAAGTTAATGCTAAAAACAGTTGTGACTGCTGAGTTAACGCTATATGCTAGTTAATGCTATATGCTAGCGTTTAGGCTGAAGTTCTACTATTGACGTTACATTTTGCAGGTCCTGAACAAAAACAAACTCAGAAACGTCCATTAACAATCTTAATTGATTATTCCTCAAAATCTGATACAGACTCAAACATAAGATCTGTTTACACACACACACAGAGCTACTGAAGGAGAAACAGCCAATCAGAGCAGAGCTCAACATTATTATTCATGACGCTTTCAAATAAGGTAATAATAGACCATTTCATTCTAAAGACAAATTCTAGGGTTGTAAATGGACATGAAAAACTGACTCTGGATCATTTTTGCACTTAATAAAGACACAAACCTTCGGTTTAGATATCAGAGAACAATTTAACAGATTATTACTATTACAATGCATTCTTTGGCACCTTTGAAGAAAAACTAAAAATATCAGGGATCAGCAAACTGATTTCATATCTGGAAAGCCATGGACATCTATACACTTGGGTTTAGAGAATGTATCTTGAAATGTTAGTTGGCTTGTTTTAGGGTAGGGGATTATGGTATTATATACACGGATAAATAATCATTTATTTTCATAGTTCACAGTTCAGATCAGAGTTATCTTGAATCTTTTAACACATCTGAATGTATCTTTGAATTTTTTCTCTGATGTGTCTGTGTGCAGGTCGAGGACACGAGTGAGCTCCTGAAGAATGCCTGTGAGATGGAGCAAAGCTATGGTCACTTGTTTGACGCGGTCATTACGAACAGTAATGTAAACAAAAGTGTCTTTGAACTGATGAAACTTATTAACAGACTGGACACAGAGCCACAGTGGGTTCCTCTCTCCTGGGTGTGCTGAAGGGCTCTGACTGACTCCAGAACAGTTTCTGGTTAGAAAGATGGTGCAAGCGCTGTGTTCAAAGTTATTAAGAGAATGTTTGATTGTCAAGCTCCGCTGAGAACATTCCTATATGGCAAAAAATAGATATATTCAAATATAATTTAAAATCTACTTAAAAAAGGCCAAAAAACATATTTGCTGAAATATATTTTGAAATTTGTTTACAAAAATTTATTTTTCACTAATGTATTTTTTGGCCATTTTTTGTATATTTTGAAATATATTTTTTAACCTTATATAAGCTTTACATTCACATCACATTGGAAGAAAAACTTTGTTGCAAACCTATTAAAATTAAATATAATTTCAACTGCAAAAATGTACTGTAATATTTTGCCATATGGTTTGTAAAATTAGAAATGTATTTGTTGCCCCTGAAATAAATTTTGAAATATGAAGGTTAAAATTAATTGTATATTTAATTAAGTTTTACTTAAAAAAAATATTTTGCGTATATTCAAAACATATTTTAGGCCAGAGAAATAATAATAGTTTTTTTTTTTTTTTTGCTGTTTAGGTTAGTTTGGAGAGGTGAAAAATGTGTCTGTTCAAAATGGCGATACACTTATAAAAAATATTCAAAACATGGCCAAAAATATATTTCCTGAAATATATTTTGGAATATGTTTACAAAAATACATTTTCCACCCATATATCTTTGGCCATTTTTTGTATATTTTGAAATATATGTTTTAACCTTATATAAGTTTTACATTCACATCACATTGGAAGAAAAACTTTGTTGCAAACCTATTAAAATTAAATATAATTTCAACTGCAAAAATTTACTTTATAAAATGTAATATTTTGCCATATGGTTTGTAAAATTAGAAATGTATTTGTTGCCCCTGAAATAAATTTTGAAATATGAAGGTTAAAATTTATTTTATATTTAATTAAGTTTTACTTAAAAAAAATATTTTGCGTATATTTAAAACATATTTTAGGCCAGAGAAATAATAATTGTTTTTTGCTGTTTAGGTTAGTTTGGAGAGGTGAAAAATTTGTCCGTTCAAAATGGCGATACACTTTCATAGGTCAAAAAATATTTTTTATATATTTTAAATATTTTTATTTTTAAAAAATGTATTATATATATAAATATTCAAAACATGGCCAAAAATATATTTCCTGAATATGTTTACAAAAATAAATTTTCCACCCATATATCTTTGGCCATTTTTTGTATATTTTGAAATATATTTAAAAAATAAGTACATTTTAAAGCATTAAAAATATATTCATGTTGCATTGAAAGAAAAACATTGTTTTTGTTATGAACCATAAAACATAACCATTTTAAAAAGGTTCAAATTAAATATAGTTTTAACTTCAAAAATATACTTTGTAAAATTAACTTATATTTAGCGTATATTTAAAATATTGTTTTGTAAATGATACATTTTTGCCATATGGGATGTAAATTAGAAATTATTTGCTTGCCTTTAAATGCATTTTTTTAAATATATGTTGGATATATAAGGGTTAAAACTAAATATATTTCTAAATAAAAAAAATATACAATTGAGCATAACTTTTTACAAAATGTATTTATTTTTATTTATTTATTTTTTGCCGTATGGGCTGTCAGAAAACAATGGTCAAAAATTGTCCGGAGCTATCACTAGTGCAGTACCCTTTAAAAAAGTTCACCTTTGCACATAAAGAGTTCATATTAGTACCTCAATGGTCAATTTTGGTACCAATTGTATACATAATAGGACTTTTTTAAAGGGTATCATCTTGGTGACACCTTAGTTCCTCAGTTTTTCCGTCAGTGTACATATGGTACATGGACTTTCACGGTTTTGTGGGTATTTTCACAGTAGTTTTTTAGTGTAGCTACTGATCGTAGGTAATGATCAGATTTGTGAACAGTTTTTGTAGAACTGCATTTTGTCAGTAAAGTGAATTAAATTCATGATGAAGCTTTAAGCAGACGTGTCCTGACCTGTGATGATATCAATGGCAAAACTTTAGCTTGCTTTAATGCATTAGCTAACACACATTTGTACAGCATTTATTATTCTAGTTAAATGTCCTTTGGTTATTTTAATAAGTGATGCTAACAAATTTAAATGTTACAAATTTGCAAACTAAAGTTGTGTAACTGGAGCTTAGAGATGTGATTCTGTTATCTTTCAATATGAGTCATGTTAAGTAAAGCATCCAAGGCGCAACAAGACATTACTTGTTATCAAGTCCTAATTACGAAAGGAGAGCAAATATCATCTTTAAAATCAATTAAGGACTGAGTCATGTTCATCCAATATAAGGTGTGTTACTATCATTGATGCCATTAACTAAATCTAATCTTTAAGTCTAAGCAGAATGATGTGGCTAACAAATTCACATTTCTGTCCAAGCATGAAATTCAGGTGTAACATCAAAATGATTGAAATTGATTAAATGTTACAAGAGCATATGAACATTTACAACATTTATTGAAATATTTAATCCACAGGAAGTGGAAATATTTGCCGGACCTAAACAATCACACATTTCTCAACCAAATAACTAAAAGGGATTTTGATCATACAAGCACATCAACTATTAACTTATTTTGCCCAACTGTAACGTAAACATGAGATGTGCTGTATGTCGTCATAATCGTCTATCACACAATGGCTAACAGGAAGGGTTGCACTGATTTAATGCATGCAATGACTCCACAAAGTGTGCACAATTCAATGGAATGCTTTTTTAAATTTAAATCTCTTTTGCGTATTACAGTTTTCTGTTTGTCAAAAAATTGTGTTACAGTTTCATTTCATCCTACAAACAAAAAAAATCAAACAGCACCAACAAATACACAGTACAAGCAAATTTCTGGTTTACTTGACATTAAGCTCGGCCTTAAAAGGCACGAAGAATAAATACAGGTGGATTCCCGAAGGTCTGGATTCTCATTCAAACAGCATATCCTCATCGGCCTCTTCACTGAGCATGTTCACGGGCTCTGGGATCGGACCGAGTGCAGCCAAGCGAACAGCGATCTCCTTCTCGGTCCTCTCACGGAGCTGTTTCTTCTTTTCCTGGATCTTCTTAAGCCTGTGGAAAGAGACAACAGAATGTGAGAGCCGGTTGACGTGTCGGTTTCCGATGGGAATTTTTTGGCAGCATCTCACCTGTAGAATTCCTCGCGCTCACGCTCGTCCAGCTCTGTAATGATGTACGTGAGCGTGCGCTCGATACGTGGAATGATCACTGAATGGATCAGAAACAAAAGAAACATTAAATGCGTGCAGCTGACTGTGTGAGGATAAAGCTGTCAGGATTTAAGGGAGGGAGGTCTCATCCTCACCGTGCTCGATGGCATTCACACGCCGGTTGGTGATCTTGATCGCTTCGTCCAATGTGACGAAGGAAGTCTGCGAGTGAATAAGGAACCAAATTCATTCAAAACAAAAACAAATGGGATATTTGCATTTTGTGAACGCAATTGGACATTACCTGCAGAGATGCCAACTCTACAAGAAGCTCAACTGCTTTGGCGTAGTTCCTCTTGAGTCGAGACAGCTGCTCTCCACCCCTGGCCAGACCGGTTAACTCATAACCTACAGACAACCATTGGGGATACTGGTTAGAAACAATTATATAGAGGCCTTTGATATTATAAGAAAAATGCATGAATGCTTACTGTCTCCACCCTCCTGGTAATGTTCAAATACAGGTAGAGTAACACCTGCACACAAATAAAGGGAATCATTTAATCAATTACAGAATAATCACATTGATTTATTTTAAAAAAAAGAGTCACATTGACGCACCTGCAACATTGTCTTTTTTAGCCCTGACCTTCACTTGGGCTTTGTTGACGTTCTGAATGACTGTGGTACTGATGGAGCAGAAATGAAGAACAGGTGAGACCAGACATCAAATCGCTCATGTGAAGCATCATCAACGCTATGAATGTTTGTTTCTTTGTTCGTTTTATTACCTGAAATCACCAGCAGCAAACTTGGCCTCGGCTAAAGAAAAGGCGGCTTCTCTCATCACCTCACCCATCAGTGTCTTAGTCTGGAGGATTAACAAAAATCAGAGGATCATTTCAGATTAGGGTTGCAAAGGGGCGGAAACTTTCCATGGGAACTTAATCTGGGAATTTTGAAAATATTCCAAACTGGAAACTTCATGGGAATTATTAGGACATTTATATAAACTATATCATATGCAAGCATGAATAAACATTACGTTTGGTCATAAGCAGACATCCATGCAAGGTAATACCAATTTTAAAAATGACACTCAAAACTTGGGAATGGTAGTGTGTAAGATTTCTATTTTAAATAAATTGTTCTT
The DNA here is from genome assembly GCF_030506205.2 of Paramisgurnus dabryanus. Classification (NCBI taxonomy): domain Eukaryota; kingdom Metazoa; phylum Chordata; class Actinopteri; order Cypriniformes; family Cobitidae; genus Paramisgurnus; species Paramisgurnus dabryanus. Next base: position 10,511,751 of record NC_133348.1, read on the forward strand.
TTTTAATTCTTTTTAATTAGTTCTTTTTATTCTTTAAAGATTCCTGATACTTGCGCTCATCAAAATGAAAGAAGTCATTTTTTAGACACTACTTTTTTATATTATTTCACCTAACAGTCAGTGTATTTGGGTCATTCTACAGAAATGTCAATTTTTCTGTCCCTAGCCTTTACAGAATTATTACACTTGAAAAACACTTTAGGGTTACGATTTTTTATATTTTAAAATGAAACAATATGTTATTTGAACAATTACATCTTTTTGAGCCATCAATGTAGCAATATTTGATTTTTATTAATTAATCAGAATTCCAAGCACCACAGAAGTGCTCGTCCCCACAGTAATGTACAGAGCGAAAATGCTTTATTTTGAGATCAAAAACAGTGTTTTCTTCCATTTAAAACACAACAATGTGTACATAACTATCAAATATATGATGTAAATTTCATTAAAAAACAAAATGCTAAATAAATATTATAAAATATATAATTAAAGTAGTGGTCCCCTGGAGTTGTGTCACTGGTGTTACCGTTTAACAAAAAAGCTCTTATTTTTAAATAAAAATCACAATGATGACATCACTTGACTTCCTTTATTCAATTTTCTGGAGATCTATGAAGAGAAGTCCATTGTAGGTCTACTGACTCTTTTCAGTTATCAGTTATCTTCTTATTTATCTCATGATTTAGCTTTTAGTTTAAGTCACTGGTATAAACTCCTTTATTGTTTATGAACTGCAAAAAAACTAGAATAGAAAATTGATTAAACTACTTAATTTAGTGAGTATACAATGATTGACAACATGTGGTTTGATACCTTGCAGCAGCAATTTTGTAAAATGCAGTTTTCATGAAAATTGTCAATGTGTAACACCAGTGAAGATTGTGTCACTGGTGTTACTGGTTTTTTTCTTTCACATTAAATAAAATCTTTCTCATGTTACATGATGATAATTTTAAATTCATTGAATTCTGTTACACTTAAGAATTAAGCTTTAAATGTGAAAAAATTTAAAATAATATTTCATAAACACCTTTAATATTGCTAAAGAAGTAAGGTAACACCAGTGACAAAAAAATGGTGTATGCAGTCTTGAAGTACATGCACACAAAAAAAAAAAAAATTAAGCTGTCATTTATGTGTACTCATAAAGTCAAAGAGTAATCTAATAATGTGGTCTAAGTTTAAATGTTAGAAAAAGAAATCAATTTTAAGGCATCTTGCCATACCAAAAGTGGACGTTTCTGTAGAATGACCCATTTGTCTTTACAATGGTATACAATATCTTATAGCTTACACACAGCACAGCGATATTTTAAACTCATTTATGACATGCAAAGATGGACATTTTGACATTATTTTGTGTGCAGGATTCAAAAGATCATGAAAGTACATGCAGGGGGTTGGAAGTTTTTTCAAATTCCCAGTTTATTCCTTTTAATTCCCCAGTTTCCAGCCTTGAAAATTCTTGGAATTTTGCAACCCTATTTCAGATAAATATTGCTAATTTGTTTCAGAGAAATACCGAGTGATATGTTTGCATTATTTCCAGTGTTTTACCGAAAGTGTGCATGAGCAATAAACATAAAAAGCTATTAAGCAATGGCTTGATGCTTTACCTCGATGATTTTTCTGAGAATTTGGCGAAAGCGCATAGAAAGAGCATCTGCTTTCTTCTTCAGCAAACTCCGGCCTGTCTGAGCTCCTTTCAAACGAGCTTTCATTATAGTCTGAGCCCTGATGAATACATACAGACACACACACGTGACGTCATACAGCCAAAAATATCATTATAAACGACTGTGTATTCTAACCTAATATGATTAAACTGTGGATCTCTTAAGTATTAATCTAACAGTTATTTTGTCAAGATATGTCTTAATGTTATATCTTTTATCAATATCTAATAGGTTTATATTATTGCTGTATCTAATACATCTTAAATTTACATCTATTGGGGAAACGAATCATTTTATATTACAGATTGCAAACATTATATTATACATATAATTTTAGGTTCAGTGATATATCCAGCAGACTGTCGCTCACATGACTGTGAATATCATCACTTCCACTTCCACACTTTACTGTCAAATTCTGATTCCCGCAGGATCTCATTCAACATTCACTTATTAAATATACAAACCATAATAACATTTGTATTTAATCTTTTGTCATTTAGCTGATTTCGTGCACGACTATAATAAAGATAATGATGTGATAGTGTTCATGATACTCACATTCTGGAAGGGAAAATGTCGATGCGATCTTTTCCCGACATCTTTACTCGTTTAGTCAAACACTAAATCACACGACTGAGAAGCTTGACTGTTGCGTGTAAACCTAATGTCAATTTATCATAAACCACAATTAAAGGATTAAAATAACATCGATGTGACCCTCATAGTCCAGATACAAGACGTAGGATTTGATCAGCTGACTGAAGGTCACGTGACGCTTGATGAACGTAGACTGTCATGTCATATTTTAAAATAAAAGCAAAAATAGGGTTTCAATCTATAGCATTGAACGAACTTTTAGTATTCCCATGCTTTACACTTCTGTTATAATACATGTTGTGGTAGAAACTTTTATCTAAAGCGATTCAATCTTTGTTTTTTAGTTTGTATAAGTATTTTAAAATATATATTTTCAAATACACATAAACATTTAAATAAATTTTGAAATATGTTTAAAAAATGTATTTTTCCCCAATATATGTTTTTGGTAATTTTGTATATTTTAAAATATATTTTAAAAATAAAAATATTCATTTAGCATTGGAAGAAAACCGTTGTATGTTACAAACCTGTACACATAACAGGTTTTAAAAGGCCAAAATTATATATAATTTTATACAAACTTTTATACTTTGGCCAGAATAAAATATATGTTTTGCCATGGTTTTGCCGAATCGGTTGTAAAATTAGAAATTAATTTGTTGCCCCTGAAATACATTTTGAAATATATGTAAATATATGAATATTAAAACTAAATAAATTTTCAAATTTTAAAATATACGTAATTAAGCTTTACTCTACAAAATGTATTTATATATTTATTTTTATATGTATTTATTTATTTAAAATATAAAAATTTGAATCTGTAGATTGAATCAAAGAACTTTGCGTTGGTAGAAAATCGAGCTACATAAATGCTTGTTATCAAACCATATAAGCACATTATGACAATAAAAGTATTAATAAATGTATTAATATCTAAAGAGGAACGTGGACTCTGCTGTGCAGTTGCTCAACACAAGCGACTTTTATTTTGAAATGAGATTCACAGTTGACGCAACACCCGCGGCCGCCGGTCTTCACCCGTTGCTGCTGGCTTGGCTTCACTCTTTTCTCACAATCTGATCAATGGCCAGCTAACAGCCGCAGACATACGGCAGTTTTAACACATTAAAAGGACTTAAAGTCAGTGATCTGTGACACCTGTCAGGTGAGGTCGTCTTACAGATACGCACGCGGTGATTTTCACAGATGTTTGTGATGATGTGACTGTGGTAAAGTCTGCTGTCATACAGCGTGTGCGCCGCATGGACTCACATCACAAACTTACTGCTGCTGGATTTACTACAGTTATGTGTCTGTGTCTTCATCTGCTCGAATGAAAGAGATCGAGATAGATAGATTAACAGTTGAATTGTTAAATAGATTACTTGATGTGTAGATGAATGATGAGACAGACACGTAAATTGATGAATTGACAGGTTATAAAGTTAGATGGAAGTCCTTTATTGTCATATGTAACGTTATGTAAGTACAATTGATAACTTTATTTAATGTTTGCCTACAGACTATAGACACAATTCAGTATATTACTGCTATGTGCACTCAAATATTCAAATTGTTATGGTATACTTCATAGACATGCATACTTGGATAAGTATACAGTATTGTATAAGTCTGTGGAACTACACAATTATGTACTGCGTGCGGATGGGAAGGTGGTATAAATTATATATAAAATACAGATTTATCCAGACCTGAACTCATCCTGTATTTCCTAAATATAAATCAACATGAGTATGATCACATGCATGATGACAGAGGTTCATTGGTGTTGTTTTGTCCATGTAGAGATGCCGGGCCTCAGCTGTCGGTTCTACCAGCATCGCTTCCCGGAGGTGGAGGATGTGGTGATGGTAAACGTGCGCTCCATCGCAGAAATGGGCGCTTATGTCAGTCTCCTGGAGTACAACAACATCGAGGGTATGATCCTGCTGAGCGAGCTGTCCCGCAGACGCATCCGATCCATCAACAAACTCATCCGCATCGGACGCAACGAATGCGTGGTGGTCATCAGAGTGGACAAGGAGAAGGGTCAGTGTGTGACCGTCCAACATCAGTGAAGAGAGACTGTGTGGGTCTGATTTAACTTAAAGAAATAAAGTTCACAATCTGCTTTGTCTGTGTTGTGTTCAGGATACATTGATTTGTCCAAGAGAAGAGTCTCTCCAGAAGAAGCCATCAAGTGTGAGGATAAATTCACCAAATCGAAAACCGTAAGCGGCTGAACTCAGTCAATACACATGGTGATAAATAAAATGTATAGCTTGAATGCACTGCGAGTCGGTTTGTATAAACGCATTGTCTGCCAATGCATAAATGTGCATCATCTATTCTGTGTTATGCTGCGTTCACACCAGCTGCGGTAGAGGCGTCAAGCGCGAGTGATTTCAATGTTAAATCAATGTAAAGAAATGTTGACGCGCGTCTGGAGATCTTGCAGCGCGAATGAGGTGTTATGCTACGTACACACCAAACGCGGGGGGATCCCGTTACTCGCTCTAGATTACTCACGGGATTGAACTTCGTGTCATGCGAATTTCGCGTTTGAGGTGAATAGCGTGTGTTTTTCGCGGCAAACGCGTCACCCATATCGCATCACTTGCATCACATCTCTTGCATGTCTCTTGCATTTGTATGTAATCTACTCACACAAATTGTTGAACTTGCGTTTGGTGTGTATGCCCCATTAGCTTGGCACGGTAGACGAGATTTCACCGGACGCGCGAATTGAGTGTTGCTGCGGGAAACATGCAAGTTGAAAATTTTGAACTTTGGCGGAAAAACGCGCCGCGTTAACCAATCAGGAGCTTGCTCTAGTAGTGATGTGATTACAAGAGGTGAGCGGAGTTGCAGAAGCCCCTCCCATGGCGCAAATTTTCACGTGAATGTCTCGTTGACTAGAATTTGACTAGCATAAGCTGTCAAATTCGCGTCTACACTGCAAAAAAATATTTTCAAGAAAAACTGTTCTTAGTATTTTTTGTCTTGTTTTCAGTAAAAATATCTAAAAATTCTTAAATCAAGATGTATTTTCTTGATGAGCAAAACGACCCAAGAAAATAAGTCTAGTTATAAGACCAAAAATATCAAATTTAAGTGATTTTGTGCATAAAACAAGCAAAAAAATCTGCCAATGGAGTAAGCAAATTTTTCTTGGATTTCTCTTGAATTTAGTGTTTAAGAAAAATTTTCAAGATTTTTTTGCTTGTTTTATGCACAAAATCACTTAAATTTGATATTTTTTGTCTAAAAACTAGACAAATTTTCTTCGGTCGTTTTGTGCATCAAGATAAAGCATCTTAATTTGAGAATTTTTAGATATTTTTACAGAAAACAAGACAAAAATACTAGGAATTTTTTTTCTTGAAAATAATTTTTTGCAGTGTACCGCGTGTAGTTTGACGTTTGAAAATTTTGAGTGTACTTGCTTCATTCACGCATGAAAGCCGCGCGTGAAATTCTACTCATCAAGACATTCACACGGAAATCCTCGTCATGGGAGGGGCTTCTGTGACTACGCTCGCGGCACGTTTTTCCGGAAAGGTTAAACATTTTCAACTTGCTTGCTTCCAGCGGCACAAACCATTCGTGCGAACTCACTTGCGTTTGACGCCTCTACCGCGGCTGGTGTGAACGCAGCATTAAACTTCATGCATATTTCATGTTTATTCCTTCGTCTGTAGGTTTACAGTATTCTGCGACATGTTGCTGAAGTGTTGGAGTACACAAAGGACGAACAGCTGGAGAGTTTATTCCAGCGTACCGCCTGGGTCTTTGACGAGAAGTACAAAAAACCTGGATACGGAGCTTATGATGTCTTCAAACAGGCCGTGTCGTAAGTGACCGTTATTCACACGCCACAATGTTGAGATCTTCTGCTGAAAACCTATGTTTTTATTTTGTGTGATGCAGCGATCCCGAAATTTTGGATGGGTTGGATCTGACAGAAGAAGAGAGAAACGTGCTCATCGACAACATTAATAGACGACTCACACCACAGGCTGTCAAAATAAGAGCCGGTAAGATTTTTGAATTAAAGTGTCTAAAACCTACTCGCACAGTGTTATCTATTTAGACCGATCGGCATATGAAGTTTCACAAGTGTGATTCTAAAGCATTATTGGCGTGATACTTTGATATACACTGATCGATCTGCTCAGCATCACATAATTTTACGGTTATAAAAATATTCTTTTTGTGAAATTTACACTATTATGATAACTTTATTACAAATAAAAGGTGCAATATGTGATTTTTGCCGCTAGAGCTAAACAACAACAACGGCTGCGGCTTGATGACGCTGTGAAAGATTGTGAAACAATGGGAGTTGTTGCCTTTACTGTCACTGTTGATAGGAATCGATCTGACAGGACTCATGTTCATGGATGATGTAATGAAATTAAAATATATTGTTTTAAAACAAGCATCACATACACTTGACTTAATAAAGTTGAGGGAAGTTTCGTATGAGAACAACAACTTAAACATTTCAGCCCATTGCTTTCTGAATCATTCAGTCGTTGTGTTTTTCCTGCATCATGCAAACAGACACACAAGTCACAAGATAGTTCAACAATTCTCTTTGCATTCATAAAATGTCAAAATTTCAATTTGTGTATCAGATGTTCCTTTCAATCCCATCAACAGATATTGAGGTGGCGTGTTATGGATATGAAGGGATCGATGCTGTCAAAGACGCTCTGAAGGCGGGACTTAGCTGCTCAACAGAGGCAATGCCAATCAAGGTTTGTGTGATCCTGGTTTCTTAAAAAAAAAAAAGTTTAGTCTTTTTCATGTGATGACATCATTAAGCTGTGTCCTATAGATTAACCTGATCGCACCACCGCGGTACGTCATGACCACAACCACACTGGAGCGCACAGAGGGGCTGTCGGTCCTCAACCAGGCCATGGTTGCCATCAAAGAGCGGATCGAGGAGAAAAGAGGAGTCTTTAATGTGCAGATGGAGGTGAGTTGTGAAAGACATATCTGAGAAATACCTAGAAGTTAATCATCATCTGTTATTTAATATTTATCATTCACATATTTTATAGCCCTACCATACCAAAGGATATTATAATTTTTATATAATGTGATGTTTATGAGATCTTAATGTTTGATGTCTGAATGTTTCTCAGCCGAAAGTGGTGACAGACACGGATGAGACGGAGCTGCAGCGACAGCTGGAACGTTTGGAGCGAGAGAACGCTGAGGTGGATGGAGACGATGATGCTGAGGAGATGGAGGCAAAAGCTGAAGACTAAAGACTTCAGAGTCAGGATCCATATGAACTGTTTTGTATGGATGGGATTTTATTTTAGCAATGCATTTACATTTTTTAAAATATATATAAGCACAGCTTCCAGTTGTGCAGATGATTTTCTGATCAAGTGGCCTTTTTATAACCCGTCGTATGAACTACTAAAATGTTCATTTAAATCATGATTTAATGCTCACATTTCAGAAGCTTAAATTCTCTGGAAATGTAAAGTTTAAGCTCTTCCATTTCAACCTGTCAGTAAACTTCTCGATGGTCAAAAGTTATTTCTTTCTCTGAGTTAGACAGATACTTTCAAGATAACGTGTGCAAAACTGACTTGTGTTTTATCTATTTTAATTCACGTTCCTTTCTTGGGATAATTTTCTTGCTTTAAAATTGATCACAATCAGAAAGTTTTCACAAAAGCTTCACCAGTCATTTCATGTTAGATACAGAAAAAAGACATCAAAGTAATGCTACCATTTAAAATGTTTAGAGTTTAACTTTGAATGCTTCGACATTTGCTTCTTTAAATCCTTTAAAAAAGAAGTTCTTACCACCTTAGAAATGAACAAACTCTTTCTTTGTTCATATGTATTATTTTGAATAGCTTAACAGATCACAACATTGACCCAAGAATCCAAGGTCTAAATATACTTACTAAATGTACTATTTTTATGCACTAATTTTGTATCTAATATACAAAAAGTAGTTTTTAGTAGACAAGTTTAGAAACATCTGTGTGTTCTCTTTGCTTTTTGAGACCATTTATTTCAATACACTAAAAATCTAAGTATTACTTGTATTTAGTATACTATAGAAGAACTATAGTTTCTACACTAAAAAAAAGACTTTCTTACTTAGTATGTGTGTCTTGTTTTCAGTAGATATATCTAAAAATGATGCATGTTCATGATGAGCAAAATGACCTAAGAAAATAAGTCAATATATATATACAATTATTTGAAGTTGTGCTTAAAATAAGCAAAATTATCTGCCACTGGTGTGTTTAAGAAAAAAGAAAATATTTTTTTTCTCACCCCTTTGGCAGATATTTTTGCTTGTTTTAAGCTTAAATTTACTTAAATTGTATAGTTTGTATAAAAACTAAATGTATTTTCTTGGGTCATTTTGCTCATCAAGAAAATACATTTTAATTTAAGAATTTTTAGATATTTCTACTGAAAACAAGACAAAAATATTAAAGTCATTTTTTGCAATGTACACTGCAAAAATGATTTTCAAGAAAAAAAAATTCTAAGTATTTTTGTCTTGATTTCAGTAAAAATATCTAAAAATTCTTAAATTAAGATGCATTTTCTTGATGAGCAAAACGACCCAAGAAAATAAGTCTAGTTTTTAGACCAAAAGTATCATTTTGTGCATAAAACAAGCAAAAAAATCTTGAACATTTTTCTTAAACACTAAATTCAAGAAAAATTTGCTTACCCCATTGGCAGATTTGTTTGCTTGTTTTATGCACAAAATCACTTCAATTTGATATTTTTGGTCTATAAACTAGACTTATTTTCTGGAGTATTTGGCTCATCAAGAAAAAGCATCTTAATTTAAGAATCTTTAGATATTTTTACTGAAAACAAGACAAAAAAACTAAGAATTTTTTTCTTGAAAATCATTTTTTTGCAGTTTAATATATTTGTATACTGTAATAAAATGAGCACTAAAACAGACTTGCTAGTATTGAAGTATAGTTTTAGTATATAACATTTCTCAGACTTTTTTCAAACTCTTAAGGCTGTCCCAGGTAAAAAAAACAGTAGTATACTTGAATGTACTTAAAATATACTTAAATATTAGTAAGCACATTTTTAAGGCATTATTTTTATGCCAGATAGTGTAAAAGTTATACACTACAAATATACAAATTAAAGTACAGTTCTACTTCAGTAGTACCTTGAAAAAAGTATACTAAATAGTAGAGATATATTGATATATCAGCCAATAATCAGTATTGGTCACACCATCGGCCAATAGTTTAAAACGGCCATGTTATTGGACAGATAGTCATGTTCAAAATATCCTGTCAATCAAATGAGAACAGGAAAATTCAATAAATTTGTGCTCGGTGTATAGTAAATGTAAAGAAACATTACTAGTTTAATGTTCAATATTAATGCACTAGAAACAGTGAAAAGTTAGATCAACTTGAAAAACAATTACTTCAATTGCATTGTAAAAAATACTTTGCTGCCTTAAAATTTTTTGTTGAATCAACTCAAATTTACAAGTCATTTCAATTTACTATTATTTATCTTGACTAGAGATGAGTTGTTATAACTACAAGTGAGTTGTTATAACTTATAAATTTAAGTTGACTTTTCTCAACTATATAAGTTGTGACAACTAATTTCTGTTGACATGACTCATAAATCTGAGTTGATTTAACAAAAAGTTTTAAGGCAGCAAAGTTTTTTTTACAGTGTGGTAACACCTTAAAGTTTTCAAATTTTCACCTAAGCACGTTGAAAAAATATAAAATGTATGCAATTTATTAAGTTGATCCAAATGTTCACTTTTTAAAGTGTGGTCATTACATTGAAAATTAAGTCTTCACAATTGAGTTAATGTAACTACCGAACTATATTTTCTTAATATACAAAATTAGTCAGTAGTACTCAAGTACAAAATTAGTGCATGTTGCTGAAATCAGAAAACTAAACATGAATAATGTACACACTTTTACTAAAAAAAAAAAAATGATATCACTTTTATTGAAAACACATCCACTGTAAGTACAAAACAAAGACAATCGTGTTCATGTCAATCAGTTCAGCCCGAGACCTTCTAAACAGTGTTCAGGTCCAATCCACTTCTGTTTATAAGCAGAACAACTGGGGAAAAACTCTTTGGTACGGTTGGAGGGCTACCAAAAGAACAAATCAGTAAAATAACACCCCAGATGATTGGCAACTGAGAGAGAGTAACAATTTACAATGGGTCACCGAACTCAAAGACCTGCTACTCTAATCAGGCAAAGACGAAGCTAATGTGATGGATTTAACAGGAAGACCCTGAGAAATCAAACCTCTTCCTCTCAGTGGTGAAACTCAAGTCAGTCTTATAGAGGAGAGGAGGAGGCTGGGATGTGAGAAATTAAAACTTCAAAAGAATGCTCGAGTTTTCCCAGGTTGTTTTTGAGCATAGATCAGCTCAAACAGCAAGTAAAATGCAAGTTCATTCGTGTCGAGTGCTCGTTCATTTCCCAAGTCCGATCTTCTTGGCCTCGGTTTCATAAATCAATAACCTCCACATTTTAACTATAAAGACTTCTGCCTCTTCATCCAGCACCTGCAGAGAAACATTTCGACAGTGAGATATTTTAGCTAAACGGTGCATTAGAAATAGTTTGATTAACCAAGTATGAAAGACTTCACCTACCATAGCAACATCATCTAAGATGCCTTGTGGAGTACTGTGTGCCATAACCTGAGAAGAGAGACAAACAGTCACTGTTAAAATACTTGACATACAACTCCACTACAAGATTTAAGACAAGTTACACTGCATGTCTTTAAACATTAGCTGATCTCTGTGCTGTTCAGACTACAGGACTTGATCTTGATCTACAGGACAAGTCTTTGAGGTGTTCACACTATGTGAACTGAGAACAACACTGTCACCAACCAGCTAAATCACTCCTCAACTTGGCCTATCTTTGTTCTTACCCTCACAAGCGGAAATACCCATGACGCAGTTTTTTTTTTACTTGACAGGAGGGGTTCTAGTGGACCAATCAGACTTTTTAAACCGTTTGTGCAGGTTGATGTTTTTTAGTGCGTTAGAGATTGAAGAATTTGGTTCATTAGTTGTTGCTATTTGGGCTGTGAAAAGTCATTGGGATGCTTTTGGACCCTGACAGGATAATGACAGAAACAAAAGCGCAAACGGATAATGGTTAATAAACGTTTCATTTTCTTTAATATATCCCTTTCCCCAACATGATTTTTTTTAAAAGTTGCTTGCCAGTATTTTTTGTGATTTTCACATAAGTTTCACAAAATGCCTTTCAGAAAATTTTCTTTCATAAAATATATAAACAAACACAATATCACATAAAAGAACAAACTCTCTACTTTAAAAAAAAAAAAGGAACAAAAAAAGGGAAAAAGTTTCATCCTATCTTCATTTGTTCTCTTTTATCACCTCTCAAATATGGGAAGGTTTCTTCAAAAATACAAAATTGAGCAAAAAGCTGAAATAATCGCATTTTTGTTAAGGAACTTTGTTAGAGATCAGATTCAGAATGATAAACAAAACATACACAGAGTTTTATATATTTTTGAATTAGTTGATGCTTCAGTTTTTTAAGTTGGGTAAGAGCGCCACCTAGTGGATAATACCTGAAATATAGATTATCGTTAAAACTTGTCAGGTAAGCTTCATTGGCAAGGAAGCGTTTTCTTTTTCTCTGAATTTAAAAGTAAGAGGGAAATCCAGGTTTTTATTAATGTAACAACGCATATCACTTTCATCTCATATAGCTTATTTATTTTGTTAATAATTAATAATGTTTATTCTCATCAAGGTCTAAAGTTGAAGATTAAAAATGTATCTGTGGCAGCACATCCCTGAAGAATCAATTTGTTTTGTTTGTTTATGTTGTTACATGTAAAGATGTTTAACTCCGTAAAAGCTGCAAAAAATTTTTATTTAAGGCTTAAAATATCAAAATCAAAAAGATTACTCTGTAGTAATGTGTGGCTTATGAACATTTAAAACTACACTTCTGCATGTGAAAACCCTAATTTAGTGCCGTATTTAAAAATAATAAGTGAAAAATGTAGTGAAGTAATCGTTTATGGGGTAATGTAATGGAGTAATCGTTCAAGCCCAATTAAGCGATTATGAAAATAATGGTTAGTTGCAGCCCTAGTAAGCTGCTAGTGATCTGCTTGGAAAATCCCCCAAAAAGAAACAACAAAAAATATGGGTGAAAGAATGGATCAGCTGTATGGGTACCTCAACCCATGCCTTACTCTCATTAGCTATAGCTCATTTGTCTGGCATTGGCGAGCCTGTTTATGTGTCGTTAACTAGTTCACACAAGTTAATAGGCAAGTACAAAACGCACAATGATTTGCCCCCGATTACATCCCGACCGGTTGGCAAGCCCAATGCATTGCAAATTGGGGTTAAATCTAGCTTAAAATCCTGTTGTGTGATCTTTGCATAAGCTAACTTCAGAACACGATGAGAAAAGTCAGCACATCAACAGTAAATGAATGAATGCAGCTATTTACCTTGGAGCAAACAAAGTCAACTAACGTGGCCTCTTCTTCACCGATGTATTCTACAATCTTCTTATTGATCCACGGTCGAATGCGCTTCTCCATCAGAGCCTGTGCACAAACAAAACACAAACACATCAGTGCCTGAGAAATAAAGAGAGTTTGATCAGAAGCCATGAAACACAAGCAGACGTCTCACCGTGTCAACGACCGACCAATCCAGCGGGTAATTAAAGAGCTCTGGTTTGGCAGTGGGGATCTTCTCGATTAGAGTCTTGATGTGTTTGCGTTTCTCCTCCGTGTTCACTCCTTTACCTCCTGCGGCCCCGCCGTCACCTCCCTTCTCCTCATCCTCATAGTCTAAAGGAACAAGCTTCCTCTTCCGAGGCACCTCGTCCACCTCGTCGTCATCGAAGCGGTTAAATACGCTTTCCACCGGCAGCTTCTTCCGTTTGGCAACACTTGGCTGTCCCGGGCTACCAGTTGCACCCGCTGATAAAATAAAACAATTCTTAGTAAAAACTAACTTGTATCCATTCTTAGTCAAATCTTCATCAAACTCACCAAGTTTGAGGCTCAGGCCGATCTTGGGCCGGTTCTCATCCTGTGGCAGGATATCAGGAGGCGAGTTCTCGTGAGGAATGATGATGCCGCAGGGCGACTCTTCTCTGGGCGTGTTGGGTGTGCCGTTACCACTGGCCGAAGACACGGACGGGGCGGCCATGATGGGTCGCATAGTGGGCTTGAGGCAAGGTTTAGGCTCCTCCTCATCCTCTATATCCTCCCCCTCCTCAACATCATCATCATCCTCGGACATTGCGCGTACGTGTGTCTCCGGGGCTGCCTTGCGTCTGTCTCGGTCTCGATCTCTGTCTCTTTCTCGCTCTCTTCCTCTGTCCCGCTCATCTCGAGAGGGTTTGTGCTCTCGCTCCTCCTCCGGCTCGGGCTTTATAGGTGGCTGCCGCAAACGTTCCGCTTCTTCCTCCATCTGATAACACAAACACACAGCAAAGAACAATGTTAACAGTTAATACCAGAATATAACAGTATATTCACATATGAACATTTGAACAATGACATAAATAAATCAGGGAGCAGAATAAAGAAAACAGGACAGTAGTAGACTCACTCTTCGTAGCTCAGCATCTGGATCAGGGTGTCCCTCCGCCAGCAACCTCTGTCTGATCTCCTCATGTTCCTCTTTCTCTCGTTTCCGGTCACGATCATCCAGCTCGATCTCCTTTTCTCTGTCCCTCAGTCGCTTCTGAAGAGCGCTGCCCCTGCAGTGCAGACAAACAGGACAAAGCACTGAAATCATCACAGACCATCAGCTGCATGTCAGGCTCAAACATGCTCGACATCTCCAGATCAAACACATTTCAAGGAGTCGGACTGAGAAATGACATCACGTCTGCAAGCAACAGATAGTACCTAGTGAAACTGGATTTGTCTCATCAAAATGTTTTGGGAACCTTACAAATTTACCTGCATAAAATCACAATCTTAGCCCTTCAAGTATGAAGTAAAACAGAAATGAAGTTCATTTGCATGTGTGTTAGTTGCTAGCTGAAATGTGCAACAGACTTCAGGTATAAGATCTCCAGCAGGATCTGAATGCCTTATGGAGTTCTGATGGAACTCACTTGTAGTATTTTGGGTCATCTCTGTCATCATCATAGTCCTCCAGAAACTCTTTGAGGCGTTTACCTTCTTTAGCCTGAGAAAGAAATGTTTTTTTTATTTAAAATAAAGTATAATAAAGTCATTAATCGTTTTATACATAAACACAAGCGTTTACCATTTCACGGCGGCGCTCGTCCTCTCTTTCTGTCTCCTTGGCGTAGTCTCTGGCCTTCTTCCTCTCCCTGAGCTCCCAGTTCTTTAAACGCTGTTAGATGATGAAACAAATGAAACAAACGTTTAAGTCAAACAGGAAATAAAAGGTACAGAACCATTATAAACCTGATCTGAAAGAGTAAGGCGACAGGTCACACACAAAGGCTGCATTTACACGGATTTTGTGCTCACATCTGACACAGATCGGATATCGATGCATGTGTGTAAACACAAAAAACTAACAGAGATCAGATTTTTTTCTTATGCGATCTGAGCCACTTCCAAATGTGGATTTTTATCGGATACTTATCCGATATCCAGACATCTGAACTACGTTTAAACACACATATCCGATTCAGCTTGATTTTGACTTCAGTGTTACACGAAGGAGGAGTTAAGCGTGGCTGCAATGCCGGCGCAAAATAAGGAGCATTAAAGCCAAGTATTAGGATTTTAAGGATCACAACAACCGCAGTATTTAGGACAAAACGACTTGCACATTTTATGAGAAACTGAAGCGAATTTTGGGCGATAAACCTAGCTGCCGACCTCCCGAAGTTCTCAACAGTTTTTCAGAGGAAGACGTGATGACAGAGAGACAATGTGGATGATAATCATTTATCGAAATGAAAAAATGACATAAATGCACATCCCTAGAAAACACATCTTAATACCAAGTGTAAACAGCCCCAGAGAGACAGACAGACAGACAGACAGAGAGAGAAAAAAACTTACACACACACTGAGAGAGAGAGAGAGAGAGAGAGAGAGAGAGAGAGAGAGAGAGAGAGAGAGAGAGAGAGAGAGAGAGAGAGAGAGAGAGAGAGAGAGAGAGAGAGAGAGAGAGAGAGAGAGAGAGAGAGCGAGCGAACGGTAAACACAGAGATGAGCACACACAGACACAGAGGTAGACACACGCTTACAGAAAGACGTACACATACACAGACAGATAGACAGACAGACAGACGTGTACACACACACACAGACAGGTGAAGACAGAAATACCTCTTGATAGGCCGCCTCCTTCTCTCGCAGCTTCCTCTCCAGTTTGCGCCGTTCATACGCCTCCTCCTCATCTTCCTCCCGATCTCGTTTCTTCTCCTTATCTCGGTCTCTGTCACGACTCTGTTCTCTGAAAACGTACAGCGTGTGGGATTAAAAAAAATTTCATTCTAAATCAACTGTATGTTATTGGTCATTTGTGGCGGTGACACGGTACAGATCCGGTCGTGACGTGGTGCGGTTACCTGGATCGGCTTCGATCTTCGTTGTGCTCGTTTGTTCTGTCTCTCTCCCAGTCTCTCTCTCTCTCCCGCTCTTTGGTGCGCTCACGGTCCCGGTCTCTTTCCCTCTCCCTCTCTCGTTCTCTCTCTCTCTCCCGTTCCCTCTCACGATCCTTCTCTCGCTCTCTCTCCCGTCGCTCACGTTCCCTTTCCCTCTCCTTGTCTCTCTCCCGCCGCTCGCGCTCCAGCTCCTGTCGCTCTTTCTCTCTCTTCCCCTTCTCCTCCTCCAGTTTCTGCGGGAAAGCCGGGAGGGAGGTTTTAGATCATTAACGGTTCACAAAACACACGAGACAAGCGCACAGCACAATATAACTTTTATAGAGAAAGTGGTTTACAGTCCCTGTCCTTCACACGGTCACCTGTATACAGCACGGTCCAAAAGTATATTTGCATCTCATCCTCTTTTTTATGAGAAAAGATTTTCAGATATTTGGACCTCATGGTATAATCGCTCGACAAGATGACAGAAAACAAATGGAGTCGTATCTTCAATTTCCAGACACGCTCCGCATATTCAGGAAATTCTGGAAACCACTTTTTAAGCTATAAATTCAACATATCAAACAACAGGATCAGAATAAGCGCTGTACTGTCCATGTCATCACATGAGCAACAGAAAGAGGCTTGAATCCTTGTGAAACTAGTTGTTTTGCACTTACAGGTGTTGACTAGCGACTCTGAGCGCCCCCGTTGCCCTACAAGCCTTTATTGTATAGGCCTGGGAGGAAAAGCAGGTCAAAGGATTCACAGAATCAAAATATATATTTTCTTATTATAAACGCAAGCTAACAATCTCAAAAAATTCCAGACATTTTGAAAAACCATCTGACAGGAGCATTGCATACTGTTTTGCTTTGTAGCTCTTCTGGTTTGGAAATAAAAGACAACAAATGTGTAGAAACTGCTTACCCACACGGGGGACGCCACAGGATCCCAGAAGATTTGACTTTGGTGATAATGGCATATAATGGAGAACAGCACAACACCCAAGGCTTTTATTCATGCATCAGTAACAGCTCTCATAAGGCAGAAGAAACACTGAAGGGCTTTTATTACCTTTCATCTCCATTATTTGAGAAGCAAATTAGACTTTTATAAAGAATCTGCCCTCACTGTTGGGTTGCTTTCTATGAACGTGATTGACTTAACCATGGGTGTTATGCAACTGTCAGCAGAAGCAAATAAAACGGGTAAAGAGACACAAATAAAACATCAGGAAAAGCTGTGAAGAAATAAGTAGACAGGACAAAATTTTTACTTATTCTGTTTTTTGTTTACTAGTGGTTAGGTGGTTGACTACTGGTGAAAGAGCCTCAATAGTTTGATTTCTACAAAAGTTTGCGCAAAACTTAAGTGTTATTTTCTAAAGTAAAAAAAATTATATTGTTTACTGATGTTAACCGCAATTTTTTGGTCTTGTGAAAAGTCATTCCAAAAACCATGACGAGTGTTTCGTCTACAAACGGTACCGCGCATTCTGACATGCCGACAATCAAAAATAACGCACCATATTTAACTCTTTCCCTGCAATTAAGGAGTTATCTCGTCAATTAAAGCAACACTATGTAGTTTCCATGTAAAAATGACTTACAGCTCCCCCATGTGGTTGAAAAGCGCAACAGTGCCTGGTATCAGACACTCTTCTGCAGGCAGGGGGAGGGGCGGGGCTGTGTTTCCTACCCTCCACCGCCACTTTCAGAGTGTGCTTGTAGCAGCTAGGAGGCTGCTCATGTTGCAGAAACAGTACAATTTGTCCAGTTAAAAATTGTTCTATCACTGAAATAATTTTAGAGACATTATTTTAAGGAAAAAAAACTACATAGTGTTGCTTTAAGACAAAACATTTCCCTGCCGATGACGCTTTCCTCAAGTTTTTACGATAATCTGTAATTACACTATTATACACTAGATGGCGCTCTTACCAGTGTTGTTTTCGTCAACAATGACGATAACTAAATGATTTCGTTGACGCACCTTTTTTTATGACGATAACGTGACGATGACTAGCTAAAAATGGCTCTAAGGTGACGAAAACATGACGAGACGCTTTCAAGTTTTCATTGACGAGATGGAATGAAAATTATTCTTTTCGTCACCTAAATCTTAACTAAAACTATGAAGTTTAAGTGACTACAATGTGACTAAAACTAAAATGCATTTTCATCCAAAAGACTAAGACTAAAACTTAAAGGGATGCCAAAAACAACACTGGCTTTTATTTATAACAAACTGAAGCAAAACATTTATTTAATATTAATTTAATTTAAAACTCAGTATGTTTTAATTATAATTCCGAATCTGATCTTTGACAAAATTCCTTAACAAAAATGCAATTATCTCAGCTTTTTGCTCAAAATTTTGTCTTTTTGAGAAAACCTACCCATATTTAAGAGGTGATAAAAGAAAACTAATGAAGATAGGATAAAATGTTTTCGTTTGTTTATTTAAAAGCAGGATTTGTTCTTTCATTTGATATATTTGTATGTTTATATATTTGTAAAAGAAAATTTTCCTGGAAGACATTTTGTAAAAATCACAAAAAATGTTGGTGGTCAACTTACAAAATAAGTTGGCGGGGAATAAGTTGATGAATGATCATGTGACATGTAAATGCGGAAAAAAAGTTCCATTGCAGTTTTGCGATTTTGCCTAAAAAAACCACCCCACCCGAGTGTTAAAACTTTTTGCGATTTATGCAAAATTGACATGTTTCCATTGGGCGCACGGCTAAGGGGGACTGCGTTTTGTGCACCATGACAAAACTAAATTCTAATTGCTTAGAAAAGAAAATATTGAAAAAAATCAAAACAAGCACACATGCTAAGAAAAAGAAAGTGTGCAAGCAGGAAAAAGAGATGAAGGGTGCTGTCACACGATCACACTTAAACTCATACCTGTAGAGTCTTCAGAGCGTCTGCGTGCTGTGGAAGGGCGCCCCCTACTTTCACAAGAGCCCAGTGGGCCAAGTCACTGTTATTCATGTCAGCAGTATATATACTTTATAACCAACATCACTTTTACTAGCAGACCTGCACAGGTTCACTGGCCGCCAATGTTTATAATATAGTAGCATTGAAAGTGATGACCTACTGAAGATAATCTTTATAAATCATCATCACCGATTGATGCACTTTCTCATTGAAACAATCCAGATGAGCCAATCGTGGTCCAAACTGAGTTTCTGGTGCAGTTGCCCCTGTGCAAATCCTCCAGAAGGGGGCGCCCAATACAAGTAGAAAAAAATGGAAAGCTCATACTTACATCCTATCCTTGGAACTTTTTCCAAAGCTGTGAGATTCATCTTGGTTTAGTCACCATATGATCTCTATCATAATGGTGGGGTTTAATCAATAGATTAGCTTTTAGGGAACTTCACAGAACGTCTATGCATTGTATGTGTGACTCTTAACATGGAGCCACGCTATACTTTACACAAGCCAGTTATCTGTGATAAAGATGTTCTGGAACAAATTTAGTCCAAAATTCTTTGCTGTATTATCTAATGATGTTTTAGATGGAATTAAGTCTAAATGTTGCACAATCACTTCTCTTGTAAAATATAAAGAAAATGTAAGGGTTTAAATCTATTCAAGCATGTGTGTTGGAGACCTAAGCTGTTTGCATCTACCTGTGATATGAAGTAATTTAGCATGAATGTTACCTTATGGGTATCACGAAATTTGTTGATCTCTCTGGAAATCAAATCTCTTTTGTCATCTTCCATGTCAATAGCATTGATGTCCTCCTAACCAGCCAAAGATGAAAACAGGGAAGATGGTTAGTCTGGTTTTGTACTATGAAGTTTTGATGTTTTTAAAACCATTGCATGTATAATTTATATATATATTCAGTTCTCTGACTTTACAAAACATCAGACTGTCAAATGTTCAGCATAGATGCACATTAACAAGAGTGAAGCTGAACTTTAGACAAACCTCTTCCTTTCTGTCTCGTTTCTTTTTGCGGCGATTTGCTTCGTCGTCCTGTGATTGAGCGTTCAGCTCACTTGAATATTCTTTAATGAGGCCATCGATAGCACCTTTGACAATCTGGTCGCGCTTCTTGGTTTCTTCGTCCAGGACCTCTTCCTCATCCTCGCCGGCTTCTTCCGCTTTTCCATTCTAACAGACACATCACAAAGTTCAGTATATTGTTGTGCATTTATAAACTTAGAGAGCATTTATATATTCAGCAGGCATTTTTATTCATAGTGCATATGTATACATTCTTCTTTATCAGTATCAGTGTTCGCTGTGAATTGAACACATGAATTTCCACTGCAGTAGCGGCTGTGTACTTACTGTACCTATATTCAAGTTATTAAAACTAAAGCCAGTGACATTTCACCATCAATTTTATACCACACCAAACACGCATGTAAGCATCAATGTTTTTTCATTAAGTGTACTGATTCAGGTTTTTCCAGTAATTCAAGTAAACAATTAATATAAATGCAATAGCTGTTTTATTGTAAGTCAAACTGACAGCCACCTGTCAATCAGCGAACCAAAGAATGGTCCAATTATTAATATGTTTATATTTTAGTATTAACATCGTACCAAGTCAAGCTCACACTACAGTATTCCCGATAGGATTTTCCTCCTGAGAATCATGCCATGATTTTTAAATCTTGTTGTGCAAGCATGTTTAAAGAGCACCTATTTCATTGCTAAAAAACTATATTTTGAGTATTTGGTATAATAAAATACGTTTGTGTGATTATGGTTTAAAAAAAGATTTTTTCCACATACCGCACTTTTATCAGCTCCAGATTTCACGGTCTTCCTGAATAGCACATATTTGAAAAGCTCTTTGTCCCTGATTGGTCAGCTAATCTGTACATTCTGATTGGTCTGAATACCTCTGACGTCAGCCGGAAATGTGACGCTCCTTATCATGTTTGAAAGATTCGCTCACAATGCAATGCTGACAGGAGTTAACTTATAGATTGCGAGTCCGAAGCGGGATGAATTATGATAATCATTGTCTTTTGTCTACATCACAAATCCCAGGAAGTAAACTGTTGACTACAATCCGTGTGTTTTTTGTAGTCCAAGAAAAGAGATTTACGTGGGAGACGATAACTCGCGTCATCATTTACTTTGGGGTTTGTACCTTTTGCATATCGTTAACATGAACTAATACACACTTACACACCAATAAAAAAATTCCAATCGTGAATCGGACCATTGGTGATCTTTAAAGTGACAATTCTGATTTTTTCCCTTATGTGGCATAGACGAATGTGTAAGCAAAAAAAGCATAAATTTCGATATTCTCTGATTGGTTTCAGGCCTCATTCATATGTGGAAATAAATCAGATACGCGTCGTGCGGCATTGAAAATGTGACGCAGGCAAATGACGTCAACTTAGGTGGACACCACACGTGATCACATGACTCTTCTTGGCAGCGCAATGGAGGATGATGGCTTCACTTAGTGGAGAAATGTTGAAATTTCTGTATTGTTACAGAAATAAAGCTCTATAATATTGTCATGATGTCCGTCTGCTATGGTTTAAGCTGTTCTGGGTCAGTCAAGTCTACCTTGAATTGTTTGCCAAGTGTTTAGTGTAAATGCAGATATCGGATACTAGTCGCTTTTAGCAGATGATTTAAGTGGGTCATCCAAAAAAATAAAATCGGATACAGACAACAAATCGGAATTGGGCATCGAGTTTTGCAGTATAAATCCAGACAAAATCCTGTAATGTGAGCCCTGATTTACACCACTGATCTGAGGTATGAGAAGTTACACTTACTCCATTCTCACTGGAGCTTTTCTTCTTTGCCTTCCACTCATCCAGCTGAGCTTTAGTTTTGGCATCGACTTTAACCAGCAGTTTCTTTTCTCCGACCTGAAGCTCGTGTAGCAGCCGTAGAGCTCGTAAAGTAGATTCAGGCTCTTTATATTCACAAAAACCAAACGCTGGGGGAATAAACACACAAACTATCTGTGAGGAGCCAGTAAAACATCATGACCTGTGCAGATTTACCCTAACATGATATCTGATCAGGTGCTATATGGATGCTTGTCTTATCTTACCTTGAAGTTTCCCTGAGGCACCCTGAACACGCTTCCAGCTCAACACCAAACCACATTTCTGAAACAGAAGCACTCAATATCAATACTATGATTGGCGTATGGATAAAAACCTTTATTATAGTGACCAATAAATATATGATTATTATTGACATCATCATCATCATCATCATCAGATCAGCAGTGATGTGTCATACTCACAGCCAGGAGCTGTCTGATAAGCATGTCTGATGCTTTCTCAGAGATGTTACCCACAAACACAGTGGTCGTGGGGCCGCTGTTGTCATCATCTTTAGCACGAAGGGCTGCACTTTCTTTCCTGGGAGCAGCAACTTTACTCACCACAGGCATCGTTGTGGGCACAAGAACCTGATCCATTAGATACACATTAGTCAACTGTAAATGGTAAAATTGTGTTGGCTTGTTAAGATATAATGTATTAAACATTGCACAGTACATGATTTTCTTGCATCATCACTTAAAAAAGTTCACATTTAAATCATTTGTAATTCAAATGACAGATCTCTGCATGTAATTTTTTATATATTACAGACATCAACACGGAAAACAGCTGAATGAATGATATTCTTTAAATAATGAGGAAAATTACCGCAGGGGCTGGAGCCATGATGCCCATGTGGACGGGAATCATTGGGGTCCCTGTGAATAAATTCACAACATCAGAACAAATTTAGCCTGATTTGAAACACTGTCATGGTAGAGATATTCACCTAGCAGATAAACGGTTGTACCACTTGAGATGTTTGTATCTATGGGGTACACAGAGAAAATGACTAATACTGCAAGTGGACATAATCTTGACATTAACACATGTAAATCACTTGCTATACTGCTTGTGTTCAAACTCTAGCGCTTTAGTTCTAGTTCTTAATTTTTAAAACACACTTCAAAAACCTCACAAGACTGACCAAAGTGTTGTAAAGTAGGGATGCACCGCAATAACGTCACAGTCACACACATACTCACCGTGAAAGCAGCATCCGAGCAGCTATCCAACAGCTGCATTAGTTTTATTCCCGGAATTAAAACGTTATCCGTTTTACATAAAGACAGCCCATGCCTATAATGATTCCTGCCCTGCATCCGCAAATGACACGTTGATATTATCCACCAGTTCACCCGCCCGTGTGCAGGACTCACACCTTAGTATGATGCATAACTGGAGAAACTAACTAGCTTGTCTCGACTTTTCCGAACATTGTAACTTTGTCGCACATCTGTAGTTTGAACCATGTTGGTATATAGTTAATGATGTCAAGTAGTGGGTGGAGTACTAAATAATCAGTTCAGATCCATTTAATGACAGATTATTGCTGTAAATAACGTAGATTGCATCTAAAAACTGCTTTTGTGGTCATGTTTTAGTTCTCTGTTTAATTTCAAGTTATTTCATTCATTTGCAAGTTTCCTTCAACTTCACTCATCCCAGGGATTCCCCAGGGTCTTAAAGCTCGTAGCTAAGTTTACAAAAACAGCGCTTTAATTTTGTTTACAAACTAAAGGCATAAAAAGATCTGTTCAAATGAAAAAAGATTGTGTAATGTAGTGCAGTTTGGGTGAAAGTGGAAGGTTTTAAAATTTATTTTATGATGAAAATATAATGTTTTATGAGAGAAAAGTGGATTTTTGTTTGTAGCTTATATGATGTCAATTATAGTTCTTAAAAAAGAAAATCACCTAAATTAAATTCAGAAATTTGTGAAGAAAATTGCAATCGATGCATCTCTGCTGTACAACATAAAACAAACAACATAATACAAAATGGAATTAAATAAAAAGTGTATTTGTGTAGTTCAGAGCTGGGCGATATTGACAGAAAATCATATCTTGGTAATATATTTCTGATACAATATCTAAACTCGATATACTGCCCAGCCCTAGTGTAGTGTGTAACTTCTGTATCAGTTTTAAAATGTTTTTCGAAAAACCATTCATAGCTTTTACACACTAGTGATCGACAGATATATTGCAGTGGACTGTATTAGTCTTATTTTTAATTGGCCGCCATACATTTATTAAAACAACCAATAAATCTTTCTCTTTCTTAAATTTGTTAACTCCAATAAAAAAACACTCGGATGTAAAGCCAAAGTCTGACAAACCATTTTCATAGTGTTACAAAGAACAGCACTCCGGCGTACTTAAAAATGAAATATTTGTCAATATGCATAACAAATATTTATTTAGTTTCACCAAGGTTCTGTTTGTGTCTTATCTACTGTAATTGCATTTGTCTTAAATCGGCCTCATATTAGCCAATCGTGCACAATGCTTTCTAAATTTTGGTATAGCTATTTAAAAAAAAAATCATATTGATCGACCACTAATGCGAACCCTGTTAACACACACGCGCGCTGTGTTAACAAATGTTCATATGAAGCACATGGTTTATCTTGATTACCTGGAGGCATTGATGGAGGAAATCCAGCAAACTGTGGTGGAGGGATTCCAGGAGGCATCGTTGGGATGCCAATCTGTGGCCGGTTAAGATGAGGTGGGAAAGACATGTTGGGCAGAACACCCACCTTAACAGAGAAGAGACACATAATGTTAAATAAACACTTTGACCTAACAAAGACACATGACACGACTGATTAATATCAATAGAGTTTGTTTAATCATATGTTTAATACAAATATCTATATAAAATATGCAATAGTTTACTTTTATATTATAACTTTATTAACAGCCTTCATGATAGGTTATTAAGCAATGAACGTCACAGTGAACGGAGTTAAAGCGCATATAAAAAAAAATAAAGCAGTCAGATTCAGATGAACGTGGAAGGCCAGAAATCAACCTGAAACCAGAATGAAAACATCTCGAGATCTGAAAAAAATTAAGTTAAAACGAGCTGAACAACCTGTGATAAATCTGAAATAAACCAAAATCTCTCAAATCAGCCAGATATCAGTTAATGGCTGATATCACGGATCTATATAACAGTCCTCCATGTGTCAAGCCATCTCAGGTAGATAACTTTGTCGAATGTGCAGGTTTATGATATTTAAGCTCGGATATGATTTTTCGTCCATGACGTATTTTGGTAGTAAATCAATCAAGCTGGCCGGTTTGTCAAAAAATATCAGCGGGAATCATTTCAGTCACACCGGGCAGAAGCTAGCCGCGAGCTAACGTACAAAAAAGCGACTGTATTTCCAACTCTCTCGTCGGATTAAAAGATTTAAACAAAACCCTGTATGAAATAATGATACTACAAACTCAACGTGATAATCAAAAGACCGATAAATATTACTTACGGAAACCGAATCTTTATCAACTCGCTTCTCACACGGAAAGTTCACCGGAGCCGTAGTGAAAGCAACGAGCAACCGAGACTGCAGCTTCCGGTGAAATGGAATCCTGGGAAAAAACAAGCAAGTTAAAAGACCTCTGATTGTTTAAAAAAATAAACTTACAAAGGTAAATTTCATTCTATAAAAATGTAAAATAAATATAAAAAAATCGTCTACGTCTCTTCTTTATGAGAATTAGGCTATACGATATAACATAGAGGACTTTAGCGGACTTTAGGATGGAGGAATGAATGAACTAAAAGTGACCTTACTTTAATCACTTACATTTTTATTGTAATACTTTGAAACAAATAATAATACAAATAAATAATACATTTACAATATACTTGTTTGCAGAACACTGATTATAAATTTAGATTTTGATGAACATAAATTGTTATTATATACAAGTGTCCTCTCCGTTTATTATTTGATTCACTTAGAAAAAGTGACTTAATTCCACTTGCACAGGATTTAATCTCAGAGTACAAACAGGGTAATGCTGCCAAACCCCCACAAAGCATGTAAACTCATATATCAAAGATTGCGTTAGACTTGCGTTCATTGTCCATCATTTTTATTGTCATATTTTAATAACATTTTATTTTTGTTCTGGATGCTGGAACTCGCTTCTCAACAAGACTAGAGTATGTTCTTCATACAGCGCTGCGCAGACTGAGCAGCGTATGACATCAGAGTAACGCGACACCGTTTCGAGACCGGGGCCTATTAATCACTCTCGCGAGACTCCAACGGTTTCCGCAGCCCCTCGTCTATCATCTATCACTCATGCGCATTTTCCACCAATCCCCCTAAATGCACACCCTCATGTTTCCCTTATTCTCTCTAGCATTTTAATTTACAGATATATTGAACTATTAATTGTAAATTATGTAAAAATAAAACCGCATTAGCGCCATCTCATGGTACGCACAGTGCGTACAGCCGTGGTGAGATTCCCCCGCCTCTAGTGCGTC
This sequence comes from Paramisgurnus dabryanus, assembly GCF_030506205.2. NCBI lineage: Eukaryota > Metazoa > Chordata > Actinopteri > Cypriniformes > Cobitidae > Paramisgurnus > Paramisgurnus dabryanus. The sequence continues at coordinate 10,538,018 of NC_133348.1, forward strand.
GAACTGCATTTGATTGACAGGTGACGTCATAGGAGGCGGAATTTTCATGGAAAGTGCTGGAAAGAGACAAAGCACCGCCAGTCTGCGTTTCATGTGTTCCTCCGATGCAAACCTTAGAACCATCGATAAAGCTTTATTTTTTGCATTTTTATTACATTGTTCACTGAAAATCGTTTATTTGGTTCATGTTTATTCTGGAAAATATTGTTCTGACGAGTTAAAACTGTATTCATGTTTTTATCAGCGAATAACATTTTGCACGCATCATCTCCACTTTTAGCCGTTTTTTGAACAGTTTAGTAGTCTACATCTGATTTTATAATATGCAGTCGTGTCTATAAAAGCCTCAAGTTGTAGAATTATTACAAACAACCTTGTAAGCACCTCTAGCGTGAATAATGCTCAAGTAAAATATGCAGATTTAAGATATAAACTTGTTTAGTTTAAATATAAATGACTGATACTGAGTCATTATTCTTAAAAGATTGATTATGAATCTTCAACGAGATCTAATCATTTTCAAACAATAAACAGGGTGCATAATGTTTGTTGTTAATTGTTATTTCTAAATTAAGCGATCAATTTATAATTTCAAATGTAAATTAAAATGGCGCCTCTCGTACAAAGCCTGGTTTTATATGTCTTGTAGCTGATAAATGTGTAGTTGTGAGGTTAATAATTAAGAACAAATTAAAAAAGTCTTGTCTGTTGATGTGAGTGTGAATGAACGCGGAGGGATACAGCCGCACAGTCAGAGGCGGAGTATAAAGAAAAGAGCCGCGCACGCTGCTTTCTCTCCTCTGCTTCCCTCAGTAGCACCGTTGAGGGAGATCAGCTGATTCTTTGGCGATTAAATCTACAAAATCTACTAAACCAACCAAGGTAAATATTGAATATCTATCTGAAATGAATCTTTAAAGTTGATACATTAAACTAAACCGAGGGGCGTGCTTTTTTTCTGTCGGTTAATTTTCATTTCTCGGATTTGAGGTCGGGTCGTTATTGTGATGATGCGGATTCCGTTGAGGATTTGCTTTCCCTCGGCCTACACAGCGATGTAAAACCGCCAATAAGTTACATTTTAATACAGTACACAGTATTTGTTTCTATCGTCGACTAACGTTATAAATTAAGATCGAATGAACAGGTGTGGTGGTTTACGATGCTGTAAAAGCGAAACTTAACGTACTTTCGCTTGTTTTATTCTCTTTTAAAGCATTTATTTATTTCTTTTTTTAACTAAAGCGATATTAAATATATTCACAGTCAAATATATTCGGTCACGTTTCGGAAAGTCGAAAAATGGCCCGATTTGATGGTTGATGCGTTCAAAAACCATCAAATCGTTGTTAAAGTTATGTGTTTAAATTCCATGTTATATGTAACTACATAAATTCGCATATTTCTAATTTAATTAAAGAAATAACGTGACTAGACGAAAAATAAATCGAGATCGCAGCCGTTAAACACGTGCTGAGCTCATTGTCCGTTTTCGCCGTGTACTTCCGCATCCGGGTCACTGACGTAAAAGTTCTTACTGTACCGTCTTGTGTTACTTGTTATTCAACTACATGTAATAAGTGTTTTATTACTGTTCACATTTACGTATGCAAATAAATTGTGCAATTTTATTAATGATTATGTTGAGTATTCATTACATTTGTGTAACTGTTATAGACAAATTTGTGAAATAACCCAAACCTGTTGCATTTTCAGATGCCTGAAGAAATGCGGCAAGAAGAGGAGGCTGAGACCTTTGCCTTCCAGGCAGAGATCGCCCAGCTGATGTCGCTCATCATCAACACCTTCTACTCCAACAAAGAGATCTTCCTCAGAGAGCTCATCTCCAACGCCTCTGATGTAAGATCCCCGACTAGATGATCAATTCATAATCCGCCCCCCTAAAAATTAACTAGTCACAGTCATTGGTTAAGCAAGTATAATGGCAGATTAAATTATAATGTATTTTTTTCCCCTCTGCACAGGCTCTTGACAAAATCAGATATGAAAGTTTGACTGATCCTACCAAACTGGACAGTGGAAAGGACCTGAAGATTGACATCATCCCCAACCTTCATGAACGCACTCTTACCATCATTGACACCGGTATTGGAATGACCAAAGCAGATCTCATTAATAATCTGGGTACCATTGCAAAGTCTGGGACAAAGGCCTTCATGGAGGCTCTTCAGGTGATTTTCAAGTATTATTTTTGCAGATCTTAACATTACTTCATTGTGATATTTAGATAAATGGAAGTTTTTTTTTTTTTTACAAACATTGAAGATAAAATACGAAATTTTTCTTTCAGGCTGGTGCAGATATCTCCATGATTGGGCAGTTTGGTGTGGGCTTCTACTCTGCTTACTTAGTAGCCGAGAAGGTCACCGTTGTCACCAAAAACAATGATGATGAACAATATGTCTGGGAGTCTTCCGCCGGTGGCTCTTTCACAGTCAAAGTGGACAGTGGTACGTCCCTGGATTTATCATCTACCCCCTGACTACCAGAAAATATGTGGTGGTCTTATAATTGTGTGGTTTTTTTGTAGGTGAGCCCATTGGTCGTGGAACCAGAGTCGTCCTTCACCTAAAAGAGGATCAGACCGAGTACATCGAGGAGAAGAGGGTGAAGGAAGTGGTCAAGAAACACTCCCAGTTTATTGGATACCCAATCACATTGTTTGTAAGTGGGATTGCGCTACATCATTGCTCCCTCAGCTGAGGTCTTGCTTGATGAATACTGAATTTTGTTACGGTTCCTTGCAGGTGGAGAAAGAACGTGACAAGGAGATCAGCGATGATGAGGCAGAGGAGGAGAAGGCTGAGAAGGAGGAGAAAGAGGAAAAGGAGGAAGGCGAAGATAAGCCCAAAATCGAGGATGTTGGCTCTGATGATGAAGAGGACTCCAAAGATAAGGACAAGAAGAAAAAGAAGAAGATCAAGGAGAAGTACATCGACCAGGAAGAGCTGAACAAGACCAAACCCATCTGGACCAGAAACCCTGATGACATCTCTAATGAAGAATACGGAGAGTTTTACAAGAGCCTGACCAACGATTGGGAGGACCACCTGGCAGTCAAGGTGAGAATTATTGAGTATCTCTCAGAATGGTGTTTGGTTCAGGTTTCATCATGAGTTAAATAATTATGTATCTTGTCGTCCTACAGCATTTCTCTGTGGAGGGTCAGCTGGAGTTCCGCGCCCTTCTCTTTATCCCTCGCCGCGCCCCCTTTGACCTCTTTGAGAACAAGAAGAAGAAGAATAACATCAAACTGTACGTGAGACGTGTCTTCATCATGGACAGCTGTGAGGAGCTCATCCCAGAGTATCTCAGTAAGTAAACTATAACCCAATCAGATCACACAGAAGCTAAAGTTATAGAACCACATTAATCGCTTTTCCTATGATGCTCATCTCCAGACTTCGTTCGTGGTGTCGTGGACTCAGAAGATCTGCCCCTCAACATCTCCAGAGAGATGCTGCAGCAGAGCAAGATTCTCAAAGTCATCCGCAAGAACATCGTGAAGAAGTGCCTGGAGCTCTTTGCTGAGCTAGCTGAAGACAAGGAGAACTACAAGAAATTTTATGACGGTTTCTCTAAGAATCTGAAAGTATGTATCTATCAATCTGGTCACTTTGAGAGATTTCCACATGGCTATAATTGGTATTAACATGCGTGTTTATTTCATCCTCCAGCTGGGCATCCACGAAGACTCTCAGAACCGTAAGAAGCTGTCAGAACTGCTGCGTTATCAAAGCTCGCAGTCCGGAGATGAGATGACCTCCCTCACAGAATACGTCAGCCGCATGAAGGAAAACCAGAAGTCCATCTACTACATCACTGGTAAGTCATCAACTCAAAATTTTTAGCTATCATTTTTAAAATCTACTTGAAGCTTGAAATCCTTCATGATCCGTTCCTCAGGTGAGAGCAAAGATCAAGTCGCCCACTCTGCTTTCGTGGAGCGCGTGTGCAAGAGAGGATTTGAGGTTCTCTACATGACCGAGCCCATCGATGAGTACTGCGTACAACAGCTGAAGGACTTCGATGGCAAGACTCTCGTGTCCGTCACCAAGGAGGGGCTGGAGCTGCCTGAGGATGAGGAGGAGAAGAAAAAGATGGAGGAAGACAAAGCCAAGTTTGAGAACCTCTGCAAGCTTATGAAGGAGATTTTGGACAAGAAAGTAGAAAAGGTAAATCTTCATTCAAATGCTCTTTTAGAAGACCAAACTTGAAATGAACTAAAGCGAATTAGATGTTAAAATGTAAAACAGTGTGAAGGGTAATGCAGAAGGTATCCGGCATTAATTTTTGTGAATTTTGTTATAAACAGGATTTCTAGTCAAAGCCACAGATGGTGAGTTCATGTAATGATGTTCGGGTTTGGCCTGCAGACTGAAATGTGTGAAGCGTGTTGACTTTTGTGAGCTGCTAGTCTTGCGTTTATTCACCTTAGCTTGACCAAACGTGTATCCGTGTGTGAACTAACCAGTTTTTATAATCTAACCACAAATGTGCATTTACCTCCTAAACTTGCTTCTGTCCTGGTTCCTCACGTTGATCTTCATAGCAATCTTATCTGGTTTTTCTCTAGGTCACCGTTTCAAACCGTCTGGTTTCCTCACCCTGTTGTATCGTAACCAGCACTTACGGTTGGACGGCCAACATGGAGAGGATCATGAAAGCCCAGGCCCTGAGGGACAACTCCACCATGGGCTACATGATGGCCAAGAAACATCTGGAGATCAACCCTGACCATCCCATCATGGAGACCTTGAGGCAGAAGGCCGACGCAGATAAAAACGACAAGGCTGTGAAAGATCTGGTCATACTTCTGTTCGAGACTGCACTGCTGTCCTCCGGCTTCTCATTGGATGATCCTCAGACGCACTCGAACCGCATCTACAGGATGATCAAACTGGGATTGGGTAAGAGATTTTTCCAATTAAATTACTTGCGTCAGTAATTGGTGTGTTGAATATCTGCCAAGGTTTACTTTCAGCTCCAAGTCAGACCTTAATTCCCATCTGCAATTCTCTCTCGTTCAGGTATCGATGAGGATGAAGATGTGCCCGTGGAGGAGCCAACCTCCGCCCCTGCTCCTGAAGACATCCCTCCTCTGGAAGGAGATGATGACGCCTCTCGCATGGAGGAAGTCGATTAAACCCTGCTGTTTCAAAAAAAAAACACTTCCCTTAATCATTCCTTGACATCCCATATTTTCTCTTTGACCTGTAGAAGGTTAACCTGCTCTCAGTAATGATTCCTACAAGAATCAGATTGTAACATGTACTGTCAACTTTTGCTCAGTTTTGAGCCGTAATGTACTTGTTTTTTTATTTTATGTGTGACGTTCGTGGCGCGACGGGTTGACGCAGTATTGTCTGAGCACAATGAGCACTGTGTTTCACAGATACTGAGGCCTGAAATCTTTCTGCATGGAGGCGAGAGACTTGCCTGAGTACAGGCTTCTACTGTTTTGTTTTCAGAAATAAAAACACCTGGTGAAACCTTACTGGATGTTGTATGAATTTTCTCTTGCATTTAAATGATTTTTTTAAAAAAAATAATTACGTGGTTAAGTGTGACGCATTTAGTAAAAGCTTTAAAGTAACTTGAATAAAATAACATGAGATGTAGGTTTTTGTTATTCTTTATAATTTGTATTTCTAAAAATAAGTTTTGGCTGTATTATAGTCAGGGTTTAAATTGTGTGGGGCTGGGGTAGTCCAACCCCCCCTATAAAGCACAAAAATATTAATTAGCAGGGTCCCCTGGTTTTTATTAAAATGCTACATGAATTTTAATTTATCGTGCTGTGCTGCCATAAAGCAATACTGTCCATTATTTGTCCCAATTTTGCAATATACTAATCTAAAAGATTTCTGTCTGAAATAAATGTAAACTCTCAAGTGCACATTGTGCTATTCTGGAGAGATTTTTAGATGTATTATTGGGCTAGGGGCTTTAAAAAATGATAACATTTCACATTAACTTAAGGGGTTGGAGTAAAGGGTAACTAGGGGTTGATCCAGGCCCAACAAAAAAAGTTGATCCAGGATCACATCTTTGTAAAATGACAACAACTACAATGACGGGGGGTACGGAACCCTCATAATCTTTTCATAATTCGAACACTGATTATGGTAATGGATGTTTTGGTGTAAAGTATAAATCGGTTCTGAATAGAGCTTAACTTTGTTTTTTACTCACCCTAATGTCCGTCAGAAGAAGTTTATTCTTCTGTGGAGAAAAAAAATTAAACACAAAACGTAACTGTGACCGCTTCACTAAACGATTTGTGTGTATCACTGCGCAGCACCTTTAGCAACGTAAACGATCGATCGGGGACTATTTTTTCCAGCGGAAGAAAGGTTTTTAATTAATCTAATTTATGAAGGTTACACTAAAACTGCACATATTTTTGGCTTTGGTATTTCTCCTATTGTGTGGTAACCGTTTTATAACAGCAACAAAGTATTTGATTAAATACGGAAGAAGGGGTTGCAACACGACACGAACAACGCCCTTCAGACGACTTATTCGCGGTGCGCAGAACACAGCCACGAGTACCCTTAATGCTAACGTGAATAAAACAACTCTGTACAGGTTTTAACTGGCATGAGATTAGCTCACAACTCGGGAGTTTCTTTCTTTCTGGTAATAATAAATACAGTTTCTCTCTTTAACCACCAGGTGTCTCTGTTTACTCTCATATCATTTGCACAGACCCGTAGTTCAGCCTGAGGCGGATCAGAGCCGTCATTAATCTGCTTTAAATGCCTCATTACACAGAACATATCAGATTTAACTCGGTTAAATGTATTCATCCAAACTACAGCCTTGAGGGTAAAATATTTATTTCACTAAGAAATATAAGAAAATACTTTAATGCAGAGAAATGTGGCTGTTGCAGGAGCAACACGAAGAAAAATACAGATAGGGAGAATCACACAGGAAAATAAACAAACTAAAGGTTTATGTTACCAAAGTAAAGCATTAAAATTAAAACCAATTTTATTGCATTTTAATATAAGTTGACTGACAACCAGACATGTATTACATTTCTAATAAAAATAAGGGATGCACTGATACCACTATTAAGGATCCGGTACGAGTACCGATATTTATCCCTGGTACTCGCTGATACCAATGCTTGTTGTGCTGTTTTTTTTTTCTTGTGGCAATTTTAACACAATGAGACTAATGAACATGTCATCATCTTTACTTTTAACAACTTCAACTCATATTATAAAAACAAATCATTCTTATGTCCTTATCATCACAAATTTTCAAAGCCAATATTTCACATTGTCCAATAAACTCCAAAGGGTAAAACCAAGGACGTAATTGTAATTTTTACCTGCCTATCACAAAGCTGTCAAAGTGCTAAAGAAATAAACAAAAAACAAGACAATCAAATTTGTCATAAAGTACGTCACGTGAGGTATTGGTCTTTGGTATCGGGGGATTTTTATGAGTACATGAGCTTGGTATCGGCCCCGATACGATACTAGTGCATCCCTAAAAAAAATCATTGTGTTTTTAAGCATACAGTAGACAAATACTCTTGTAGAGTTGTGTTTTATCCAACTCAGATTTATATACAATTACATAAATGAAAGTGAGATTTCCTTTCACATATGTTAAAGATCAAAACATGACTTATTTTTCGCACAAAAAAAACATTTGTTTCTTTCCTCATTACTTTCTTTTTAAGTGAAATGTAAACCCAATTTACCCTTAAAGTTTAAATCTTGTGTGACATGGGCTGATTGTGTTTATACTTTAACCAGTTTAAGTCTCTTCATTAGTTTTACTGGGAACTTAATAGCTGTGATCAGAGCTCTGACCCATTTAATAAGAAGAAAAAACGGTGAGAGATGAGTGTTTAAAGGATACCGATTGCCTCCTTTAGCTCAAATGGTTTGAAGGAAATGTTTAACCTTTTCGGTACCCGACCCAAAACACAGAGTCACTGCATCTCGATTTCTTCTAAGTCACATGTGTTGTAGTAAAATGACTTTTTTGAGGGGGGAGGTTAACATTCATTTCATCACATCTGAAACCTGTGATGTCAGCGGGGACGTGGGCGTCTTACTACAACACAGATCTCTGAATTATCGTACAGTCATTGAAAGTGTGGGATGAAACTGTAGTGACTGTGCTCCTGTAAAGAAGCACCAATGCATAACTTATAGTTAACATAACTTTAAAGGGGACATATCATGAAAATTTTCACTTTTTTCATGTTTAAGTGCTACAGTTGTGTCCCCGGTGCTTCTTTCAACATGATCAACATCAACCTGATAAAGATCAACCCAGTAACCTAGTTTTGGTAAAACCATTCTCTGCAAGCATGTGAAAAATAGATCATTGAAAATTGGCTCCCCTGGTGATGTCAGAAGGGGTTGTAATTATAATAATACCGCAATCTATCTCAGCTTTTTGCTCAGAATTTGGTATTTTTGAAGAAACCAACTCATATTTGAAAGGTGATAAAAAAGAACAAAATAAAAAACATTTTTAAGCAGAAGGTCTGTTGTTTCATGTGATATATGGTATGCTTAAAGACAAACATTTTCTGGAAGGCATTAAACTTTTGTGAAAATCATAAAAATGCTGGCGCTGACTGGCAACTTTTTAAAAAAATGCTGACGGGGAAAGAGTTAAGAAAAAAGTTTAATATTATGTGGCGGTTTCCCGGACAAAACTTAGGTGTTGTCCCTGACTAAAATGCTTGAGCTGTCTTAACTGATAACAGTTTGCACTGACATATCTTAACAAATATCAGGCCCATTTGTTTTGCCTCAATATGCAGTAATATTTTATGTACAGTTTATTTGTAAAATATAATATAACTAAGGCCTGTCCTGGATTATTGAAACCCTGTCCAGGAAATTGACTTTTTTGTATGACACTTTTAGATATCAGTAAAGATCATTTTGTCATTTACAATGTATACTACAAAGATTGATATCATGAAATGAAGAACATACTTTAAAATTATATATTGAATCCAAGACAGCAGACGACTCTGGGCCAGATCTGCACCAAAGTCAGCACTTCCGGTGCGGATCCGGCCCGGAGTCATTTGCTGAAAGGTGGTAAAGGAATTTCTGTCATAATTTTCTCATCCTCACGTTGTTCTTAACCTTTATGGATTTCTTTTCCTGATGAACACAAAAGAAGATATTTTGAGAAATGATCTGATTGTAACCATTGACTTCCATAGTAGGAAAACAAATATTGTGGAAGTATTGTGATAAATGATGAAGAAGATGTTTTAATAAATGATGGTAAGCACTAGTGATGATCGTCTCATAACCCAGCTGGGTCTCATAAGACCTGCAGGGTTGGCTTGGGGCGGGTTAAGGAATTGTCATTTTATTTGCGGGGCGGGTCGGGTCACTAAAAACAAAATAGAAAACCCATGTATGTTGTGTGCAATTCCCTATAGTTTATGTTAAAAATTTGGGAATATATAATTTCATATTTTAAAAGGTTTTTTGATAAGGTTACAATATGTGAGATACGTGATGTCCTTAAACCTTTAACCTCACATCCTGAAAGCAGCAAGCAGCTTCACCCCCAACAAACAAAGAAATGTGGAAGTTAAAGTGGGGAAATTAAGGTCGGGAATTTATATCGTTAAAAGGAAAATGAAGGTTAAACTGCTAAATGTAATGTAGATTTATTGATGGTTCTTTTATAGACGTTTCAGCAGTAACAACATAAACAAGCGGCTTTCGTGGTCAACACGTAACTTCCGGTAAACTCCGCTAAGGATAAATAAGTTCTTTAAACTTAGTTTATTTATATAACAAGCAAAATAACCAACACGTAGATTACCTAGGAAACCAAAACATTTATTATTTTCAACAAGGTATATTTGTTCAAGAGTATGGTTTAGCAACTAGTCAGACCATTAAACAAACAGAAACCGGAAGTGAAGTTCGGACCAGACCCATAATCGCGTCACCACACGTGTGTCTGATGAAACCATCTATACAAATGAATACAAACGCTGCTTTGTCAATGTTGAAACTGTTTGTCATTATCTTGTTATTAATATGCTGGTTTCTATGTTTCATAAGTGTATGTTGTTGCATGTTTACATGGCGATGTAATCTAAGGGATGTTTCCAAGCACTTTTAGGCTGAAATAAAGCCTGTTTTTATTTACATTACAATGTATGTATATTTAATATTTGCGGGGCGGGTTGTAAAATAGATGGTGTGAGACCAAATAATTTATTAAATGCAGGACCCATGCAAAATGCACAAATTTACATGAAATAAAAAACTGTATTAAAATACAAATGTACACACGAACGAACACACATACACATGCATGCACGCACACAAACACACAACACATACACAGATAGAGAAACACACACAGACACATTTCAGTTGTTTTGATAGTATCTGCACAGCTCTTTTACAGAGTTTTAAAGATTTTCATATCAGACAGAGATGTGAATTGCCTCAAAATCAAACAGGTGCAACCTTTCACATCCTGTGGAAACTCGTGTGTATTATTCGAGGAAGAGTGCGGTCAAATCTCATTTCTGTCACTCAAGAGTAAAATAGGAAGTAGTGTCTGTACAGGTGACATTTCATGTGGTACACCCACGCTACACAGCCACATCTAAACTCATTGTTCAAACTCATATCAATACAAAATCTCACAGGTTTACTTTTTGAGGGTGACGTAAATTTAGCCTGAGGAATAAAGGACAGAAAATCCACAGATTACAGGAAACGAAAAAAACTCCACAGACTGCAGTGGTGGCAGATGTTTTATATCCGATCTCTCAGAGATCTTTAAAATCACTGTGAGACCACTAACAATCAAACAGATCAAACACATGACTTCCTGTCTATGGAGATCGACTCTGTTTCCATGACGTGTGTATAAAATCAAGGCCAGTGATATGTGGCGTGTGTGTCATCAATATTCAGCATTGGCATCGTGTAGGGTAAAGAGATGCTGCTATTTACAACACCGGAAAAAACTTGAGGTAAATCAAGGTGGTAACTTACGTCTCAGTGGAAGATCTACAACCTCATTCTCACCAGAACGCATCTCTGTAGAAAGAATCAAGCTGTGTTGTGTTATGATTTATAAAACTGATGTATGAACAAACATTTCCATCACTTGAAGTAGTTGAGATTTCTCATTACGTACACAGATTTTTAAGGCTTCTTGTTTTTGATCTTACACATTTTTTATGCGAACAAACCTACTGACTAGAAATGCACCGATATAAAAAAAAATTCACCAATACCAGACTGATATCTGCCAATACCGATGCCCATAGTTTGGTGGTTATATTAACTAAATTCTGAAGATTAGATTATTTATTTATATAATGACCATTAACATAAAACATTAAACTAGTGAAACAGGATACCGTTGTTTATGAAATCGGCTCACTCATTGGTTAGTTTTAAAAGACAATTGCAGACGTAGCTTTTTTTCTAAGGCTTTTTCTGTGTGATTGGTATGTTTCTGGAGTTACTGATCTGGTGATTAATCAGATTTTTTATTTTAGTGTTATTTCTGGTGTGCTTTTATGAATATATTGTTATGACTTATATAATGATTTGTAGCATGTAGGCTACAGCTCTTTGGTCCATTGTTATAGTGTTGAAAGTGCTACACAAATACATTTTGATTGATTGATTGATTGATTGAGATGTTTCTTTACATTTTCTACACACAAAGCTTCATTGCATTTTCCTATTGACTGTTTTTAAACTATCGGCCGATTGCTTTTATCGTCCGATACAGATTATTAGCAGATATATCGGTGCATCTCTACTACCGACCCAAAGTTTTAAACCTGGGGATGTGGTCCTGTATAATTAATGAATAAAAGCATCTGCCAAATGCGTAAATGTAAATCTGTACACTGTACAAAAAAAGCTTGGTTTTGCAAGTCAATTCAACCTATTCTTTTTGAGTCTTGGTTTGTGAAAAGTTGACATAACTCATAAAATCAAGTTGAAATTGTTTTACTTAATTCTTTAAGTTAAAGTGACATAAAAATATATGTACATTTTACAAAAATGATGCATATTTTTACAGTGCACATGAACTATACCTTAAATAATTTGACTTTTTGATAAAACATTGCTTTATTTCTTCTTTTCTAACCAATCAGACTTTTTTTGGTGGATAAGAAAACAATCTCAGATGTACACTGAATGTTCCCGGCAAACAATAGCTGTCATTTCACCGTCACCGTTTTTGTTAAATCAACTCAGATTTACAAGTCATGTCAACAGAGATGAGTTGTTACATCTTATAAAATATAGTTGACCTGTAGTTATAACAACTCATCTCTAGTCATGATAAATAATAATAAGTTAAAATTACTTGTAAATCCGAGTTGATTCAACAAAAATTTTTAAGGCAGCAAAGTATTTTTTACAGTCCTGCTATTAGTAACCAAATTAAACTTGAATTTGGTTACATGGTTTTTTCCAAACTAACTTCCATCATGTAAGCAAAGTCAACAGTGATTTTATTAATTTATTTGATTTCATTTATTTTTAGACGTCTACTAAACTTTCACTGGCAGCCCAAATTTTGCTTGGTTTTAGCCTAGACGTCTGGGCTGTGTTTGGACTTCTATAAGACGTCTTTTAAACACAAAATCACTTGCTGGGTTGAGTTGTATCTAGACAGCAAAATAACACGAAAGCTGTTTCATCTCAAATAGTGACACTAAAAACACTAAAGAAGATTTTAGCAACATCACAGTACTACTGACATTTTCTAATAAAGGTTCAGACACTAAACATTTCAAAAGTGAGTACATGGACAAAAGTTTTGCAACGCCCACTTCTAATGATCAGGTTTGACTACTGGTCATTTCAGTAAGCACAAATCTTAATGCTATAGCATGTAATGATAGCCCGTCATGTGTGTGGTTCGTCATTTCAAAATATCTGTTCGGTGCATCATGTCAAAATACGAGCCTGCTGCAGACGCTTTGAAGGGGTTTACGATAAAAGAGACATTCATGTTTGTCTATCTTGTGTTTGCATAATCTCATGTGTAATCAGAGTTTAGTGTTAAGTTAGTGTTTTGTATTTTGTGAACGTGAGCGTCTCTTTTATCATAAACCCTTTCGACGCCTGTGCAGCAAGCACTTATTTTGAAATGATGCATGATGCACATGGTTCACATGACTCGACAAACGCATATTTTGAATTCACGCCCCTCGAAAGAGAAGTCACCGGCCGCCACTGGTCTGTGTAAAGTCCAAACCTGAACCCAGCTAAACCGAGGACCTTCTTGCCCTGAGACAACAGTGCTCTGTTTGGGGTGGCCGGTGTCCAGAACCAAACATCTTTATTAAAAGGGACATCCCAATACTTTTGTCTATATGGTGTGTGTGTATGTATGTACATGAGTGATTGAATGAATCATGTTTGAGGAATCAACATCTTTCCTTTTCAGTTCTCATCTCGGTCTGACTGGTATCACAGCTTCTCTTTACTGGCACTGACGTATGAATGAACATCTGAAGTCATGTGGACCCAGAAAAACCTGCAGATCATTGTCTGGTTTTTCAATTCCTATCATTTATAGTTAAAATAAAATTAACGTTGAATCTTTGTTATAGCCGTTGTTATTCTTTCCACAATACGGCTGAAAGAGAAGCATTTTAAAAGGTATAGTTGACCCAAAAATGAAAATTGTCATCATTTACTCCCCCTCAAAATTTTGCTAAAGAAATAAAGACATTTTGATGAATGTTAGATCTGGAGCACCATTGACTTTCATGGTTATTAACATTTTTCAAAATTCCTTCATTCATGTTTAGCAGAACAAAAATATTTACACAGATTTTGAGCTTGAAGGTGAATAAATGATGAATTTGATTTTGAACTTTAACTTCAGATGTGAAGAGCTTGCAGTTACTGTTAAACATCTGTAAAAACAAAAATGTGCAGAGGATTTATTTTTCGAATTATAACTTATAAAATAAATAAATCATTGAAATCGGAGGTGATATATTTCTAATAGTCTCATAAGATAGGAAATCCAACTACGGTAAAATCTGCAAAACACGGTTTAGCAATGTTTCAATATAATTTTGTTCACTTTATAACGCTTTTATCATGACAGATGTTTCATGTGTAGCAAGCTGCACATTTATTTGAGATCTTATAAACGACCATCAGACAAACTAACAAGATTCTTCGTTACATGAAAATAACACAAAACCATTTTAAAAACAAAAATACTGCAGTTTGTTTTGCTTTGATAACAAGGGATGCAACAAATCCGACACAGTTTGGTCAAGTGATCAAATTAATTTAATTATAAGAAGTTAATAAGACTACATTATTAGCATTTTCACACAAGTCATTTCACATTCCTTTACAATCCATCTCTTCAATCAATGCTTGACATTTCAATGTTATTTAATTTTGTGATCAGACCTGAAATGACAGCCGGGTGCATCTCGTAAAACCTGTCATAAACACGTCAAGGTGATATTTGCATACTAGCACACTTTACTGTAACTATGGTAAATGACTGTCTAAGTATTGAGGAGGTAAATGTGATGAAAATAATGAAAAAATATACAGTATTTAACCGTCTTCAAGTTCTTTATAGATTATATCATTCATTTATTAAATCTTACTCGTGCCATTCCTGCTGTACTGTTTAATTCAGATTAGTGTTAAATCTGTATCTTTATAATGCAAACGGATTTTGATTGAAGAGAAAAGTGAGTTTTCACATAAATATTTTGGTTACTTTTAAGAAGGACCCACAACTTAACTTTCAACATTCATTAGTTAAAGCTAAAAAAAAGCCTAACAAAAACAATGTTTAAAACAATAATGATGGACTATATGTGCAAATAAATTTAAAATAAAGTTAAAAAAAACTAAACATCTAACCTGTAAAATAAACTTATGATTATAAGTCAACGTTCATTCTGGAGATCCCTAATAAAAACAAATCAATCAAATGATAGACAACATAAAACCTTACACTACAACAGATTCATTTCAAAACATGTTTGTATGCATTTTGACAGAGTTAAAATAGTTGGAGTTAAAGACACACACTACTGGTGGATGTAAATATTGTCTTTGAAAACAAATCTGTACAAATCTATTCCACTAACAAACCCAGAAAATAAACAAACGTGTCAAGGACATGTTAAACAATTATTGAATATAGATAATAATAATAATAATATCTTTAGACCTGTTTGTAAATGTTATAATACACATCCATAAACCTCACCTGACACATTTATAAAACTGTAATCTTCATCATGAATGTGAATCTAGAGGATTTAGAAAAGTTCATACAAAGTCTAACTTAAGAATGATCGGCTGATCTTCACTAACACACAAACATAACGCTCAAACAAATGAAGGCAGATCAAGGAGAATCAAGGAAATGTCCAGTTCATGTTTCACATCAAAACTATTATTACTTTTATACTGTACATGCTAATAAAGTTTAAACAATTTGGATACAAGTCATTTTAACTAACTACACTGCAAAAAAATTCTTAGTATTTTTGTGTTGTTTTCAGTAAAAATATCTAAAAATATTCTTAAATTAAGATGCTTTTTCTTTATAAGTAAAACAACCCAAGAAAATAAATCTAGTTTTTAGACCAAAAATATCAAATTTAAGTGATTTTGTCCATAAAACAAGCAAACAAATCTGCAAATGGGGTAAGCAAAAAATCTTGGTAACACTTTACAATAAGATTCATTAGTTAACTACATTAGTTAACATGAATGAATAATGAACTGCACTTATACAGCATTTATTAATCTTTGTTAATGTTAATTTCAACAGTTACTAATACTTTATTAAAATCTTGTTAACGTTAGTTAATTCACAGTGAATTAAGATGAACAAACAATTAAAAGCTTTATTTCTATTAACCAACATTAACAACAAAGATGATTAAATTCTGCAACAAATGTATTGCTCATGGTTTGTTCATCTTAGTTAACACATTAACTAATGTACCTTATTGTAAAGTGTTACCAAAATCTTGAAAAAAAATTTTAAACAATAAATAAAAAAAATTAAAGATGAATTTTCTTACCCCATTGGCAGATTTGTTTGCTTGTTTTATGGACAAAATCACTTAAATTTGATATTTTTGGTCTAAAAACTAGACTTATTTTCTTGGGTCGTTTTACTTGTAAAGAAAAAGCATCTTAGTTTAAGAATTTTTTGATATTTTTACTGAAAACAAGACTAAGAAATATTTGTATTGAAAATCATTTTTTGCAGTGTATTATTTTTTCTTGACTAGAGATGAGTTGCTACAACTTTGAAAATGAAATTGATTTGTTTTTTTGTTGATATTAACTATTTTTTACAAGTTATAACAACTCATCTAGTCAAGAAAATAAAATTAAGTTAAAATGACTTGTGAATCCAAGTTGATTAAACTTTTAAATTTAAGGCAGCAAAAAATGTTAACAGTTCAGTGTTGGATCAAAAAGGGACAAATCTAGCCCCTGGGTTAAATTAACCCAGAAATTTTTTATTTTTGACCCAACAATGGGTTAAATTACAACCCAATGGGATGGGTTTATCCCTTTCTGACTCAACGCTGTGTTTAAAATAATCCAGCATTTTTTATCATCTTGTTTAAATTGTAAAGCGTGTCTGGTTTCATTATTTTAAAATAAAATGTACAGATACGTTTATTGCTGCTTTACAGTAATATAATACAAGAATGAAACCATGATACGTTGTCATGAAATACTGAAAAATGTTCCTAAACAGTCCTAAAAATGATATTCATTCATGCAAAATGTATATTTTTCTCTTTTGTTTCATGACCTAGACATTTCGTTGCAAAGAAATCTCTCACATAAGCGCACACATTTTCACTGTAACAGTATTTCTATAAATGATCTGTTGATCAGATCAGACTTTTACAGGCACTGATGGTCTGATATTCATCCTGTAAAACTTCATCTTTAAATCATGACACTCGCACGAATGATGGGTAGACAAAACTAAACCTTAACCTAATGGATAATGACAATGGGTCTCATTTACTAAGCATGCGTACACACACATTGTTGGTGAAATGTGCGTACGGATGTTTTAATTAATAAATCATGATTCAACAAAGACTTTTTTATACAAAAATGTATTTTAAATGTATGCATGAATATGAATATGTATGATTATTGCATACATGTGGTCTAAGTAGTTCTTACGGTTTTGGATACATTTAAAATAAATTTTTGTATGAACGTTTTGTTGATTCATGATTTGTTAGTAAAAACGTCCGAATGCACATTTCACGAACAAATTTGTGCGTACGCATGATTAGTGAATTAGACCCATTGTCCTAGATATTAAATGTTAGGAACAAAAGCAGGGGTTTAACTTTACATCTCAACCCAAGCCAAACTTCATCCTCCTCACAAAAATCCAACGTTCAAATAGAAAAACTCAATGCGAGAGGTTTACCGTATTTAATTTAGTACCAAATTACAAATATAGAGGGCTCAGCGATCGATCGCACCGTCTCAGCCTCAGACACATCCAGTACACGCAAAAACAACTCGTACGCAACTTTCACCGACATCAGACCGAAATCCCTTAAAAATAAAGAGTAATCCCTTTGTGTACCCTTTGACCACAAAGTCAGAAAGTTCTGGAGCAAACCAAAGAAAAACAAACCACGAAAATGTGGCCTCATGTCCGTGCGACTAAACTTTCTGCACCAGAGTTTGCGGTGGTCGTTTGCCGGACTTCTTCATGCGACTGCGTGCGTAGACGCGGAGGAAGAGAGCGACGAAGACCACGGCCACGCCGAAGGCGCCCACCAGCGTGATGGCGTGACCGTAGAGGAAGCAGGACAAAAGAATGGCGAAAGCCTGTCGGAGGGTCATGATGATGGTGAAGACGGCCGCGCCGAACTGCCCGATCGTGTAAAAGATGAAGAGCTGACCGCACGCCGAGCAGATGGACAGCAGCACGGCGTGAAACGCAAACTCGGAGTGACGCGTCATGAACGCTAGCGAGTCGAAGAAGGCGCCCTGCTCCAGGAGAGAGCCGACCGTGAAGAGACAAGAGAAGAGATTTACTCCGAACATCATCTGCACAGAGGACATCTTGTATTTGAAGAGGTTGTCCTGCCAGTTGGACGTGAAGCTGTCGAATACGATGTATCCCGCCAGGATAATGATGCCGGAGAAGGTCGTGACGGTGGACAGATGTTTGCTTGTGGAGCTGGAGAGAAGGAACATGCTGACGCCGACGGAGATGAGCATGGCGGTGAAGTATTCCCAATACTCGTAGCTCTTGTGCGAGACGATCTTGCCCATCAGCATCACGGGTATCACCTTAGATGCTTTGGCCAGAACCTGGTAATAAAAAGACATCTCTCAGTGGACATGGATGGATTACAGAAAGATTACTGACATCACGGTCACACTTGGAAATGATGAGACACCTACACGAGGTTCAAGCTGGAATAGCGATCCAAACACATAAAACATCAAAAGAATTATAAATATTGACAGAAGGGTAAGCATATATTAAAATCTGGCTCTTACAAACTAGGAACCTTTACATGCAACCAAATAATCTGTTTGTAATCGTATTGATGGCTCAATCGGTTTGAAAAGCCTTCATGTAAACACCTAAATCAATACGATTGAGGATGATCGGACAGGGTTCCCACACCTTAGTTAACTTCAAATTCAAGGACCTTTCAAGGACTTTCCAGGTCCAATACCCTCAAATTCAAGGACTAAATGTGGGGACACATTTCAAGTGAGAGCAAGGTTACATCGTGTTACCTTTTAAGATACATTGTTACAGTTCCCTTTCGAGGGAACTCGCGCTGCATCACTGCGGTGACACTTTGGGGACGCCTCCAGGGGTAAGTGCGTCTGAATGTGTATATCAAATTCAACCAATGGTGAGGCTTAACGACAAAGACAGGGTGACGCGGGAGTCAGGAAGTATATCGCTATCTGAAATATTGCCAAAGACGGCGTTACAGGGACGCAGGAAGAATGGCAAGGGAGACGCAGCGTCTCATTCCCTTCTCAGGGAACAACAGTTACGTAACCGAGACGTTTTCATCTATCAAACACAACTATTGAAAAAAGCATTTTGGTATGAATCAACATTCACATACAGAAGATATAAGCATTTAAAGTGAACAGTTTAGAACGTGTGCTTAAAAAGTCTTGAATTTTTATGATATTATCCTACACTACACAGGGAATTATACGGATTCTGTTTTTCATAAAATAGATTCAAGCACTTCAATGACCTGTATCTATGTATGTATATTTTCAACAACTTTCCAGGGCCTTGAATTTTTTCCCCCAGATTCACAAACTTTCAAGGATTTTAAGGACCCGTGGGAACCCTGTCGGGAGCAAATGTGATCGTATTGAAAGGGGTGTTGTAGTCCAATCTGTAATCTGATCTTAAGGAGAAAAGTATGCATGTAAAATTCGTAGTATATTCTAAATCAGATGCAAAAATACCTTGGGCACATGCACAGAACAATTGTGCTTAAGTTCACGTCTTATATTTACGTATCACATGATTTTTGCACAAAAACATGCAATAGCAAGGCAATGGCAACATGCATTATTAATGTAATGGGGTCACGCGCTATACATTCTGCAGCGTTCATGTTCATGAGTTCAACTTCCTCCAACTTAACTTTGTACATTTATCCAGAAATAAAGCGTGAATTCATCGAAAAATGCTGTATGCTGCGTTGCCTCTGCTTATTTGCGGACTTCAGATTTGGGCTAGTTTTAAACTGTTTCAGAGAGGTAATTTTTGCGGGTTGAAGATGAAAGGATTTCGTTTATTAGTTTGTGGTGTTTGGGCTGTAAATAGTCATTGGGATGCTTTTGGAGCTAGTTTTAAATCTCCATTGGACTGTTTTTGATACGTGAATGGCGCAGACGTTTGGTTTGGATTATATAGTGTGTAAATGTAAACAATCATTTTAATCAAATTGCAATGTTTAGGGTACATTTAAACTGTACTGTCATAACCTGCGATCAGATTAAATTTAGTCGGATTGGCACAATTGTGTGCATGTAAACATAGCCATAAATAAAGGTACAAAGGCGGTCACTGGGGCAGTAGTACCCTTTATATGCAGGGTTTCCCGCAGAAAATGTGTTAGTTAAGGTGGTAGGGTTGTGCAGGTGGGCGGGCCGGGGGCGTGACAATCAAAAGGGCGGGGCGTACACGTCATGATGAATATATTTTTATTTAAAACACTCAAATAAAACTCAATTTTGAAGAAACTATGACAGAAAATGAACACATACTAGATTATTAATGAATTAAATGCATTTGACGGCCTTTTGTGCGGCAATTTTTTTTTTGGGACGACCTAGTTAAGGTGGTGGGTATCCCAGCTTAGGTGGGCCGCCCGAACTGAAAAGTGCTGCGGGAAACCCTGATATGTATCATTTATGTACAGATAGTAAGGTACTATAAGGTACCAATGTGCACCGTTTAGGTACAAAGGTGTACTTTTTGAAAAGGTAGGGCGCTTTTGTACCTTTGCGCAGAACATTTATTTACTTTTATAAGCGATGTCACAAATGTCTTTGTCCAACATAATGATGACAGACACATGATTTCATAATGGAAAAACTGTCAAGAACATAAAAACAAGATGAAATAAAATAAGGCCTAGTAAGATGTTTTGCGTTGTGAAATCTAATCAGAAGTAAAAGGTAGGAATCTGCTGTATTTGAATGATTTCTACAAGGTAATATTATAATACAAATGTAATATTCTTACACCTGCGTCTTAACCTGTATCTCTCATAGTAAAGACTAAATATTTAACAGAAGGCTGGAGAGGTGAGCTATGGAAGACGAGAGAGGCAATGAACTATTATTATTTTTGCTTGCTTGTTTTCTCGTGATCACAACTAAATTTCTCGTTATCTCGAGATAACAAAAGTTGTTTTCTCGTGATCTCGACATAACAAAAGTCATATTCTTGAGATGTGATTAAAGCTTACGTGTACTCAATAGAACGTGTTGTTTTGTTTGTAAACACCAAAAGCATATTTAGCTAAATAAGAATGGATGAACAAATGAGATTTTACTTGGATCAGAGATTCGCTCAAGCTGAAATAGATTTGTCAATATTTACAATTTTACAGTGGTCAACAAACAGTCACAAAACCAACGTGTTTATGTGGTTGTCAGCTATAATGCACACTTTTTAGATTGTTGATATTTATTAAATAAACTGTTAAACACTATTGAAGATAGAAACGTGTACAGAATTACTTTAGAGATGGTCCCTAAATTCACGAACATGAACGTCCAACTTTATTTATTTATTAAGTCTATCGGCTACACATTAGCTACACGTGTGGTAACAGCGAAGACCCCAACTCATATACATTAGCAGTCCACTTCAAAATAGACTAAATATTATGGACAGGAAACTACATTATGACATTTGGATTATCATGTCAGGATAACAAGAAAACAACTTTTGTTATCTTGAGATTGCGAGAAATTAAGTCGGGATCACATGAAAACAAGCAAGCAAAAATAATAATAGTGCATGGCCTCTCTCGACTTCCGTAGTGAGCTGATATTTAAAATATGATTTTTTCTGTATCCTTTTATGTTCAGGTCATGTTTGTAAAGTTTAAATTGAAGGGCAACATTCCAATACTGAAGTGACTTAAACAGTAATTAATCGACAGGCCGCTTGAGGCTCCAAAAGGACGTCAATCCCCATAGACCACCATGTTAAAATGCCCAACTTTACAGTTGAAATAATACGTTTACAGCCTGGTACAAACAGTGTTTTTGGTCTATATAGCTAATTTTGCCCTTCATGACAACTGAAAGGGGGGTGAATTTTTTTATTCATCCTTTAAATTATATTAAACATTAAAGTTCTGCATAATTAAGGGCGTGGCCACTTAAGTGACGGGTGAACTGACACTCACTAGAGTTGAGCTAAGGGGGCGTGGTTTTGTAGCAACCTCAACTTCACCCACTTCCTGCCTCTTTAACCATTTTCGGTTATCTGCAAGGTATGCGCATTGACACGCGGCCAAGATGGCGACGGCAAGCACCGCCTACTTTCAGCTTCATTAAAGCTCTAAGAACCTACGGGAGACGTCACGGACACTACGTCAATTTTTTTACAGTATATGGTTTAAATATACAAAAAATATATTCTTTATGCATAATAAAAAAATTTCTTTAGATTTTGAAGTAAAATGTGACCCTGAAAAGAAAGCAGACAGTCTGTGCAGCCCGTGAACTGTACCTGCGTAGGAAAGCTGATGTATTTCAGCGCTTCATATTGGCACCAGCTGCTCAGGATGTTGGAAAGAGAAGCGAAGGAGTATTTGTACATGGGTCCGGCGTGACGGGGCTGCTTGAACAGAACGCAACACAAACCGCCCACCGTCAGCGCCAGGATCCGGTTCATGAAGACCAGAAACTGAGAGTCTTTAAAGCGCTCGCCGCTGCCCTCCGCGCCGTACGAACGCGTCATCACCCGCTCCTGAAGAACGCCCCATGTCAGATACGACACCTGAGGGGCGAAAAACACACCACAGTGAGGATTACAGTCCAAACGTGACTCAACAAATTATTAGGAATAGATGTTGTAATAAAATGTGTCAAAACCAAGTACAACTTCTCTTTTAAATGAGCGTTGATTACACAACATATTAAGATAAATGTTCGTTTTAATACTCTATGCTACTAGTATGTGAGACAAAGTGCACTATTTAGGATCCAACCTTTGATAATTGAATAAAAATTACGTGCTGGTATATTGCAGTTGATAGACAATAGAGGAGAGTCACGTTGGTGAACACAAGTGATGGATTTATTGTTTATTATACTACTATGTTTAGTTCATGCATTGCATTTCTTAGCAGCTGGTAAAATAACTGCTGGCTTCAGATCAAAATAATTTCTTTATGCAATGTGGATGACAATTATAACTACAACAAATATGTGATCATACGGCTCAAGCGGTTAAACCTGTTTTATTAAACTTGCTTATCAAAAAAACATTTACAAAAAGACTTTTGTTTTTGTATTTTATTTCGTGTATTTAGCCGTGGGCTTTTACCTGGAGCCCAGCAGCGCAGAAGATGAGTTTGAAGGCCTGTCGAGCAGTTGAGCTGGATTCAGACTCATTTCTAGGCGTCGCCGATGCATCGTCCAGCAGTCCCGCTTTAGACTCGTTCCCAAACACACACGTCTTTATGACAGGATAACAGAGACCTCGGCCTGCGTAAACATGAGAAGCAGGTGAAGTCCAGGTGTACGGACGACATACTGTACATCTTTAAAAGCTTAAACTGGAGAAGACACAAGATGACAAACAAACCTGTTTCTAGATAGTTGACTCTTTTAAAGTAACTGAACAGTAAATATCCTGGGATGATGATGGTGGCGTATCCCACAACATTGAGAAACAAACGGAAGATCCAGACGTCCTGCCATCCTACGATCATTAAAGAATTTTCCTCATCCGCATGCACAGCCGGCAGAATAAACACCAGCACGCCAACCAGCAGACTGAAACAAAAACATACCATCATTAAACTCTGGATATATTATTATTTTTTGACAGTTTGTGTTCGGACACCTACAAGTCATCATACCTCCTTAAAGTTGGCAACATTTACTTTTAACAGATTCATGCATTTAAAATGCTTATCTCCTTTTTCTGTAATAAAATATTACTCTACACAAATGATTAACTAAGTCAATGTTCTCCAGGAAGAGTATACACCTTAACCCAGGGGTCTCCAACCTATTTGTGATAGGGCTACTTTTTGATATTTATACTCCATACGTTTTTGTTTTACTTTTACTTTTTGTTTTTATTTTATTTTACTTGTTGATATCTTTTATAATTTTTTTAATGTTGACATACATAAAAGAAGCCAAGCTAAAATAAAAATACGTAATAAATAAATATTAAAATTGAGACTATTAATAGAATGTGCTTTGGCGGGCACCTCACAGACTCTGTGCGGGCAACCTGGTGCCCGCGGGCACCATGTTGGAGAACACTGCCTTAACCCAACACTACCTGTCAATCAACAGCATGTAGTGAGTCAGGACTGTTGGCTCATGCTTAAACCCAAATATCCGGTTATAGTAAGATATGTCAACATAAGGATTCATTCTTTTTTATTTACATTTGCATGATGTACATATTATATTTCTAAGTTACACAACCTACACAATGTCTAACTGTGGCGTAATTCAGACTGAAAAGTGTACAAGAGTTATCTGCCACTCCAATTATTCGCAAAACTCTTTTATTAATTATAAATGATGTAATATATATTATAGGTAATAATAAAATTGTACAAATGAAATCCACTAAAATCGAACACTGTGCTTGTGAAAACATTTTACGTTGTCACACAAACGTTCTTGTAGGTGTGACTGGAATTTGGCAGGTCTCCTCCCAGGAATCTCATCTGATCCAAACAGAACCTCTTTGTACCTCATCTGACTTCACCGGTGTCTGCTCATGTGCCACAAACTAACCCTTATTCTAGCAAACTTTCCTCTGCAGTGCTACCACAGCCGACCGCTGGAAGAACTGAATGTTGCATTAATATGGGAATGAATATGAATTCATTATTAAATCCGTTCAGAGCATTTTCATTACACGTCAAACTGTTTGCACAACTCTGATTTCAGAAAATTGATTTAGAAAGAGAAACATCATCCAGATTAATTTAATGAAACACAGTTACTGAGTTTCTGGTGTAAGTAATATAAGAGCATTCAAAATAATAACATTTCTGATTTTTAAAAGATGACCAATAAATATGAGCAGGCAGCAAATAACAGGTGAGTAGAATTCATCTGTACATTCCCCCTTTAAAAAAAAAACTAATTACATTTAAACGTCATTCAATTACTACTGAATGTGAAGTCTGAAACAATACTGTGAATGTGATGTCTGAAACATTACTGTGAATGTGATGTCTGAAACGTTAATGTGATGTTTACAATGTTTTTGTGAAAGTGATGTCTCAAACTTTACTGCGATGTCTGAAGTGTTACTGTGAATGTGATGTCTGAAACGTAACTGCGAATGTGATGATTATAATGTTACTGTGAATGTGATGTCTGAGATGTTACTGTGAATGTGATGATTATAATGTTACTGTGTATGTGATGTCTGAAATGTCACTGTAAATGTGATGATTATAATGTAACTCCGAATGTGATGTCTGTAATGTCACTGTACATGTGATGATTATAATGTTGCTGTGAATGTGATGTTTATAATGTTACTCCGAATGTGATGTCTGAAATGTTACTTTGATGTTTAAGATGTTACTCCGAATGTGATGTCTGAAATGTTACTGTGAATGTGATGTTTATAATGTTACTGTAAATGTGATGTCTGAAATCTCACTGTGAAGTTTACAATATAACTGTGATGTCTGAGATGTTACTGTGGATGTGATGTTTGTAATATTACTGTGAATGTGATAATTGAAATGTTACTGTGAATGTGATGTCTGAAATGTTACTGTAATTGTGATGTTTATGATGTTACTGTGAATGTTATGTTTATAATGTTACTCCGAATGTGATGTCTGAAATGTTACTGTGAATGTGATGTTTATAATGTTACTTTAAATGTGATGTCTGAAATGTCACTGTGGTGTTTACAATATAACTGTAATGTCTGAGATGTTACTGTGGATGTGACGTTTGTAATATTACTGTGAATGTGATAATTGAAATGTTACTGTGAATGTGATGTCTGAAATGTTACTGTGATTGTGATGTCTGAAATGTCACTGTGATGTGTATAATGTTACAGTGAATGTGATGTCTGAAATGTTACTGTGTGAATGTGATGTTTATAATGTTACTGTGAATGTTATGTTTATAATGTTACTCCGAATGTGATGTCTGAAATGTTACTGTGAATGTGATGTTTATAATGTTACTTTAAATGTGATGTCTGAAATGTCACTGTGGTGTTTACAATATAACTGTAATGTCTGAGATGTTACTGTGGATGTGACGTTTGTAATATTAATGTGAATGTGATAATTGAAATGTTACTGTGAATGTGATGTCTGAAATGTTACTGTGATTGTGATGTCTGAAATGTTACTGTGATTGTGATGTCTAAAATGTTACTGTGATTGTGATGTCTGAAATGTCACTGTGATGTGTATAATGTTACAGTGAATGTGATGTCTGAAATGTTACTGTGAATGTGATGTTTATAATGTTACTTTAGATGTGATGTTTATAATGTTACTTTAGATGTGATGTTTATAATGTTACTTTAGATGTGATGTTTATAATGTTACTTTAGATGTGATGTTTATAATGTTACTTTAGATGTGATGTTTATAATGTTACTTTAGATGTGATGTTTATAATGTTACTTTAGATGTGATGTCTGAAATGTCACTGTGGTGTTTACAATATAACTGTGATGTCTGAAATGTTACTGTGGATGTGATGTTTGTAATATTACTGTGAATGTGATAATTGAAATGTTACTGTGAATGTGATGTCTGAAATGTTACTGTGATTGTGATGTTTATAATGTTACTGTAAATGTGATGATTATAATGTTACTCCGAATGTGATGTCTGAGATGTTACTGTGAATGTGATGTTTATAATGTTACTGTGAATGTTATGTTTATAATGTTACTCCGAATGTGATGTCTGAAATGTTACTGTGAATGTGATTTTTATAATGTTACTTTAAATGTGATGTCTGAAATGTCACTGTGGTGTTTACAATATAACTGTGATGTCTGAGATGTTACTGTGGATGTGATGTTTGTAATATTACTGTGAATGTGATAATTGAAATGTTACTGTGAATGTGATGTTTATAATGTTACTGTGAATGTGATGTCTGAAATGTTACTGTGATGTTTATAATGTTACTGTGAATGTTATGTTTGAAATATTACTGTGAATGTGATGCTTCAGGATGATATTTCAGTACCTCCATGGAAACAGCGGCATTTTCCAGCAGCAGCAGCAGCCTCTTCTGGTCAAAACTCCTTAAACGACTCACTGAGAGTCCACCAAACGTCCTCTCGCGCCGATCATGTATCAATAAACCCGACAGACAGCTATAAAAAGCAACCGATATCCAGACTGAGGAGATATTCAGTGTGCATTTGCGGTAAAACTTCTCGGCCTGCTTTACTCATGAGTTCATCCAAACTGACGTGTTACCACACACATACACTTACACACATATACACACACATACACGCCGCTTCCGGCTGTGAAGAGCGGCACACCTGCACGCATCCGTGTAGTTTTTCCTCAGGTGTACATTTGCAGGGCGTCAGTAAATATTTAGATTGTATATTGGGTAAGAGTTCGTGTCGATGAGAACTAATCAATATGAAAACTCTCTTTGTGGGCGGAGATTTAATACGTGTAGTAGATGTGAGGGACTTTTAATTTGAAAATGTGTTTACGTGCGTTTCTGTGGCTAGTGGGAATCAGTGGTGCATTGTGTTTGTTGAAATAAAATAAAAATATGGAATCTAATTTTTTATATAGATAATTTTTTATAATATTAAAGTTTTATAGTATTTTTAACATGGTATAAATAGTTTTAGAATTAATTATTTAGCAAGTGAATACACTTTAATCACATAAGGCAAAATTATTATTAGAATGTATTAGTAGTATTTTTTGTCTACCGTCTACCTTTTTTTAAATACAACCAGATTAGGAAAGTGATTAAACACAAAAATGTATAATGCAATAAAAAATAAAATTTTAGACTAAATATTTTTTTATAATACATGAATGTTTTACAAAAACATATATTTTTTGCTACAGCAAGAAAATAAAAATGTATATTCAGAAACATAAGAAAGCAAAAATACTTATGACTATTATTAACATGTTTAATCCGTCCTCAGTGAGGCAGTTATTATGAGGAAGAAGCACATCATATCACACATAATCAGGAACTGGAAATTTTCAAGACTTCCTTTTCCTGTATGTTTCTGGTCATTTGTGTTTCCAGTATTTTGGCATATGAGAAACAGTGCAATTTCTCAAAAACACGACTGTCATTAAGTGCAAATAATGACTGCATTCAATGCTGGTTACAGATCAACATACATCTGTCAGGCAAATCATGAGTCAATAAGCACATCTGAGCATATCTTAAAGAATTGTTTGTCCACATCTGTATCACTTCTACTGATGATATATGCCAGACTACTAAAGTCTTCTTTAGTCAAGTAGTTGTTTTTCAAGTCATTTTCAGTAGTAGTTGTTTTGTGTACATATTAAACGTTTATGACAGTGACTGTAATGGCATTTATCTTTGAAATCGACCTCTCAGGTCAACCCCAACATTGTAAAATATACACGTTTTTTTTTTTGGTAGATATTCATGAAATGGTTCCCGGATAATTTTTAAAAACTGTGTAAATGAAACATACATTATCTGCACACACAGGATTCATATAACTTGTATTTTTGTGCTCAATAGCTCTTTTTGCATTATTGTGTTGCATGTGGCACACACTGGTCCTTAAGGAACGTGGTTTCATTTCATTGTGTACATGGTCGAAATGACAATAATAAAGGCTGACTTGACTTTTTAGCTGAAAAGAAACACTGAACCTAAATATTACAATTGGTTTTATTGACACTATGAATTCACTGGAAACACATCTAAAAAGCATTTGCTCATCTTACAGCACATAACTGCTACAAAAACATTAATATTTCTAATCATATATATCAGAATGCATTTTGTCCGGCATTTACATCAAGGTTGCTCAACAGAATACATATAATACAAGTAATGTTTGCATTGCTTGATGACATCATGATACACACAGCGGTAAATATGAATGAATCATGTGGTGCTGTGTGATTTACCAGCTGGATTTAAATATCAAGCTTGACATGAGGTGGCAGAAAGATCAAAAGATGTGCAGAAATAAAATCCTCACAACTTCAGATCACAATTAAAACATAAAACAAAAATAAACATAAAAAAAAATCACATATTTAAAAGTTCATGACTGTCCTTCCCATAATCTGAATGTCATCAAAAGGGAACAGGGCCAATATCTAAGGAAAAAAAGAAGAAATGTTTAAACATCATACACCTTTCAGCATAAAATAAAGTTTCAATAGTAAATGCATTTACATAAATGTATAGTCATCATGTAAATAGTAAACAGGCTGCAAGCGTATTTCATCATCTAAAGGTCATCCAAGAAAAAAATTACCCCACGATTTACTCATCCGCCTTAATCTATCCTTGATGTATATGATTACCTTTCTTGCTAGATAAATACAATCAGTAAAAAAATGTCCTGGCTGTTCCAAGCTTTATAATGGTAGTAAATGTTGCTTCTGATTTGAAGCCCCAAAAAAATCCATCCATCCTTCACAGAAGTAATCCACACGTCGTACGCTGATAACACTCTCTTGAACGCGTGTCAGATGTTACCAAAAGCTAGTAAGTTTTAAATATTGATATTTTGCTCACAAAAACGCCCTCAGAAGGCTTTTATTAACCCCTGGAGCCATGTGGATTACTATATGGATATACCTAACTATTGTGATACATTTTCCCACAATAGTGTATAAATATTTCAATCTCTACTATTGATATTTTAGAAAAATCTAATCCCTCTGTGTGCATCAAACGACCTCCTCTGCCGCTGCTGTAGTTGTCGCTATCCAGTTGTCTGTCATATACGGCATTTCGGCCAATGTCTCAGAAATTAGCGGGAGTGAGAAAATGGCAGAAAAAGACGTGTGGAAGACACTTTGGCTTTAAAAAAAAAACTTATTTTACATTTTGGAGAAAAAGAAAAAGTACTGTATCGTGATATGTATTGCTTCGTGAGGCTCTTGCCAATACCCAGCCCTATGTAAAGGATGGATGAACTTTTTTGGCCTTGAAATCAGAAGCACCAATTACTACCATTATAAACTTGGAACCACCAGGACATTTTCTAATTTAACGCAGATTGTCTTCATCTGAAAGAAGAAAATCACATATACTGAGGATGGCTTGAGAGGGAGTAAATCATTATTTTTATTTTTTTGGGCCGTTCACACTTTGACTATAACCATAGCTATATTAGGGGCAGTGACAAAAACGGTATGGCAAGATAAGAAATTTAAAAATCTTTAAAAAAAACTTGTTTTAAAAGCACGCATCAGGTTTATTTCAATGCACATAGTGTATTTATGTTTATTTTATGCAATAAAAAAATTAGGGCTGGGCATAAATTAATCTAGATTAATCTCATACAAAATAAAAGTAATTTTTTGGCATAATATATGAGTTTGTGCTGTGTGTAAATATTATGTATATTTTAACACACACACACAAATGTTTTATTTATAAATTGTTTTTTATTTATGTATAATATATAAAAATATATATATAAATATATATATATATATATATATATATAAATATATATATATATATATATATATATATATATATATATATATATATATATATATATATATATATATATATATATATATAGATAGATAGATAGATAGATAGATAGATAGATAGATAGGTATAAATGTTTCTTAAATATGTTCATGAATGTGTATGCATTTATACATACATAATAATAATACACAGCACAAACTAATATGTAATGCAAAAAATTGCACCAAAAAATGAGAAATATTAAATATTTTATCCACCTTGATGGCATGCAAGCGTAATCATAAAAAAATCATATATTTATATTTTAATTTAAAAAAAAATACTAGTTACACCAATTGACAAAAACCGGTTACACCACATTGACATTTTGCAATTATCCCCCCAAATATTCTTTCAAAATGAAATAAAACCACAAATTTTAGACTTGGTCCTCAAAAAAAATGTATGTAAGTAATCTGAAAATGTATTTTATTATTTAATAATTATTAATTGAATAATTAACTTCACGTCATTGACCCATTAGCATCCAGACGATAACGATAACTTATCTTTATGTTAATTCACATGCACTGCAGTAATACATATCTTTATTGTTATAGTGAACTCCTCTATTCTCTTTAATATATAAACATGTTTAAAACTATAGTTATCATCCAGTGTTGACTCAAATGATATTCAACACTACTGTGGCCGGTTGCATAAACATAGCCGTGACATTAAGACTGCGTCTTATGAATGATTCTGACTAACTAGTCTTATTATTTGGATTTAAATTAGACCGATCTACCTTTCTATGTAACATACTTAAAACAGTTATGATCAGTCTTGAAGAAAAAAATTCATGACTAACTTTTAAGACTAGTCTTACAGCTTTATGCAACCGGCCACTGAACTTGTAACTGTACGCTGTCTACTTACATCATCATTGCCATCTGCTAGATCCAGGGCCGTTTCGTCTTCCAGGTTTCGGATCATCTTGTCGGCTCCGGCCTGGCACAGAAGGTTGGCAATAGATGCGTCCTGTCGGCCCACTGCCAAATGCAGGGCGGTGCATCCATTAAACATGGTGGCATCTACATTAGCCCCTTTGTTTAGCAGAAGGGTCACTGCGTCTACATCATGAAGCTCTACGGCCATATGCAGCGCAGACTTCCCGCTCGTACCCTCCTGAAACACACGCAGATACGTTTGGTCAGGAAACAGGCAGGAAGGAATAACGTCAACAGGAGTTGGGAAAACGGCTCACCTGTACGTTCAGGTCAACACCTTTCTTCATAAAAAGCCGCATGATGCGATGATGTTTGTGTAGAGTTGCTACATGGAGACAGGTGAGACCTACACAAAAAATATAAAGATCTTTTAGGCTACATTTTTTTTGCGTTATGCATTTGCCAGATGCTTTTAACCAAAGTGACTTTAAGGTATACATTAATCAGTATGTATGTACCATGGGGATCAAACCTGTGACCAGTTAAGTAAAGTAAAACTAACTTTAACGGGAATACAGCTGAAAAAGGTGACAGTATTTCGCCTAAAAAATTATTGCTAATGTCCACTACAGCTCCCATCCTGATGTTGGGAATGTAAACACTCTTTAAAATCCTGGTAGCTTTCTTATTGCACTTAAAGGGAAAGTTCCCCCATAAATGAAAATGTTGGCATTATTTACCCTCAAGTTGTTTTTAAAACTGTATAAATGTATTTGTTCTGCTGAACACAAATGAAGATATTTTGAAGAAATCTTTGTAACCAAACAGATCTGGGGCACCATTGACTTTCACAGTAGTAAGAAATAATACAGTGGAAGTGAATGGTGCCCCAGATCTGTTTGGTTATTAAAATTTTTAAAAATATCTTAATTTGTGTTTAATTTGAATTTTTCTGTGAACTATCCCTTCTTACGTCATTGTTGCGTTCAACATAGTGGGAAAATTTACATAATGAACGACTTACTATTCCTTCTGCTCGTGTGTTTATGAAAACAGTCGCTATGCCAACATTACTGAAAACTCCAAGCTGTGTTTTTTTCTCTGATAACTTCCTTGTTTGACTCTTTCTGTTCAGAAAAAACACCCTGACAGTACAATGAGAAGCAGCTTTACCATTCAAACCACTAACAGCATAGAAACGTTACTACACAAACTGACATTTTCTATGACGAAATTTCTGGTCTCTTGGTATAGCACAGGTTCCTCATTCAATTCAAGTATACAGAGTGGACTCATTTTGGGAGAGCGCTGCGCTTGCAACCCAATGGTTGTGGGTTTGATTCTTAGGAACACATGGGGTGGGTTGCACCAACAAGGATTCAATTAAAAGTTAAGAGCTAATCTAAGGTTTGTTGATTCTAGTTTTATTTTAATTCAAGTTAATTAACAAATCTTAGATTAAAACTTAAACCGGTATTAAAATCTTTATCTGTAATTTATTTTTGTCCGCCATGATGATTGTGAATGTTGACACCATGATAAATACGGTGCAACTAAATAGCAACAATGCTGATGTTATTAAAAAAAAATCAAAAAGATTTTTGTAGACAAACGAAAAATATATTCAAGTATTTTAAATCAGCTACATACTGTATATCGGTAATATAATGCAGATTTAAAATAAAATAATAATAATAGAGAGAAAGAGGGGATTAGCGTAGCAAGCGAATAGCGTGGTTACCCGTCATCGGTGCTGTTAATGTTTACTTAAACGTTCAGCCACTTTCCTGTGCATTTACAAAATATATGTCTTTGCATGTAGCTACTGGGAGATAAAAAGAGCATCCCGGACTTGACGCTTTAAAGCCAAGCCAACTCCAAACTGAGTGTCTATTTTATTTGTAATAAATACATCTTTCTGATCATTAAGCAACATATATAAAAAAAAAAATCTACAATTAAATATGTAAACGTCATCAGTTGCAAATTTAAAGTTAATCCCTAACTAAGATTTAAAACAGAGTTTAACTCTTACCCCGCCATTAACAAGTTATCTTGTCAAAATGTGCATAATAAAAGTGTTCCTGATAAATTTTTATGTTAATCTCCAATACCGCGATTAGCATACTTATCCAATTTATGAAAAAACTGAAGCCAAAACGTTATTTATGGATTTTAAACTCTGTGTATGTTTTGATAATCATTCTGAATCTGATCTCAAACAAAATTACTTCACAAAAATGCATTTTCTCAGCTTTTAGCTATAAAAATATATTTTTAAAGAAAATACCAATATTTAAGAGTTTATAAGCAGAGAAAAATATATAGATAGCATGTGAAATGTTCCCCCCCCCCCTTTTGTTTGTTTGAAAGCAGAGGGTCTGTTCTTTCATTTGATATATTTGTATGTTTATATATTTTTAGAAGAACATTTTCCTGGAAGGCATTTTGTAAAACTTTTGTGAAAATCACAAAAAATGCTGGCGGGGAATGAGTTAAAAGTAATGAAGCAACAGAATTAAAGATATCTTAAGATCTTATTACTGTAAAATTAAAACCCAGATCAAAATGACGGTTTAAACGTAACCATAATTATTTCTAAACAAGGTTTAAAGTTTGGTGCAACAGAATTATCAAATAATCCTTGATTTAAACTCAATTTAAGCCTGATACTAGTTGGCATATACACATACTGATAAAAATGTAAAGCTTTAATGATCCATATAAAAGTGTGTTTACATTAGTGCGTTTTCATTTTAAAGCACATTATTTTTGCCAGGGTTACACTTGGCATCAACTCGTTTTCGAACCTCATAAACTAAAACTTTTGTAAATGCTGCAGACTCTGTTTTAGTTTGAAAACGTCAGGGTTGTGTTTCAATGCACACAGATCTACTTTTGTACATTTAATTATAAATTATAATAAATTATAAATATAATTTTAAAATGAAACTGCAATTCTGTAAACAGGGCCTTGGATAAAAGCATCTGCCAAATGCATAAATGCAGATGAGGCTTCATATGGCATTTGAAAATATAAAAACAACATCAATGACTCCTGAATGAATCAAGTTGCACATGATTCAGGTTTGGTATTTGGGTTTGACCCATAATATGAGTAACGGTAGCATGCAATGTTTTCATCAGAAAGCCACACTGATAACAACCAGATATATGATCTCAAACTGCCTGCTGTATTTCTTTGACATCATTAAAGGTGCAGTGTGTACATTTTAGCGGCATCTAGTGGTGAAACTGTGAGCTGCAACCAAAATGTCTCACCCCTCGCTTTTGAAACACAGAGAAGCTACAGTAGCCACCACAGGACAAACATGTCATCATCCGAGTCAACTTTTCAAATAAAGTTTGTCCGTTAGGGGCTTCTGTAAAAACATGGTGGCACAAAATGGCGACTTCCATGAAAGGGGACCCGTAGTGTAAGTAGAAAAAAATGTCTTATTGTAAGGTAATAAAAACATAATGATTCATTATTTAAGGTCTTTATACACCCTTGATAATATAGTTATATATATTATATTGCATTTCTGTCAAGAGATTCTCCTAAAAGTTACACACTGCACCTTTAATACTCCTTTAATAGTTTTTGCAGTATGTTACCTCTCCAGTTCTGTGTCTCCAACACGTGAGCGAGCTTGTTGGATGAGGCGACGCCGACCATCTCATTGGCACAATCGTACAGACCGTGCTCACACGCCACATGGAGAGGGGTGTTTCCCTCCTGGTCCTGTAGCTCCAGTGAGACTCCTTTCGCCAGCAGCTCTTTCACTATGGAGGACTGATTCAGGTACGTCGCCAGGTGCAAAGGCGTCTGAAAACATCAGAAAACATTTAGATTACAGCTGATTATCGTGGCAAAGTTTACATTTAATCTGAAAGACAAAGTCAATTCAACTGACATGAAACTTTACAATTTTTACAAATTAAGAGTCCAGCATGCTGACTGGTCAGTAAGATATTACGAGATAAAATAAGACTAAGTTAGATTACAATACAGAACTACATCTTATATCTTACTTAACAGAATAAAATGAATTACAAACACACGCAATATTATGAATAAATGCATGTAACTGCTGCTGTTTCATGATTCACTTGCAAGCAGCAGTTGTTAGATAATCCAACCCAAAGGGTACAAATGAACCAAAATATGGTTTCATTTTTATTTCAACCGGATACTTTGGGTTTTGTGTATTACGGGGGCAGTCCCGATGTCTCGTAAAAGAAGGTTACAAGCCTCAGCACACGATACAAACACATTGCTAGATGTACTGTAAAGTTAACCTGAACATCAAAGTATGACATAAATTCACAAAGACATTTATTTGATTTAACGACAAAGAGGAAAGACAATAAAAAACTAAGGGCAATGCAAAGATTTACTCAATCTGGGAGTAACAGAGTGACTGTCAAAGGGAACGTGTGAGTAATATGGCCAATGGTCTGGCGTTATTTGATGACGTTGCTTTTGGTAAATCTGTTGCATTACTCAGAGTTATAAATGCTGACTGCAACACTTCAAGACCTTTCAACCCACATTTGATAACATCTCACATAACTAAACTAACTATTAATATAATCAGTAAATGTATAAATCAAATCAATGCGCTGAAAACACCGTTCACAGGTTCCACTTCCTAAACATGATGTTTATCTGAATATACAACAGGTTTTGAATATGACGATCACTGAATGTGTTGCGTAATTTAGATTAAAAGGCTGAATGATAAGAGGATATGATCTCTATATGAAGTTATGACATTCTGATCAAAGATCATGTGTACTAGTGTTGGACGTATATGGGTTAAATGTCTGACACCGATATTGAGGAAGCAATGTGGCCAATATGAGGCTGATATAACATAAATGTAATTACAGTAAATGAGAGAGAAACAAAAAATAAGGTCATACTAAATAAAATGAATTTCATAAGATTTAAATAAGATGAATTTCAACAAAAGCAAACACCAGGAGTCACAAAGTCACCCAACAGCAAATGTAAAAGACATGAACATGACATGAAAGATATCACTAAAAAAATCAAAAAAATGTTTAAAAAAATACACGTAAAACATTCATATTTATGTTATTTTGACCATGTTTTCCCCATTTCAAGTTTCAGTAAATAAATGCAATTAAAAACATAATTTTTATTAAGACTTTGGCAAAAATGTTTTTGGTAGTTGACAGTAAGAAACAAAAATTATAATTTTTCTTAAACACATACCAATAAATAGTAAACGTTGAAAAACTTAGGGAAGAACCGGGGCAAAAGTAATGTGGGATGCAAGTAACAAAGTTATTTTCTCCAAGTCGTGATTACATTTGCATTTCAAACTATTACAGGATCTTAAGCATGCAACCCTTGACAGAGCTGACAAATATCGCGTTATTTCGTCACCGTTTTGCCTGTCTAGGTCCAGAAAGCTGTTTTCAACCATGATAAGTAAATTCCTAAAGCATTTTTTTCTCATAACGTGTTGTGTTTCTGGTTTCATGTGTTACAGTACTGATCAATCTACAGGTTATTTAGTGCTCTAATGCTGCGTTTACACCAACCGCGGTAGAGGCGTCAAGCGCTTTCAATGTTAAGTCAATGTGAAGACGCGTTGACACACGTCTGGAGGTCTCTTAACGTGGCGCGGTAGACGCAATTCTGCCTAGACGTGCGAATGGCACGAATTGAGCGTCTGGCGCGGTACACGCGAATGGTGCTTATTGTGCATTTTGCGTTTGACGTGAATTTGCGGCTGACGCACGAGTTGAATTTCGCGGTGCGTTAACCAATCAGGAGCCTGCTTGCTGCTGTGGCGGCTGCCCCGCCCGGAGTCACTCATTCAACATAAAGGAACACTTGATATTGTCCGTGAGCAGTCATCTGGAGCTATACGACACAAGTTCTTATTTCTATAGAGGAGACAGGAATAAAAAGGACCTCGCTTGGAAGAGTGTCAGTGAGGACTTTGGGCATCCTGGTAAGTTGTACACATTTTACTTTTGAGTCACGTGACGTTTATCAACCCGCTGCATTCCCGCTGTTTTTTACACTATTTTACCCCTATAGTAAGGTGACCAAATACAAACTGGTAACTCTCTCGATAAATGCACAATCAACATCAGTCATCTT
This sequence comes from Paramisgurnus dabryanus, assembly GCF_030506205.2. Taxonomy (NCBI): domain Eukaryota; kingdom Metazoa; phylum Chordata; class Actinopteri; order Cypriniformes; family Cobitidae; genus Paramisgurnus; species Paramisgurnus dabryanus. Next base: position 10,575,607 of record NC_133348.1, read on the forward strand.
GCAAATAGACAACCACAAGCATAGCACTTGCCCCTCCCAAAAGAAGCTGATTTCGCCTCTTACGCGCGTCAAATGCTTGCTTTTTCAGCGCATCTACTTCGCTCTAGACGTGCAAATGCATTCAAACCGTCCAAGCGGCAAATAGGGCTGCGCAAAAATATCAATACAGCTAACTATCGTGATACATTTTCCCCCGATAGTGTATCGATATTTCAATCTCTACTATCAATATTTTTAAAAACCCATCAAATCCCTCAGAAAATTAAAAACACCTGCAACTTTCAAAGCCGACGCGTGGAAGCACTTTGGCTTTAAAAAAAAATTAACAAAAATTCAGCTCTATTTTTTTTACAATTTTGATAAAAAAAGGAAAAGTATTGCAATGTATCGCAACATGCAATGTATTGCATCGTATAGTGATGCATTGTATCATGACCTAATGTACCGTGGTATGTATCGTATCGTGAGACCCTTGCCAATACCCAGCCCTAGCGGCAAACTAGGCACGGTAGACGCAATTTTGACGCCATATTCGCGGCGGGTGTAAACGCAGCATTACACATCTTGAAGTTTGACGTTTCAGATTTTTTTTAAATAAAAGTAAATTTGGTTTAAATGTCAGGAGTTCCTGTCGGGATGAAAGTTACACTTTTTACTTTTGTCCTGCTGCTAATACGGTTACATTATGTTGAACATTTATATTATTCTAATTTGATTTAATTTAATTTTCATAATAATACTACTGTTAAAATTCAAGTTTGTACTGTTGGTTGCTTTTGAAACATTCGATAAATAATTTTTTAAAATAAAAATGTAATTTCATTATTTTTGGCAAAGATAAACAACAAAATATGTTTGCAGCTACATATGAACAAGGTCATAGTCATTTACTAAAAACAGAATATCGTATCTTGTGTTTACTTTTGACCCACCTGCGTGTTACTTTCGTCCCAGCTGACCGGGTCAAAAGTAACAAAGTGCTACTTACTGTATGTTCAAAGTGAAATGATACTCAAGTCATTTAGACATTAGGAATAATTCATTTCTTGCAAAAAAAAATTTGGAGCGCAAAATGCATTTTCACTGTTTAAATGTCAATGATTTAATTCTGGGTTTTAAAGAGTCATGACATTACCACGTTTAAATCTCCAGCACTTCCTTGTCTGTCAAAGTCTGAATGTCAATAATATTGTTGACAGGACCCCATAGCTTCCCTTTAATCCAAATGCTAACATAAACGTCAATGGAAGTTTCATTTAGCCTTTCTAACTATAGAAATGGTCATGTGTGCAGGTGGGTGGGGTCTCTAAAAAGCCCCTTGGCCTGTTAACGCTGGATAAACCCCAAATTTCAAAATAACAATTGAAACTCAGCCCTTACACTCCCCATTAAAGGAGTGTTATAATCTCTTTCACACGCCGATGTGCACACGGGGAGTTTCCCCTTAAAGGGAAAACAAAAAATAACCAAAGCTCATTACAACATTCATGCAAGATTTCCCTCAATAAAAGGTCTCTTGCTTGATGGGACTCATTCATGAAATTTTGATCTAACTTACTACATCCATTCCTATGTCATTAGTTGTACCGTCAGTTTACATTCTTCACGCTCGTGCATCATAAGTTTTGAATAGCATGCAAAATGTAAGCACCTGATACAAGTTGTTCTGAATATCCAGCAGCTCATGAGGAAAAAGATCCATCAACTGTTGTGCAAAGCCTTGTTCTTCATGAATGATGGCCAAATGGAGAATCCTGAAGAAGAAACAGACACAGAAATGCTGAAGGTTAAACGGCTGTTTCACATCAGGTTAAAGTTGAAGCAAAGCCAAAAAGAAACCATCAAGGAAATCGGTCTAAAAAAAGCATGTTTCACAATGTGTGGTGGAAGAAAAGTAGGTTGAATGATACTGAGAAATCTTGCACACGGCGGCGAGTGGCAGACGCATTCAGACATTGCGCAACACTGGAACTTTATGCATAATAATAGACGGATAGACATCTTCTAATGAATTCAAGACAAACACAAATTTCAAAACTAAGCAAGACGTAACACATTTTAAAGAACTATTGCAATATAATGATTTTCTTATTTAAACACAAGCATAACTTAAAGGGATAATGTCCTCATCATATCTGTATAAATGCATTGTTTTGTCTGACCACAAAGAAAGATATTTTAAGAAATGTTTAGCGCACCTCCGACTTCTATAGAAGTCAATGGTGTTCCTGCTTCCTGTTGGTTATAAATATCTTTCCGTGTTTAGCAGAACAAAGAAATTTATGGAAATTTTTGCAACAACAAAGTGAGTAAATGATTTTCATGTTTGGGTGACCTATCCCTTTAAACACGCAATGCAAAAAATCTCAATAGCTTTCCCAGGTAAACATAAAGATACTTGAATGTAGTAAAAATACATTGAAATACCAGCAGGAACATTATTAGTTTGTTAAACAGTGCAAGTGTTTAATGCAGTAGTACCTTAGTGCATTTGAAAAATGCATACATAATTGTATCTTATTTCATTTTAATTAAGATTAATTTTATCTTAGCATAATTTTATCTTGTATATTTATTTATTTATTAAATGTATTTATTTTTTTGCTGTGTTATTCTGTTGTTTTTATTGTTTGTAATGGTCGATTAATGTATGTTAATCAACTACAGCATGGGTGATGATGGCCTAATGCTGCGTTTACACCAAACGCAGTAGAGGCGTGTAGCGCGAGTGATTTCAATGTTAAGTCAATGTTAAGACGTGTTGACGCGCGTCTGAAGGTCCTGCGGTGCGTAAGATGCTTTACCGCCTCATTCGCGCGAACTTGACGCAAATTTGAGCGTTGTGCTTTTTGTGCATTTTGCGGTTCACGCGAATTTGCGGCTGACGCCCAAGTTGAAAAATTTGAACTTTGGCGGAATTTCGCACCGCATTAACCAATCAGGAGCCTGCTGGCTGCTGTGGCAGCAGCCCCGCCCGGAGTCACTCATTCAACATGAAGGAACGCTTGATATTGTCCGTAAGCAGTCACCTGGAGCTATACGACACAAGTTCTTATTTCTATAGAGGAGACAGGAATAAAAAGGAACTTGCTTGGAAGAGTGTCAGTGAGGACTTTGGGCAACCTGGTAAGTTGTAATACACATTTCACTTTTGAGTCACGCGACGTTTATCGACCCGCGACGTTTATTTTCCCCCTATAGTAAGGTTACCAAATACAAACTGGTTACTCTCTCAATAAATGCACAATCAACATCAGCCATCTTGCAAACAGATAACTGCATAGCACTTGTCCCTCCCACAAGAAGTGGATTTTGCCTATGACGCGCGTCAAATGCTTGCTTTTTCTACGCGTCTACTTCGCTCTACATGCGCGAATGCATTTAAACCGCAGTTCAAGCAGCAAACTAGGCACGGTAGACGCAATTTTGACGCCTGAAACGTGGTTGGTGTAAACGCAGCATAAGATAAATTTCCGCAGATGGGACAATAAAGTTTACCATATCCTACCTTATAGGGCTGGCTATCGATTCAGATGTTCCAGATCAATTCAATTTCGATTCACAAGCTATCAAATTGATTTGACTTCGATTCTCGATTCAATTTTCGATTCCGGTTCTCGGGTCCGTTTTTATACTCGATTCTCTATTTAACTCAATGAATATAGATTAAATACAAATACTATATTCATAAAAAAGAACAGTGAACAGCAGTTTACAAATGGGTAATTAATAAAAAAAATTAAAAGCCACAACACTATCGTCGTCGTCTTGCTTGCAAAATCTAAAATGCTTCCATACCTCTGCTCCTTGGTAACATCGTGCAAGGCAAAAAAGAGGGTGACATCTAGTGGAGAAGACTAGTAATTAGATTAACGTTAATCTTACGTTCAATGTTTGCGGAAATAAATATGGAAAAAAAATCTATTCTACTCTCTGAGAATCGATTTTGAATCGACCACGTAAAAATAACAGATTAATCGCAAAACCGATTTTTTGCCCAGCCCTACTATTCGTAATTTTATTTTTTGCTGTGTTTTTCTGTTGTTTTTATTGTTTGTAATGGTTGATTTATGTATGTTACTTGTGCAACTGCAGCATGGGTGATGATAGATAAATTTGCCCTGATGGGACAATAAAGTTTACCATGCACTACTTTACCCTAAATTAGCTTAAGCCAGGACTAGGGCTTATTTTAATTATGAAATAACTAGTTTTAACAAACATGCCTTACTAAAAACATTACTGGCGTGCATTTTGGAGCAAAACAAGGGGCACTTATGTATTTTCAGATATTTCGGTGCAAGTTTATTTTTGGTTTGGACAGCTCTTACATTTATTTTAGTCTAAGTCTAGGGAGGAAATCGCCCCTAAGATGTACTGAAGAATATTTTTTGTATATTAATTACAAATTAAGTGCACGAAAATAGAGCACTTCCTAAGTATACTTAATGTGTATAATTTTAATGCACTTTTATTTCTCAACGCACGATTCTGGAAAGAATCTCAAGTTCTTCAATCACTTATTCAATACAAATCTATAAATGAACCTTGTTCAGCTTTCAGATGTTTATTGAGTCATTAAGAAGCGGTAAATGATTCATCGATTATGGAACACAAACTCTTCGGCTTATTTTTCCATCCTCTAACTTGCATTTTTTCCCTGCAGGTGGCTGTTTTCCCCAAGAGCGATAACCTCGGCCCGTATGCTTTTACAGTAAGCCAGGAGGACTGGAAACAGGTAGAAGTTAGTGGGTTTGACATGTAAATAATGTGAGAATGATTTGGGTGTCATCAATCTGACTTGTGGTAAATCATGATTCATGATGTTTCAGCTCGTGTGAAATTCAAAAAACGTAAAATTCGGTCATGTATTACTCATGATGTTCAGTACGTCTTCAGTGTTCAGCTTCAAAATGGACAACAATACACAATATTTTCATCACAATAGTCTGTAAGACTGCAAAATCTGAAGCCATACACTGTAAAAAAGCAAGATCTGTCACACCGGTCCTTTAATTTTTGGAGATAATGGGAGTTTGTCATAGTTTAAAAGAGGACTGCAAAGACTCAACCCAACATGGTAGCATACTTTTTCACAAAGTCATACAACTTTGAAACAAAGAATGAGTAATAATGACAGACTTTTTGTTGCGTGAACAATGCCTTTTAAAGTGTTTCACTCTCAATATACAAATAAACCACCGCTGAGTCAGTCAAATGCAACACTAAAATGAAAGTTTTTTTGTTGATCTCCTCCAGACGTTTAATATAAACTTTGACATTATTCTTGTAAATTTGGTTCAAAGGATTGACCAAAGACAACCCATAGAAGGCCAATCTTTAGACCAATCAAAATGCAAGAAACTTCCTTTAATGTGACTGACAACACAAAACCAATAGAGAAATGAAAGCAAGCTAACATTAACCAGACTATGTTTGCGTGCTCACTTTTGCGGTGAATGTTTGCGCATGTTGTAGAACATACGCTGCAGTTTGAACCACGATCTGGTCTGAAGGTCAACGCTTGTATAAACATGTTTACGGGACGTGTAGATTCAAATATAAGTTCACATGCACAACAAAAGCTCGCACTTTCCAAACAACAGCATATAGAAGATGTTTTTTTCTGGGCCGGCGAGGGGAATTCCACTGCATGTCTGCATACTTCTGCTTTCTTCTTCTTCTTCTTGTGCGCCAAAAACGGCAGATCCAGTTTCTAGATGTCTGTTTACCGACTTTAGCGATAAAACAGCAAACCCTGCTACAGTAATCAAAATCTGACCCATCATCACATGGGAATGTGTCACTTAGGAAACTCCAACAAACTTATTAGAAAATTTAAAGAATGTTTCACTTCAAAAACCTTTATCTCCATTTTTAGGTCTGACCTGTTAGAATTAGACTGCATAAAACTGCAGCAGATCTCATTTGTGAGATGTGATACAAGAAATCCAAAAATGTGCTCAGTTTGAAAAAAACATTAAGGGCCGATTGTTGCTATTATTCTGATTTATGACCTTTATGTCCTTATTTATGACCTTAAAGGGGTCATACTATGAGATTTTTAAAAAATGTAAAATAAATATTTGGTGTCCCCACAGTGTGTATGTGAAGTTTTAGCTCAAAATACCACAAAGAAAATGTATTATATCATCTTAAAATTGTAGGTGTAAGCAAAAATTTACCGTTTTTGGGTTTGTCCTTTAAAAATGCAAATGAGCTGATAAAATGCAAACACTGAGCGCAATTTATTTATGCTGTGAATAATTTTTTTCTCTCTTGCTCTCTGCACTAAATGGCAAAAACTGAATTACCTATTTTTTCACATGCATGCAGAGAATGGTTTACCAAAACTAAGTTACTGGGTTGATCTTTCACATTTTCTAGGTTGATAGAAGCACTGGGTACCTAATTATAGCACTTAAGCAAGTCAGATGTTCACGCTGTGACCCCTTTAAGTTGTTTCACTAATATATGTAAGCACTTACTAGTAACTTTAAAATTGAAACTACACTAAACGCCTCAAGATATCTTAGATTTCCTGCAAAACATTTTTATTAACTTTACACTAAAAGTCCTGCAACAAGCTATTAAAGGATAAAACTACATATTTGAACTGAAAACTATTTCTCTATTTCATCTAGCTATTTTGAAAGTTGCTAAACTACAAACACCTGCTTGAAAAACCAAGCTGGTTTTAGGTGGTTAAGCATCCAAAGGATTTCTGGACCTTTTAAGCTGGTCAGGCTGGAAGACCAGTTTGACCAGCTTTACCAGGCTAGGAGGACTAGCTCGAACCAGATACTTAAACCAGATAAGACCAATGTAGACTGGTTTTCAGCACAGCAGCACAACATTTCACCTGTTCAGCCAACTCCTGTATCACTGCCCAGCTATAAATGTTATGTTATAAACATGTCAGAAACTATATCTGCTGTTTGACACCTTCCAGCCATGTCTTAAAGGGATGGGTCACCCAAAAATTAAAATTCTGTTAGTATTTACTCACCCTCATGTTGTTACAATCCTGCATAAATGTATTTGTTCTGCTGAACACAAATGAATTTTTTGGAAGAATCTGGGGCACCATTGACTTCCATAGTATTGTTTATCCTATTCTATGGAAGTTAAAGGGGCTTACGAACAGTTTGGTTACAAAATATCTTCCTTCGTGTTCATCAGAATAAAGAAATGTATACAGGTTTGTAACAACATGAGAATAAGTAAATGATGACAGAATTTTCATTTTTGGGTGAACTAAGTTATCCCTTTAATATTTTAGGATAATAGCACTCGTGGTGAATATGTCTTTAACTAAATTTACACTATGTCTTAAACCTTATTGAGTGAATACAACACAAATTCGTAGCATTTACACACTAACAGCGTTCACATCTATTAAATGAAGTGAAGTTTAAACGTACGTGTCTCCATCTTCAGTCAGAGTCGTTAAGAGACTCACTTCCTCTTCGGTGTATTCACACTGCGTCGCGTTCACCGCGTTGCGTTCAGAGTCAGAAATACGACAGTTCCCGATCAAATCCTCCAAACTTTCCGTAGTTAACGACGAAGACACGTACGCAGAGTCCAGTCGTTCATCTGTGCCACAAACCGCTTTATCTTTCTCGTCAGAAGTCTCCAAACTCCCGTACTGATCTCTGGAGATCGATTTATATGAGTCGATTCCGGAGTCAATCCGAGTTTCGTCCAGTTCTAATTTGCGCTCTTTCTCAGCGCCGCTTCGCGCCATTCTGAAGCTCCGTCAAAGTAGCGATATTAATGCAATGCAGCAGCGCAAAATCACCGTAACATTATGACACCAGAGACATTCGCTTTTGTTTCTCATCCCCGACCGCCTCAAAACTGCAGAAATCAGATTTAAACCCCATTCAACCGATCGGTCGGTAAAGTGCAGCGCGTGGCATCAGCGTGAGGTAAAGTTGATCAGTCTTAGTTAATGAAACTAACAAAGTATGGTAAGGGTAATAGTGCTGGGGGAAGCGGTGTAGTGGGCGGAGTCACTGTCCACAGTGGGAATTCCCCATTGGGAGTGGCGAACCCATATCATTACTGCTCCAGTCCAAACACAGAACCGAGAACCCCACGGAATCTCCTAAAATACCTCAAATACAAACCTGTTCTCTTTTCAACACCTTCATCCAACAACCTCTTTCCTTAATTTAAACCCTCAGATACAACACGAGGTTTACTTGGACTTTTGTGCATTTCCCCATGATTGCAGAGACCTGTTGAAAAAAATGTCTAAAAAAAATTGCCATCTAATAATATCAGCATCATGGAAAGTTAATAATGAAAACGGGTAGTTGCAAAATGCATAGTCACCCAGGCAAATTAGTTATACATGCATATAAATACTGATGTATTTTAAAGATATATATTCTACATTATTTAAGTTACTAGAAGGTCTTGGTTTTTTTAACACGTCTGTCATATTATACGGAAGCTAGTTGACAGTAGGCTGGGCTTTACATACAGTAGCCAGCAGGTGGAGCTGTACTGTATGTATGGACAGGCATAGACTGAATCTATTGAAGTATATTTAACTTATTTGTTCATGGATAATGGTTTGCATGAGGAAATTCAATCAAATTTTAAATAACATTTAGTTAATTTTCACATTTTTAATGTATATCAGGTTCAAGTGGGAAAAATTATAGGGCTGCATAAAAACTAATCACTTTGCAGAATAAAATATATATATACACACACACACACACACACACACACACACACACACACACACACACACACACACACACACACACATATATATATATATATATATATATATATATATATATGTATGTGTATATGTATGTGTATGTATGTGTGTATGTGTGTGTGTGTGTGTGTGTGTGTGTGTGTGTGTGTGTGTGTGTGTGTGTGTGTATGTATATATATATATATATATATATATATATATATATATATATATATATATATATATATATATATATATATATATATATATATATTATAACTATATATATATATATGTATACTATATATATATATATATATATATATATATATATATATATATATATATATATATATATATATATATAGTGTATAACAATTCTGTATTCATAGATACACTCACATGCATGTATATTTTATAGAAATTATATATAAATATACAAATGTATATACACCTGTAAATATTTTTTAAACGCATACATGCATGGGTGTGTATCTATATATACACAACACACACACACATATATATGACGTTAACTTTTATTCTGCAAACGATAGTTGTTATGCAGACCTAAAAATTATAAATAAATAAAAAAACAAAAATAAATATACAGAGAAATATAAAAAACAAACATAGATGAGATGAGTATTGCCACATTTATTTCTTTATTTTGTATCATTATTATTTTATAAAGTTTTTAGTATTTATTGTCGAGTCATATAGACAATATATATATATTTTTTATATATATTTCTCTGCATATTTTATATTTCTTTATTTATGTTTGTTTTATATATTTCTTTGTACATTTATTTATTTACAATTTTTGCAGGATCAGTCCTCCATAGACGTGCTTTGTAAACTAATAAAGAAAAATGGGAATGGGAAGCCTATTGACTTCAAGGAGTCAAGGTCACGGACACAGTCCTCAGCAGAGAGAGAGAGAGAGACGTTTATAAACAACACCCTCCTCTCTCTCTCTCTTCCTATCTGTCTTTGTCGTTACCTGGATATCACTGATGTATGAGTCTGGATTCAGCTCGCGTCTCAGTGTCATGCGCGTTTATCTCGCGATGTGTTGAATCCATATTTCCGTCTCGCGTGGATAGCATTTTTATTTTTTATAAGCAGTGCTGTTGAACGGAATGTTACGGGAAACCAGCAATCCAACAGTGATTTTTACGCCGTAAAGGCGCAGTGTGGTGTTGATGCGCATTACGCGGACAGAATGTTGCCTCGCTGAAGACACATGGATGTTTTTCTCATCCTTATCTCCATCATGTCTCCAGCAGCTCCAGTCACAGACGACAGTGCTTCAGTCCTCCAGACGGACACTCCACGGGATGTGGTGAGTTACCAAAAGAGAAGAAAAACACTCATGTGTTTTTAATGTAAGCATGTTTACAGGAATATTATGACGCAATTTATTATCTATCTATCTATCTATCTATCTATCTATCTATCTATCTATCTATCTATCTATCTATCTATCTATCTATCTATCTATCTATCTATCTATCTATCTATCTATCTCATTATTGTTTGTCAGACTATGTCGGGCTAGTAAAAAGACAAACTTCAGAGCTCTGTATAGTGAAAGAGCCCAAACAAGAACCATCTTCTTCTGCGTCCTTTTCAGTGTGTTCAGGCTTGTTTGATAGTTTTAGTGCTTTAAGAGCAGTCTGGATTTCAACTTTCTTCAGAGATTAATAGTTAATTCTCATTTGCTTATTGATTTGACATTTCCCTTTAGGTCAATAAATGCTTTTTATTCTGGGCTAATTTCTATTTGAAGTCTTTAGGATATCATGCGCATAATCCCTTGTTTAAATATAGGAAATAAATTAGTTTTTGTAATTTATGTGCCTGGGCAAACATTTTGCAGGTTTTAACAAAATGAATCCTAAGTAACATAAACTCTTAAAAAGTAAATATTACATGGTTTAATGACAACACTTTAAGGGATTTACAGACAGTGTTTAGATTAAGCCAGGACTAGGCCTTACTTATATTAGGAAATTTAAGTAGTTTTTCCAAACAAACCTTACAAAAAAACAAATCTGGTGTGCATCATGAGACAAAGCAATAACACTGATATATGTTAAGATATGTCAGTACAAAATTAAGGCAGATTAAACACGCATTTTAGTCTGGGACTAGGATAAGCCCTGTCCGGGAAACCACCCCTGTATCTCTTTAGTGTGCTCTCTAATTTTAATAATAGTAGAATCACTTTTTTAGCATTAACCTCAACTGCACACTTCATTGGCTCTGGATTGCCCCGGCTGCGGTTAAGATTTATTTTGGTTCATATGCAAAATTTTAGTTCAGATTTTTTTTCATGTCTGCTTGATTGGTCGACTTAAAACACCATTTATGCTGTTTCATTCTGAATTACAGCTGAATTAGAGTTTTTTTATTGATAACTCAAATTTATAATTGTTTTCAAAGCTAACCTTTAGCTAAATCCCACCAGCTAAAACCAGATTGACTAGGTTGTAACCTTGGCCTTGCTGGTTGGCTGGTTTAAAATGGAAGTAGCTGGTTAAAGCTACTCCTTCCATAATGGCAAAGCTAGTCATGCTGGTCTTTCCCTAGCTTAAAAAGCTACACCAACTTAACCAGCTAAAACCAGTCTGGAAGACCAGATAAAACCAGCATTGTGTGTTTAGTAGCTGAGAAATTCTATACAAGATCGACATTTAAGAGCTATGATGAGCCCGCTGTGAGCTCCAGCAGGGAGAAGCTCATGGGCCTGTGGTTAGAGATACAGTAGATAATTATAGAAGAAAAACATCAATCATTTATTGCCATCTCATGTTAAAAGCACAAGACAGACATACAATCTTTTTAACAAGAAGAATCATAATAAAAGCTTGAGAGGTTTTGTCAGATGTTGACATCACCATAGGTGTTTAGAGTAAAATCTATTCAGAGGCATTGCCACTAGTGTGTCCCGTGTGACTGCTAGTAATAGCAGTACTAGTAACAGTAATCGTGATGCTTGACTTAGTCAAAGCATCAGCAAAATACTCTTAAAAATCAAAAGCACATGATTTTTGCACATATGATGTCATCATTATGATGTTTCATGAGTATGAGTTCTGTGAGCATGAATATATATATTCAGTGGCGGCTGATGACTTTTTTTCAAGGGCGCTCGATGCAAAGCTCATAAAGATGTATTTAGCCCATTATGTGTGTCGCTCGTCATGTCAAAATATGTGTTCGGCGCATCATGTAAACTTATGTGCATGATGTGTCATCTTAATGTGCCTGCTGCAGACCCTTCAAAGGGGTTTATGACAAAAGATTCACTCACATTTGCCAGATACTCAATATCATTCATGTGTTATCAGAGTTCAGTTAGTTGTTGTTAGTTGTTAAAGGGACAGTAAGTAGGATTTTAAGTGTTTTATTCATCAAAATCAAAGTCTTTATTCATAAATATGTCCTCATTGGTGTCAAATGACCTCTGCCAGTGATCTGACTTTTCTTTGTAAGCTTAGAATGTCTTCTCTTTACTTACATTGAACGGGTAAGTCCAAGAAGGCTTCCATGTGATAAGCTATAATAGCAGAGAGGGACAAAAAGCACTAGCCTACCAACGCGTTTCCACAACGCGTTTTCATTCAGAACACGTGAACCAGCTGCAACGGACAAGGAGATCAGTGAGTACATAACGGCTACCGTAGTTGCAACACACATTTGGAAAAGCGAGGCGCTAGAGAGCACTGTTAGTTTGAACGCAAAATACAATTTCACCACTAGATGGGGGTAAATCCTACTTATTGTCCCTTTAAGTTAGTGTCTTGCAAGTATTTTGTGAACATGTGGGTGTCTTTTATCATAAACCCTTTCGATGCGTTTGCAGCAGGCACATATTTTGACATGACTCTTAATGCACAAGGTTCACAATGCACCAAACACAAATTTTGACATGACGAGCCACTCACGACACGCCAAACACATATTTTGAATTGGCGCCCCTCAGAAGAGAAGTCAACAGCCACCACTGAATCTATTTAAAGCATAGGTCAACTGATTTTTTCACCTTTCTTTTTATATCTTCACTGTACAGCAGCGACCCGTGCAGTCGTCCCTCAGCAAATTGCTGTGTCATGAAGCTCACTGGAAATGTCTTCTCCTCTCACTCCTAATGTACTGCTGCGTGATCGCAATGACCTGGTGCCAGGTCACAAAGGTGACACGCGTGACCTTCGACAGTGCCTTTCAGACAAAGTCCATGACGTACCACGACAGTCCCTGTTCCAACGGCTACATCTACATCCCCGTGGCCTTTCTCGTCATGCTCTACGTTGTCTATCTCGTGGAGTGTTGGCACTGTTACTCGCGCAACAAGCTTCAATGTAAAGTGGATCTGGAGAGCGCCTCCGAGCGCGTGCAACGCATGCAGCGAGCCACACCTTGTATCTGGTGGAAGGCAATTAATTACCATTACGTACGGCGGACGCGCCAAGTGACGCGGTATCGCAACGGTGACGCCTACACTACCACTCAGGTGTACCACGAGCGCGTCAACACGCGCGTGGCCGAGGCCGAGTTCGATTACGGGAACTGCGGGGTGAAGGACATTTCCAAGCACCTGACGGGTTTAGAGAGCTTTCCGGTGACAAAGCTACGTTTCACCAAGTGCTTCAGCTTCGCCAACGTGGAGTCAGAAAACTCATACCTGACTCAGCGGGCGAGGTTCTTCACGGAGAACGAGGGCCTGGATGATTATATGGAGGCACGAGAAGGGATGCACCTCAAGAACGTCGAATTCAAAGAACACATCCTCACCTTCTCAGATCCAGACCGCTTGCCCTGGTATGCATCACAGGGCATGTTCTGGATGGCTGCGGCGCTGACGTTATCGTGGCCACTGCGTGTGCTGTCGGAGTATCGCACGGCACACCTCCACTATCACGTGGAGAAACTCTTCGGCTTTGACTATGTAGCCGTCACACCCTTGGACGAGAGACCGTTTTGCGATCACATCTCAAGGGTCAACACTATCGACAGTACAGAACTGGAGTGGCACATACGCTCCAACCAACAGTTAGTGCCCAGCTATTCAGAGGCCGTGCTGATGGACCTGGCACAGCAGTCCACCCACAACACCTTCTCACCGCGTGGAATCGGTGCGGCGGGTGGAAGCGGCTTTGGCGGCTACCGCCAGAACTGCGAGCGTTGTCATCGGTCCATCAGCAGCTCCTCGATCTTCTCGCGCAGTGCGTTGAGCATTTGCAACGCTAACAGTCAGCGTTTACCCTTCAGCGGCAGCCGCTTCTCCCTGAGCCGTTTGTACGGCTCTCGACGCAGCTGCCTTTGGGGAAGTCACAGTAGTAGTCTAAACGATCCCAGCTGTCCGACCGAAAGCACGCGATGCCTGGCAGGTCACTCCACCGCTGAAGAAAGCGCACCTTCTCCTCCGGCCTACCAGGATGCTCTTTACTTCCCTGTGCTGATCGTCCACCGCAATGAGGGCTGTCGTGACCATCAGACATTTCACCATAACAACTCATGTGTGGAGACTTCATTATAATGACCGCTGCTGGTTTGAAAACACATCACTTGCCAACAGCAGAAACAATAGACGTGTTGTGCAGCTTTGTTACAATAATGAGAGTAGCAGATTTGTATGGAAAAAGTTTTAGAGGATTTGCCTGGAAAATGAATCTTGACTCTTCCTTTAAAATGTACAAAAGCAACATTTGTCCTTTAAACGCAAAAAAATGGCACAGTTTTACACATGCAGTTAGCAACTATACTCAGCAACTATTGCATCCCTAAAAACTTGGACTTCACATTCTAATGAAGTTCCAATAGCATCTTGTGATTCAATCAGAAAAGACTTCAACAAGTCAACACATTGACAAACAACACAACAATAAATTACAAACCATTACTGTTAAAGGTGCAGTTTGTAAATTTAAGAGGCATCTATTGGTGAGGTTGCAAATTGCAACCAACAGCTCAGTTCACAGCTCACCCCTTGCTTTTGAAACGCATAGAGAAGCTACGGTAGCCGCCACCGGACAAACATGTCATTGTTAGAGACAACTTAATACAAAAGTTTATCCGTTAAGAGCTTCTGTAGAAACATGGCGGCACAAAATGGTGACTTCCACTTAAGGGGACCCTCTGTGTATATAGAAAAAAACATCTTATTCTAAGGTAATAAAAAATAAAGGTTCATTATGAAAGGTCTTTATACACCCCTGATAATATAGTTTTGTATATTATTTTGCATTTCTGTCAAGAGATCCTTCTAAAAATTACACACTGCACCTTTAACCTAAAAGCACATGCTTTATCCTAGATATAAAAATATATAATAACTGATATTTTACATTTATAATCTGACCCTGGACCACAAAACCAGTCATAGGGTAAAAAACTGAGATTTATACATCCTCAGAAAGCTGAATAAATAAGCTTTTCCATTTTCCACATGTACACCTATTTGAAAATCTGGAATGTGAGGGGGGGGAAAAAGAAAATATTAAGATAATTGCCTTTAAAGTTTTCTAAATGCAGTCTTTAGCAACACATATTACTAATGATAAATACATTTAATATATTTATGGTACAAAATTTACACAATGTTCTCAAGGAACATGATTTTTGGCATTAAAACAAATTATAATTGTGACCCATATAATGTATTGTTGGCTATACCTGTGCTACTTATGACTGGTTTTGTGGTCCAGGATCACACATTCTAGTGATTGACACATAAGGTGAACATGAAGTTCCTTATTAAACATCAAGATCATGGGTTAAAAATGTATTTGAATTAAAGAGAAACTACATTATTTATATATCTGGTGATTTTAAATCACTTTATCTTTAAAGACGTTCACTTCAACAGGCCTGCTATGTGACAAGTGATTGTAAAAATATTTCATGTTTACTTTATAAAAATGACGGATAATTGTTTAAAATATTTTTAGATAAAGCGTGTCACACAGCAGGACATAGAGGACGAAACCGCTTTCAGTGTTCACAATGCAGAATCTCAGGATATACAAACAACAAACAAACAAACACACAGGCCAGACTAAATTTCAAAGTAATGTGAATGTCTGTATTGGCATTAGACAAACTATTTATGGCAACAGTGTCAATGTTGTGAATAATTTAGTACATGCACATACACTACAAACACACCATCTCCACTGAGATTTTTAAACATTGCAAAAATATTTAAAATATGTAATTTTTTTTGCAACTACCTCTTGTTTTTTAAGTGCCTATTTTAGTTTACATTTTAAGTTTAATTTGAAAGCTTATTGACAAAGATTCCAAAGATGCTTTGAACAGAAATAATGTCACAGTTATCATTCTGAGCAGTCACATCAGAATGTAAATAATGTTCAAAAACACCTTGACTTTTTTTATCATGATTTATGTCAAATACTGATAAGAATCAGAATTAATGTCGCATTGAGAAAATAATCTGTACATACAAGCACAACATGACTGTTACTGTATGTGATCTCTGCATGATCTCTGAAATATAAACATCATGCGGACAGGATCAATGACTGAAGCACATGTAAAAAACACGAGCACACAAATGCATTTATAACCTTTACATCTTCACATCATTTTGATCCTGAAAGTTCAAATATCCCTGAGCAACTCCTTTACTATCCACACTGTAGATTCTGCAGGCCTTGAATGTATTAAAAGAGAGTTTACAGCTCTCATTTATTTATTTTACACCCATGCAAAAACCTGAATGGTACTAAAAATAGAACAAAAATATGTTTTATGGTATTTCTACTAAATGCATTTAAAGAAGATGAGGGGGGAAAGTATTACAAAAGCTTTTCAGACCCCACATACAAAAAAAAACGTTTTATGTCTTGATATGATACAAGAAGAAGCATTTTGTATAATGAATAAAAACTTTTGCATGTATGGCTTTATAATGACTAATTGTGACTAGTGACTAAATGTGTGTTTATGATAATAACAGCAAACCTGTCAGCTGATAATAAAGTATTGTTTTGCAGCAAATACAGCAAACTGTTAAAAGGGTTAGTTCACCCCAAAATGACAATTTGATCATAAATCACTTACCCTTGTGTCGTTCTAAACCACCAAGTGCACAAAAGTCTCATCACTTCATAATATTATTATTGAACTACTGATGAACCTTTTTGCCAATGTCTTTCATTTTTTCTGGGCTTGATTGTGAACATCAAACTGCGGTCTAAGGGACAGACACAAGCCTCCCGGTTTTCAACGAAAATATGTAAAAATGTATTCTGAAGACAATCAAAGGAATTGGTGGTATAGAACGACACAGGGGTACTGTAAGTGATTTATGATCAAATTGTCATTTCAATCATCACATCAGTCACATCAGTGAACATTCAAAATGCAAATTATAAAGTAAAGCTGAAAATAATATTTCACTGTCCAAATGTGGATAATTCATAACATTGATGGCTATTGTCATTTCATGTTTCATTGAATGAAAATATCACAATAATAATAAATATCACACCTGGTTGTTGCTGATAAAGTGATATCTCAGGTTGGAGGCCAAATATGTGTGTCCACATTTAAGAAAACTTAATAAAATGATGAAATGTTATGTGCTGAGCATGCTGACCTTGTTTACTTAATACGCTTATTGCCAGTTCATGTTATTAAGTAAAAATATTTGGTCTTTGATCAAACTTGCACTGCCTATAATTGCTTTTCAGATTTGCTGATGTTACATAAGCCAGTGGTTTTTGACAGAAATCCTACCTGAAGATGCACAGCACAGCACAACACATTTCTCTCTCTTATCTGACATGTTCACTTCAGTTCATGGATGTGTTGAATAAAAGAGATCAAATGTGCTGTGCGTCTCTAGTAATGGGGTTGAGATCTAATGACTAACCACACAGGCTGTTGGTTAATGTTAGTAGCTATACAGGAACTTTCCTAGGTTTGGTGTAAACAAAAAAAAATGTTAGAAATTTCAACATTTAAAAAAAAAAATCATGAGAAATAACTTTCCAAAACTCAGTTCACAGTTTTTTGGTGTGTGTATTTATTTGTGTTGTATGAATGCTGTGTGGTTTACACTTCATCATTGGGACTGTGGTGAGGTTTACGTCCGGTCAGGCTCTGATTGGTTCGTAGGGTCTGAGTGATGTACAACTCGCTCTCTTGATCCACATCCGTCAGCCGAAGGTCACACTCCACCAGACTGCAGTTGTGAGAGATCCCCTCCTCCAAAACTTTACCACCATCCTGTAGAAGAGAGACAAGACATCTTATCAGATCAGATCTTTCAATACACTGGCAGCGTTTTACTGTATTCAGGCCTTTGATTCATTTTTAAATAAATACAAAATTTCGCCTTCATAACCGCCTTAATTCTACATGGCATTGTTTCAACAAGGTGCTGAAAGCATTCTTTAGAAATGTTGGCCCATATTGATAGGAGAGCATCTTGCAGTTGATGGAGATTTGTGGGATTCACATCCAGGGCATGAAGCTCCCGTTCCACCACATCCCAAAGATTCTCTATTGGGTTGAGATCTGGTGACTGTGGGGGCCATTTTAGTACAGTGAACTCATTGTCATGTTCAAGAAACCAATTTGAAATGATTCAAGCTTTGTGACACTGTGCATTATCCTGCTGGAAGTAGTCATCAGAGGATGGGTACATGGTGGTCATAAAGGGATGGACATGGTCAGAAACAATGCTCAGGTAGGCCATGGCATTTAAAAGATGCCCAATTGGCACTAAGGGGCCTAAAGTGTGCCAAGAAAACATCCCCCTCACCATTACACCACCACCACCAGCCTGCACAGTGGTAACAAGGCATGATGGATCCATGTTATCATTCTGTTTACACAAAATTCTGACTCTACCATCTGAATGTCTCAACAGAAATCGAGACTCATCAGACCAGACAACATTTTTCCAGTCTTCAACTGTCCAATTTTGGTGAGCTTGTGCAAATTGTAGCCTCTTTTTCCTATTTGTAGTGGAGATGAGTGGTACCCGGTGGGGTCTTCTGCTGTTGTAGCCCATCCGCCTCAAGGTTGTGCGTGTTGTAGCTTCACAAATGCTTTGCTGCATACCTCGGTTGTAACGAGTGGTTATTTCAGTCAAAGTTGCTCTTCTATCAGCTTGAATCAGTCGGCCCATTCTCCTCTGACCTCTAGCATCAACAAGGCATTTTCAACCACAGGACTGCCGCATACTGGATGATTTTCTCTTTTCACACCATTCTTTGTAAACCCTAGAAATGGTTGTGCGTGAAAATCTCAGTAACTGAGCAGATTGTGAAATACTCAGACCGGCCTGTCTGGCACCAACAACCATGCCACGCTCAAAATTGCTTAAATCCCCTTTCTTTCCCATTCTGACATTCAGTTTGGAATTCAGGAGATTGTCTTGACCAGGACCACACCCCTAAATCCATTGAAGCGACTGCCATGTGATTGGTTGATTAGATAATTGCATTAATGAGAAATTGAACAGGTGTTCCTAATAATCCTTTAGGCGAGTGTATGAACCACAATAAATACTTAAAAAAATCTTTGATTTCAGATTTGATGGCTTGTGTAAATGGCAGAAAAGTTTCAAGCTTGAAAGAGTTTTATAAGAAGCGTATCACATTCTGCAGCACAGATACATTTGGATGATTCAGGCTAATGTTCAGCGCCAGGGCTTTATCCTGCAGAAGTGATGATGGTTTGAAATATAATTTGCCTTGAAACTGAACTGAGAGGGCCGGATAAATGCAGAAACCATTTGGATGATCCGTCCCCAGAGGGAAGTAAATCCTCATCCCATATGCTGTATGATAGCGCGCTTTTATTCTGCAACCATGAATAATTGAACGTGATCGACAGAGCTTCATCATTTCATATTTATCTCTTCCACAGACAATTAAACACTTAAGTGTGTGTGAGTGGAGGAGTAAAACTTGTGTTACACCACCAGAGATTTTCTGGCAAGTGCTGCAAACTCATTTCTATGATGATCAGATGATGCTGCTGATGTTGTTGCTAAGGTGTTGTATGTGGTTGCTAGGGTGATGCCTCAAACCAAGTTTCTGTGATATTCTGGTCCGTTATGGATCAGGTCTCTCTTTTAATGTATGTCTACATAATATGTATAGTTTGATCGCTTTAATGAAAACCGATTAAATTGTTCATGTCCATCCATAGTTTAATGGAAATTCTATAGGATTACTGGTTTATTCAATAGTCTAATGATTTATACATGGGTAAATAAATGTCATCTGAAGCAAAACGTTTTATATATTAAGCATTTATGTATTGTAAACAGCTCCAGATTTAAATATGGCGGCATGTGAAAACTCATTTTTTAAACCACAGTGTCATATGGATTACTTTTGTGATGGATCGATGGATGTGGTTTATGGAGCCTCGAAACCCCATTCAATGACACTATAAAGCACAAAAGAGCCAAGATATTATTTATGATATCTCTTAAGTAAATAATCAGTGAATTTTCAGTTTGTGGGTGGAGTTATCCTTGACCAAACCTATGCAAAAGTAGACATAAACGGGTCACTGCTGAGGTCACTCACCGCTCCCAGTTTGTTATTAGAGAGGTTTAAGATCTTCAGGGTGGAGTTGTCCACCAGGGCACGAGACAGTGCCATGGCCGAGGGCTCTGTCATCTTATTTGCACCCAAGTGAAGGTTCACCAAGGTCTTGTTCTTCATCAGAGCCTGACCCAAAGCTTGACCCCCTTCATCACCGATGCGGTTGAGTCTCAGGACGAGGGACGTCAGCGTGGTGTTTCTGGACAGAGCCTGAGCCAGCGCCTGAGCTCCCGGACCTCTGATACGGTTGTTGTATAAGTTTAGCTTCTTCAGCTTACTCTGGTTCAGAAGTTTGCTGATGGCTTTGGCTCCACGGTCACCGATGTGATTATGTGACAGATCGAGCTCCAGCAGCGACGGGTGATCCAGCAGGTGGCTCGCGAGGATGCAGCATTTATCATCATCCACTTTACTGCGATGCACAGAGAAGACCTAGAGTAGGAGAAGATTTATAAACCAAAAGTTAAGTCTGCTGTTACGAAAGAAGATGTTTAGCACTACACTGCCCTAATAAGGTGGAGTCTACAACCATGAATAATAGAAAAACATATTATTATTAACTAAACCTGTAGGGTCTTGCAGGACTTCAGGGCTTTTGCCAGACATTCACAGTCTCTGAAGGTGAACTCAAACAGGTTCCACTCAAAGTTCATGCCACAACCTTTCACCCCGTACACCAGATGAAGTTCTTCCAGGTTCCCCAGTTTATCAAGAAGTATTTGGAAATCAAAGTGATCCACGGAGGGTCCGTCACTGCCAGCGTCACTGACGCAATCCGATTCGTCGTCCTCGTCAAACCTGGGTGGCTCTTTGATTGGTGGAAGCAACTGAGAAATTTTCAGGCGCTTCACATAGTTTCGACACAGTGGCACCAACTCCAGGACCGTCCTGGTGTCCGTTACATCTGGGATGAAAAGTTCAATGATCCCTTCTAGGTGACGCTCAAAGAACATGCGTTTCCAACTGTTCCCGTACGCGGTGACGTCAGACGGACCCCAGCGAGCCTCCGTGCATCGTCGCCAGTAGCTCTCATCACTGATGAGGTTTGCAGTGACAGTCAGAGGAAGAGAGGGAGACAGTCGCTCCAAAACATACGACTTATGACTGGGCTTGAGTTCATCAAGAATGGGCTTCTCTGCAAAATATAAATCAACAGTAAAGACTTTTAAACAATCACTGTTAGACAGACAGACAAACAGACAGATAGATAGACAGACAGATATACATACATAGACAGACAGACAGATAATCAGATACATAGACAAAAAGATAGACAGGCAAACAGATAAACAGACAGATACATGGACAGACGTACAGATAGATAGATAGACAGGCAGACAGATAAACAGACAGAAAGATAGACAGATAATCAGACAGATACATGGACAGACGTACAGATAAAAAGACAGGGAGACAGAAACTGTAGATAATAAGACAGAGAAACAGGCAGACAGACAGGAAAATGGACCAACAAATACATGGACACACACACACACACACACACACAGATAAATAGACAGACAGATAAACAGAAAGATAGACAGGTAAACAGATAAACAGACAAACACATGGCCAGACATACAAATAAAAAGACAGGGAGACAGATACCGTAAATAAAAAACAGACAGACAGATACATACATAGACAGAAAGATAGACAGATACATAGACAGACGTACAGATAGATAGAAAGGCAGACAGATAAACATATATAGACAGATAAACAGACAGATACATGGACAGACGTACAGACAAAATGACTGGGAGACAGAAACCGTAAATAAAAGCCAGTTAAACAGACAGACAGATACATGGACAGACAGATATATACATAGACAGAAAGATAGACAGGCAAACAGATAAACAGACAGATACATGGACAGATGTACAGATAGATAGACAGGCCGACAGATAAACAGACAGAAAGATAGACAGATAAACAGACAGATACATGGACAGATGTACAGATAGATAGACAGGCAGACAGATAAACAGACAGAAAGATAGACAGATAAACAGACAGATACATGGACAGATGTACAGATAGATAGACAGGCAGACAGATAAACATATATAGACAGATAAACAGACAGATACATGGACAGACGTACAGACAAAATGACTGGGAGACAGAAACCGTAAATAAAAGCCAGTTAAACAGACAGACAGATACATGGACAGACAGATATATATACATAGACAGAAAGATAGACAGTCAAACAGATAAACAGACAGATACATGGACAGATGTACAGATAGATAGACAGGCAGACAGATAAACAGACAGAAAGATAGACAGATAAACAGACAGATACATGGACAGATGTACAGATAGATAGACAGGCAGACAGATAAACAGATATAAAGACAGAAAGATAGACAGATAAACAGACAGATACATGGACAGACGTACATATAGATAGACAGGCAGACAGATAAACAGACAGAAAGATAGACAGATAAACAGACAGATACATGGACAGACGTACATATAGATAGACAGGCAGACAGATAAACAGACAGAAAGATAGACAGATAAACAGACAGATACTTGGACAGATGTACAGATAGACAGGCAGACAGATAAACAGACAGAAAGATAGACAGACAGATAAACAGACAGATACTTGGACAGATGTACAGATAGACAGGCAGACAGATAAACAGACATATACATGGACAGACGTACAGATAGATAGACAGGCAGACAGATAAACAGACAGATACATGGACAGACGTACAGATAAAAAGGGAGACAGATACCGTAGATAAAAAGACAGAGAAACAGACAGGCAGACACACAGATAAATAGACAGACAGACAGATAAACAGACAGGTACATGGACAAACTGACAGATCAACAGACAGACAGGGAGACAAATACCATAGATAAAAAGACAGATAGACAGACAGGTTCATGGACAGACAAATACCATAGATAAAAAGACAGAGAAACAGACAGGTACATGGACAGACAAACAGACAGGCAGACAGATAAACACAGACGGCCAGATAGACAGAGAGGGAGACAGATACCATAGATAAACAGATGGATAGTTACACAGTTAGACAGATACAAAAAGACAGGTAGACAAACTGACAGATAAACAGACAGGTAGATGGACAAAAGTACAGACAGACAGTTAGACAGGCAGACAGACAAGAAAATGTACAGACAGAAACATGGACAGACTTACAGAAAGTTAGACAAATAAACAGACTGACATTTCAACAGACAGATATCATAGATAAAAAGACAGACCGATTTATAAAAGAGACAGGTGGGCAGACAGACAGACACATAGATAAACAGATGGATAGATACACAGTCAGTCAGTCAGACAGATATACAGACAGTTGTGTGTGAATATATTTGTATGAGTTACCTGTAAAGTTCTTCACTATACACTGAAGACAGAGTTTTGTTAACGCGGGAACTTCAGCTAAACTCCATTCAGGATCTTCTGCGATGATGCTGCGCATTTTCCGCCCATCAGCTGCAGGATTTACTGACAGATAGAAGCGACTGTGTGTTTTTATCAGATTACTCTCACTCATACTGTTAACGTTACGTTACTTACTGCACTACTAAAAACACAAATCAACAAATATTACTTTATTCTACACGTCAGCGAGCTACTGCTTACTTGTCTACTTATCAAACATCACAACAAACAAATGGGTTTAACAACTATTTAACACACATTTATTTTTAAAAACGACGTTAAACTCGCGCAACGTAACACTAAAATTTACGTTCCGTTCTGCCGTAAGTTTGATGTTGCCATGGTAACGCGTCACGCACGTTCACTTACGTCACTCGCTGATCACGCGTCTGTACAGGAAATAAAAACCACAATTCACTTCAATATTATAGCTAAATAATCTCCTAAAAGTGTGATTACTGCTTTAGGAAATGAACTTTTAAAGTTTACTCATCATGTGTGCTAAAAGCTCAGATTAAAATACATTTATATTCAGTCTAAAAGTTAATACACAAAGAAAGACATGTATACTAGATAAATGGATGGATTTAAATAAAAATAAAAAAAGTATTTAAACTGTTCTTGATAACAATAATAGCGAATAAACCCAGCACTGTGGAGGTGATGACCTGTATCATCAGTCTGGTAACCAAGAGCTTCATGGTTTGGTCCTTGTCATTATATTTGAATGTCTTGGAGAAAGATTACAATGTGACACATAATGCTGATGCAAAATTACAATGTGGAGATCTATAAAGCAGAGGGCAAGAAGTCAAGAGCTCTGTTGACCTGTTGGTAATGGTTAAGATTCACTCTATACAGAACAAGAAAACCTATAGGACAAAGTTTACGTTTTAAAGAGCCCCTATGGTCCGATTCATGTTTTTACATTTCCTTTGGTTTGTAAGTGTGTATAAGTACATGTTAACTAATAACATTAGATTGGTGATGTAGAGAAGACCGACATTATCATAATTCCTCCTGCTTGGACTCAAAATCTGTAAGTTAACTCCTGTAAGCATTGCATTGTGACCGAATCTTTCAAACATGGTAAGGAGCGTCACATTTCCAGCTGATGTCAGAGGTATTCAGGCAAAATCACAATATGGTCCCCAGTGCTAAATATCAACCTAGAAAATGTAAAAAAGATCAACCCAATAACCCAGCTCCCCTTGTGATGTCAGAAGGGGATTTTATTATAATAATACCGCCCTTAATCTGCACTATTCAACCACGACACCGCCATTTAGTGCAGAGATCAGCTCATTTGCATTTTAAAGGACACAACCAAATCAGCAAATTTTTGCTCAAACCTACAAAGTAGAATTTTTAACATGTTATAATAAATTATCTATATGGTATTTTGAGCTAAAACTTTACATATGTACTCTGGGGACAGAAAATACTTATTTTAAATCTTAAAAGTCTTGTGAAATGTCCCCTTTAAGATTAGGACCTTGTTCAAATGATTATTTCTTCTGTTCAAGTGCTTGGAAAGGGCTAGCAAAAGACCACCGGGTGAGTCAGATGTGTAAAACTCTCACCTTTTTCTAATCAAACTTAGTAAAATAAAAAGCAGCTCACATTAATATTACACTGCTGCCATCTTGTGTTCAATAGTGAATCATAACAAATCCATACTGACTCGAGACATCTTTGGGTTTTATTGGCCCTTTAACAAAGATATAGTTTAGAAATTAGTAGGAATGCGTAACAACTAATCATTTGCAGAATAAAAGTTTGCAGAATCATATATGTGTGTTAATAATAATCATGTATATAAATACAAACACATGCATGTATATATTTAAGAAATATTTGCCTGTGTATATACACATTATCATATTTATATATAATTATATTATTTATAAACATGAATACTTTATATATATATATATATATATATATATATATATATATATATATATACTTTTTTTTTTATTATACATGCATGTGTGTGTATTTATGTATGCAGAATTATTACACAGTACACACACATATATGATGTAAACTTTTATTCTGCAGACGATTAGTTGTTATGCAGCCTTAGAAATTAATTTAGTCTCATTATAATTAAAAGATATGAGTGCAAAAAATGATAAACTTTCTTTATTTAAACAAAGACAAAGACAACTACTAATAATTTTACAATGCACTACGAACATTAAAAAAATAAATGGACAAAGAGAACTGAACAGAGCTGTGCGTGTGTTTTTCATACACGAGTATCTGTTTATTTCTCAAAGATAATCTTCCTCCTCCTCTTCAGTCCAGGATGAGTCTTCATCACTAGGAAAATGCCCCAATGAGGAGTCTGAATCTGAGGAGTCTGCGAGCATGGAGCTGTCGCTTGGTAAAGATGTATCACTGCTGCTGCTGTCATCATGGATCACAACCACGGCTGGAGACGCGACTGCTGGCTGACCTGAGAAGAAAGTTTATATAAAGTAAAAAGTGAGATTATTGTCCAAGGCTAATATTATTACTGTTTTCATGTGTTTCTTATAGTATTGTACATTTATTTTATTTTGAATAATACATAGGCGTGTTCACAAGAAAGCTGAGGTCAAGCAGAAACCCATTGATTAACCTTAGTAGACATTTAATAACTGTATGGATGCACTTTTTAGAACTTTAAAAATGGGGCACTATCTAATGCCATTATAAAGATGAAAAGAGCCAGGATATTATTTAATATATGTCGTATATACCTAAAATAGTGAGTCAAAATGGGCGTATTTTCATTTCGGAGTGACTTTGACACAGATTTTTTTCTTTGATTAGTGACTTGAATTAATGAATAAATAATCCCGAAATTAAACCTTCCTATATTTTGTCGATCATGTGACCTCACTCTCTCGGTCCACAAGACGTGCGGTAGACAGAAGGTAATGTGATGAATGCTACACACCTCTCACCTTTTCGTTCACTGATCAATGCCAGGCGTCTCTCTCTCATATCTGCGCTCAGATTCTCCACCATGCGATCGATGCAGTTGTCCAGAACCAGAGATCGGGTTTGAGACGTGATGGTCTGCCAGCACATTGGACATTTGTCTTTACGGTTTTTCCACTGTCCGATGCAGTGCTGACAGAAGCTATGGGCGCAGTTCAATGTCACGGCCTGAAAGGATCACAGATGGTTGAAGGTTAACGTACCGTTAATCTTAAAGTGCTTGGAAAGATTTTATATGCAACACTGCAGGTGCTGCTTTTGACTTTCTACATAAACTCATCACACTTAATGTAAAGAGCATTCTGGGAAAATTTTACCTAGATATCTTTAATATTGACCGAGTAAGATTGTGTCAAATATTTTAGTAGATTATATATATTGGATGATATGATAGATTACCTCAATGAAGAGCTCTGAACAGATACTACACTGAAGTTCACTCTCCAAGACTTCTGTCATCTGGGACACGACCTCATCTTTCTGTGCTTTGGCCTTCTCTTTTTCTTCCTGTGTGTAAATATGCAAATAAAATGGCATTGAAAAATAAATGTTTTAATACTGTGAGGTTTTTGACCAGGATCATTACAAAATTAAGACCAAAATATTGACCAAATATATTGGAATATTGAACAAAAATCTCTGTAATTTTAGGGTGAATGTCGGTATTTGATAAACATCTCTGCGTTTTCTTAAAAACGTGGAATGAATGTTTAGATGCAAAGCATCATTTGATATGTCACAATCACCTTATCAGCATATGATAAAAATAAATGCACACAGCAGTGTGACTGAAGGCGAGTAAGGCCATCTTAATTCAAAAGCTGCTTAAAATGCAAAATGTGTCAAACTTTTCCTAGGCTATCCTAAGATTTATTCTGCATCTGTAATAGCTGGATATAACTTTGAAATAAATATAAGACTATTTGAAGTCCACGTCCTTTGGAGGATCCATCCTTCAAACTGGGATGCAGGTAAAGTATCATGAAAGGGAATCGAAATGAGTCCTCTCGCGATAGTTTGAAATATGTGGAATGCAGAAGTAATTACATGCCACACTGTGGTCTTACATTATAGTTTAGCGGTAATAAGGCTTTACTTCAATACATCATCCATAAACATGATTTGTGAGTTCTGTCACATTGATTTCTATGATATTGGAGGTGAAAACTACAACTCCCATCATTCAACACTCTTTAAAAGCATCATCAAGCTGCAGCTGTTGCCGTTGTTTAGCGACCTCTAGAGGTGAAAATTATATATTGTGATAATTTCCGAAACAGGCTTTAGATTAATTAAGGACTAGGCCTTAGATACATTAGGACATTTAAGTAGTTTTTACAAACATACCTTACAAAAAAAAATCAATACTGGTGTGCATCTTGAGACAAATCAAATGGCACTGATATACAGTGAGGAAAATAAGTATTTGAACACCCTGCTATTTTGCAACCTTTCCCACTTAGAAATCATGGAGGGGTCTGAAATTGTCAGCGTAGGTGCATGTCCACTGCGAAAGACATAATTTGAAAAAATCTGGATTAGATGAGGTCATTAACTGCATAAAGACACCTGTCCACCCCATACAATCAGAAAGAATCCAACTACTAACATGGCCAAGACCAAAGAGCTCTCCAAAGACACTAGAGACAAAATTGTACACCTCCACAAGGCTGGAAAGGGCTACGGAGAAATTGCCAAGCAGCTTGGTGAAAAAAGGTCCACTGTTGGAGCAATCATTAGAAAATGGAAGAAGCTAAACATGACTGTCAATCTTCCTCGGACTGGGGCTCCATACAAGATCTCACCTTGTGGGGTCTCAATGATCCTAAGAAAGGTGAGAAATCAGCCCAGAACTACACTGGAGGAGCTGGTCAATGACCTGAAAAGAGCTGGGACCACCGTTTCCAAGGTTACTGTTGGTTATACACCAAGACGTCATGGTTTGAAATCATGCATGGCACGGAAGGTTCCCCTGCTTAAACCAGCACATGTCCAGGCCCGTCTTAAGTTTGCCAATCACCATTTGATGATCCAGAGGAGTCATGGGAGAAAGTCATGGGATCAGATGAGACCAAAAAATAATTCCACTAAACGTGTTTGGAGGAAGAAGAATGATGAGTACCATCCCAAGAACACCATCCCTACTGTGAAGCATGGGGGTGGTAGCATCATGCTTTGGGGGACAGGGCGACTGCACTGTATTAAGGAGAGGATGACCGGGGCCATGTATTGCAAGATTTTGGGGAACAACCTCCTTCCCTCAGTAAGAGCATTGAAGATGGGTCGAGGCTGGGTCTTCCAACATGACCATGAACCAAAGCACACAGCCAGGATAACCAAGTAGTGGCTCTGTAAGAAGCATATCAAGGTTCTGGTGTGGCCTAGCCAGTCTCCAGACCTAAACCCTATAGACCGGCCATTCCCAAACTGTGGTCCGCGGACCACTAGTGGTCTGTGAGGGTACTGCAGGTGGTCCGTGTTAAGGCAAAATAAAATATAAAATAATATATTTTTTGAAGAAAAATATATTTTTTAAGAATATGTTTTAAGAATCTGTTGTACTGATGTGATGACCAGTTATAGTTTTAGTGCTAGGAACCCTATTTAGAGGTGCAGATGAATTCAGGACTTTGTGTAGACATATTTTATTATATGAGTATTATGAGGTGGTCCACGAAAATTCTTGATTACAAATAGTGGTCCGCACACACAAAAAGTTTGAAAACCCCTGCTATAGACAATCTTTGGAGCGAGCTCAAACTTCGTGTTTTCCAGCGACAGGCGATCTGTGTGGAGAAGTGGGCCAAAATCCCTCCAGCATTGTGTGCAAACCTTGGACATGCACCTACGATGACAATTTCAGACCCCTCCATGATTTCTTAGTGGGAGAACTTGCAAAATAGCAGGGTGTTCAAATATTTATTTTCCTCACGGTATTTTAAGAAATGTGAGTGGAAGCTGTTTTCAGTTATTACAGGTCAAAAATGCTTTTTAGTCTGGGACTAAGTTTAAACCCCGTCCAGGAAACCTCCCCATTGTGCCTTTAATAGAAGAACATTTCCTGATCTTCACACGTCACGGAAGCAGTGCTGATATGATATAGCAAAATCTATATTAATGGCAAATTTCTAGTCAAATGGTACATAATGTGAAATCTACCAGCTCTATCTCATGCTAATGAATGGATTTGATAAACGTGACATACCTTTGTAACTTCCAGCTCTTTATCTTTGGCCTGAAGGACCTCTTTGAATCCTTCTCGGGCATGCATGAGCTCATTGATAACTTTCCGGTGCTGCCAAAAACAAAAACATTTAGAAATACCTGTTTATAAAACTAAAACAAAAAGATCATGTGGTCAGTGTCTCTTACCTCTGTTAACGCCGCCTCAAGTTGTTTCTTTAGGCCCTCCTCATTGTGTTGAGCTTTCTCAAACTTGGGAAAACAAAACGACACAAATTATGTTGATAAAACATGTTAACACATCTCATAGCAGGATTTATAAAGTTCAGACATCAGTGTAGTTAAGTTTGCCTAAGCTAAAATGACAAGTGAATCTGCACCATGATAAAATTACAAAGTCCTTAAGATCAGCAGTTCCTCACCTCCAGGCGTCGTTCCTCCTCACAAAATGATTTCTCCAAGCTCTCTATGCGTTGAAGCGCTTGATCTCGCTGTGCCTTTAGCTGACCCCGCATCAATTCCAGCTGCGCCTGCAATTCCTGCTTCTCCCGCTCTCGCTCCGGAGTGTCCAGCTGTTGGCGTTCCAGCTCAGCGGCACGTTTTTGCG
Organism: Paramisgurnus dabryanus; assembly: GCF_030506205.2. NCBI lineage: Eukaryota > Metazoa > Chordata > Actinopteri > Cypriniformes > Cobitidae > Paramisgurnus > Paramisgurnus dabryanus. The sequence continues at coordinate 10,606,161 of NC_133348.1, forward strand.
TGTCACCCACTCGGCTCTTCAGCACCATGAGGTTCTGATTGTAGCGATGTACCGCAGCGAGCTGCTGGCTGCTTTCATTGCAACCGCTCGAACTTCCAGCTTTTTCACTGGATCTGTCCTGTTCCTCCAAAAGCCTAGACGTGCATTTCTCAGTTACTCTGCGTGCGGCAGGCGGGCAGGGCTGTGCGCGCGACTTATCCGGTTCAGAACACCGGTACAGCTTGAAATTGGAGTGCTGCATCGGGCCAGATTCCGACTCGTCTCCATCAAACTTACGCTTAAAGTTTTTGAGTTTGGGGGATAAGGAGGCTGAACTGGATTCTTTGGCAGGATTTCCAGACAGGAACGATTTCACTTCGTTGAAGCTGCGGTTGACAAGGATGTACTCGAACTCTATGGGGTTGCCATCCAGAGGTACCCCCAATCTCACAGAATCCCCCTGCTGGAGTAAACAGGGGTGGCCGGGAGTAATGCGATTCCCATTCACCCACACGCCATTCAGACTCTGTGGGTATACAGAATTCACAACACAATGAAATTAAACAACAAAGCAGAATATAAGAATTTTGTCTCGGGGCCCACAGATGTTCCCACAGTGCTCAGTCTCAACTACCTAATCAAAAATAAGACAAAATATAGTCATAATCAGTAATAAGAGCATAATCAATAATGAGACAGAATATATATTCATGGAAAAATAAATGCATAATCCATAATAAAACCAATTAAACCCATCAAACAAAAACTACCATACTAGGCACGCAATATTAAAGTATCGATAAATAAATTGTATTGAATCATAATTGCATCAAAGAACAGGGTTCCCAAACCTTAGTTTACTTCAAATTCAAGGACCTTTCAAGGACTTTCCAGGTCCAATCCCCTCAAATTCAAGGACTAAATGTGGGGACACATTTCAAGTGAGAGCAAGGTTACATCGTGTTACCTTTTAAGATACATTGTTACAGTTCCCTTCCGAGGGAACTCGCGCTGCGTCACTGCGGTGACACTTTGGGGACGCCTCCAGGGGTAAGTGTGTCTGAATGTGTATATCAAATTCAACCAATGGTGAGGCTTAACGACAAAGACAGGGTGACGCGGGAGCCAGGAAGTATATCGCTATCTGAAATATTGCCAAAGACGGCGTTACAGGGACGCAGGAAGTATGACAAGGGTGACGCAGCGTCTCGTTCCCTTCTCAGGGAACAACAGTTACATACGTAACCAAAGACGTTTTCATGTGTCAAACACAAAGCATTTTGGTATGAATCAACATTCACATACAGAAGATATAAGCATTTAAAGCGAACAGTTTAGCTGTGTGCTTAAAAAGTCTAGAATTATGATATCATCCTACACTACACAGGGAATAATATGGATTTTTTCCAGAAAACTTCTTCCATAAAATAGATCCAAGCACTTTCAATGACCTGTATCTAAGTATGTATATTTTCAAAAACTTCCCAGGGCCTTGAATTTTTCCCCCCAGATTCACAAACTTTCAAGGATTTCAAGGACCACTGGGAACCCTGAAAGAAACATTTGATGTATCTGCAAAAATCGCATCACTGGTGGAGATAACCGAATCGTACACCCCTAGAGATTAGGAGCATCCTTCATTCTTTAACATCATTTTACTCAGTCAATATAAAAGATTTCAAGATTATATTTTCACAGAATAATCTCAACATTACGTAAAATGATTCTATGTTAAAAACAGTAAATCACAAAATAAAATGGCTTTAGTTGGGTTTACACAGGCAGGGATGCACACTGAGAGACAGACAGACACCTGCTCCACCTTATTGTCGGTCAGTGTCCACTGTCTGTCATCATTCTGCTTGAATACGGCGTGTTTTCTGGAGATCATCAGCGGACAGATGGTTGACAGGATCTGATGGGTCACATCTAATCCACGACCAACAGAAACCTGAGAAAATACGACTCATGTTTAGCTCACGAAACCAACAATAGTAGTAAATGCAAACACACATGTCAATCAATTTTGCTCTTTTTTTGTGGTCTCAATTCAGTTCACATTTATTAATACAGTTGAGTAAAAATGTCTAAACGATGCAGCCTAAGTGAGAATGTTAAAGTGTTGTGGAGGTCCATCATCAATGCTAAATCCATGCTGTTTTGATTTAGATTTTCCCTGAGTCACAGCTATACGACCTTATTAAATGTCTGACTTCATTTCAGGGCGTAATAATTGCGTTATGATATCTGTATTTGTGCATAAAGAGAGAAATAAAGACAGACGAGCACCTCAGAGTCCTCAGACAAATGTAGCCAGTCACAGTCTCTCCCCACGCGCTGTAAACACCACACTTTATCTTTCGAGCAGCTCTTTTCCTCTGTGTTTAATAACGAAGGAGCTCTTTCCGTCTGCTTCTCCATCATTTCAGCTCCATGACAAAAGTTAAACCGAATATTATTGTTGCGTGATCTCCGCCATCCGAGTTTTCGCAAGAGCTTCTGCTGCCCCACAGTACGCCGCGCCTCACGTGACACTCAGCGGAGCCTCTGATTGGCTGCGTGTTTCGGTGTTGACAGAGATTAATTGTAAAACATTTTTTATATTTTAAATGTACTAATTTTAACTAGTGGTAACTAAAATTAAAATAAATATCCGTTTCAGTCCTATTTAAAAATAAAAACATTACAAAACCATGAAGGGGTGTAAGTGGCCAATGCTAACCAGCCGTCGGTTCTGACTAGATGAGATACAGCTACGGCCAAATCTCGCGAGATGTTGGGTTAAGGGATAGGTTTCGGGGCTTGTAGGATTATGATGTAAACAGTGGTTCAGGCTAGATAGGATACAACTTTGGCCGAATCTCGTGAAATTTCGGGTTTATGGTTAGGTCTGGAAATAGGATGAAAAAGCGCTCATCCTGCGAGATTTCACGGGATTTTGGCCGTAATTGTATCCCTTCTAGCCACACGAATGATTCTATTTCTATGGTGTGTATTTAAGAGGTTTTGCACCAGCTAGCGACCTCTAGTGATGTAACTCGAATTTGGGATGTTCACCCTTACCTAATACTTTGCACATCAAGCAGAAAGCAAACATTATTAACTACACGCTACACTGATTATTATCATTAAAAATATTCCAATAAAATAATATGTTATATAATTGAGACAAAAATGACACAATATATTATACACATTGTTCAAGCTCCAGTTTTATATGCCAATTAATATTACAGAATTATGCATATGAAACACACACAAACAGAAAGTCAGTTAAGAAACAATTAAACATCCCCAAACATTTTTAAATGATTTTTCTTACACAATTCCCAGAATTAGACTGCAAAAAAAGAATTAATATTAAATAATTTTTGAGTTGGTCCACCAGTGCACATTTTACACTTCATAAGTGTCTGTCAATATGCCCTAAACCCATGACCAATGCATTTTTGGCTCAAAGCTTCATACATACAGTATGAATATGGCTTGTATAGAGATACCATCACCATTTGTTTGTTTATTTAAAACTAAAGTCATTACATCTTACCCGTACAAATGAAAAATAATTTTTAAGGCAAACAATCACTCTTGCTCTCATACAGGAATATTCCCAAGCGCAGTTTTGTCTCAGTAAATGCAGGCTTTTCAAAAAATTCACAAAAGAATAAAGTTTGGCAAATTTGAGCAAGTCAGCTTTTCCTTCCGGAAGACATGACGGAAATCACTGACAGGAACCAAAAAGGAAATCAACTTCCCTTCCCTATAAGAAAATGAGCTAAAAAGAATAATGCCAACTTTTGTACCGTCAGAATTTCCCAAAACAAAGCACACAGGTGAATATCTTTGGCTCAACATCAAGGCTGTAAATCTAACATTTGTCAACTTGCTAAATTCCACCATCCTATAAATCAAATGCTAATTGTTTTGATGTGACCCCAGCTTCCCCCAAAACGCTGAGCTTTTTGGTTAGGAAAACAAAGAAGACCCTTGCTGATAAGTCCTAGTACTGATAGGTACATTCCTTAATGTCAATGAAAATAGTTCATATTTAAACTTTGTGAACGTATCTGTGGTCAGACATTTTTTTTATATTTTCTCTTCAATAAGTTATTACCACAATGTAAGGCAGAAAGGAAATAAGGAAAAAATTAAGGAAATAACCTCGAATAAGGCAAAGTGGCGACAGCAAAGCAGAAACGCAAAGTATGCAAATACCCATATGGAAATGACTGAACAGGTTTTTTCTAAGGCACAATAAAATTCAGCACTGATCCAATGAAGTCACACATCCATATAAACCACCACAACAGACCAACAAAAATAAGGCACAAAACAAACCATCAGTTTTGATTCAGGAAATGCTGGGAATGGAAGACAACAGAAAAAAAAGTGTTACACTTAAAATATTGGGAAGACTTTACAATAATATTTTAGCTAACATGAACTAACCATGAACACAACTTCTACTTCGAACCATTATCAAATATTAATAAGAGTTGAAAAATATTTTGCTCATTGTAAGTTTATGTAAGCTAATGCGTTTACTAATGTTAACAAATACAATCTTATTGTAAAGATTGTTGTTAAAGGTGTTCATAGCTGGCTATACGACACAAGTATGACAAACAATGAACATTGGTCTGCATATTATTTCATGGACAGTTAATGGTTTGTGATGAAGCATATTCAAGAAAAAAGGCCTGTTAAATGGCCGCAGCGCATAAAATGTAACTTTAACAAACTCACAAAAGTGTGTTGAACACAAAACTGTCTTCTAAAACAAGCTTTAAAAAAACACAACAATCTAAAATCAAGTGAATAGTAAAGTTGTGGTTTTCTGCATTTGCATAAATCTAATTTTTCACCCCAAAACCAACACAAACAAAGTGAAAGAGTAAGAAATTATATTTTGCATAAAGAAAATTGTTTCTTTCAGAGTCATATTGTGAGATTATTTTCATGACTTTTAATAAACACTCGCTCGAAAACTTTCTCTCTTAATATAAATTCAACAATGGTACATTATTTAAATTGTAAAATAATTTTGCATCTCAGTAGTATTTGTTGTATTGCTTTCATAGACCTAAAGCAATGAAAATCTATTGAGAATCATCACTAAAAATAATAATAATAAAACCACACAAATAATTGTAATGAAAATTACGTCTTGAATGTATGTTTTGATTTTGGGGTGAAATATGACCTGGGCACACACTCTTTAAAATAAAGGTGCTTAAAAGGTTCTTCACAGTGATGCCGTAGTAAAGTTTTTCATAAGAGCCGTTCAGTCAAAGGTTCTTTAAAGAACCATTTCTTTCTTTTTATAATCTGAAGAAAACTTTTGTGAAACAGAAAGGTTCTTTGGATGGCATCGTGAAGCACCCTTATTGTGTTTTAATTCACACTCACTGTGCTCACACACACAAACATCACAACTCATTTTCCTATATTTGCTAAAAGTGAAACTTTAACCCGCAGGACGTAACCCTGATATTCTAAATGGCACTTGTGTTTCAAAAAGAAATTTCGTCTCAGAGTCGACTTGCGTAGTTGATGCAAAGCGTGTGGTCACGTACGTCCCCCCATCCACCGTTCTTCATGTGAGGTTGATGCTCCACCGGCCCTTGCTCTGTCAGGCTCAGCGTTGAAGGAAACAGCGCAGATTCGGCTTCTCTGAGGGCTTCGTCCACCCTCCGCTGAGCCTCCTCTGGCCGGCAGGCCTCTTTCTGATGCAGGCCGCAATCCCCCGTGTGAAGAACCCGGCTTCCTTGAGCCACGAGAACCTTAAGAGGCTTGGAGATGCACGTACCCGACAGGTTCTGGAGGGTCCAGTCCCAATTATAATCATCATAGACGCAGAATTCCTTGTTGCATCCCATCAGCTTGTAGTAGAGCTCTCTGGAGATGCCCATTCCTATGTTATGTTTGGTTGACAGCCAGCCTGCTGTCTCGGTTTTGGTAGAAAGATCTCGAAACCCTGACAAGCCTTTATGGTTGCCCAGCGCGAGGACGTCGCAGTCCCCACAGCTGGTCTTCCTATGTTCTACCATAGACTTGAAGTAGTGATGAAAATCAGGAAGAAGGTAGTTGTCTTCCTCGATGAACACCACGAATCCCTTGTATCCCTGGAGAACCTTGACACGTTCGAACACAAAATGTAGCTTCCACCACCAGTGGTGTTTGGTTTGGGTGATGGACGCTTCCCTGTAGTGTCCGTACGAGTCTGGATGCTCTGCGTTCAAGCAGCCGGTTCTGAGAGCTTCCTCTTTGGCCGCGTCTCTCGGACAATCGTTAGGATCCTGTCCTGGGAATTCACTGGGATACAGTTGCGTGCTGTAGGGGAAATATATCTGCAGTACCTTACAGAAGGTGATCTCCTTGACCATGTTAGAAATTTCCTCAGAAAAATAATCGTGACTGAATATCACGAGCACTTTGTGGATGCCATCAACTTTTTGGAGAGAGCGTATGAGCATTTGAAGGTAAGCCGGTCTGTTGTGCACCTGTACGACGATGGCCATCTCTGGCTCGGAGGGGAAGCGCTCTCCATTCTGAATCAACTGCTTGTAGTTGCTGTCATACACTGAAGTACGCATACTAAGGATGGTGCCAAACTCAAATGTATTCAGACCCTCTGCCTGTGTTGACTCTTTTCTAGTTTCCTCCATACTTCCATCATTAGTCCCGAATGTAACATAAAACAACACTAAAAACACAACCAGGACGACGAAGAGCACAATAAAGTTTTTTTTTAACAGTCGGAATCTCATTTTTATTCACTGTTGAGTCAGATGTTTGAGGTGCTGTGAGGTGTTTGTTTAAATCCGGGCATTTCCACAACGGATCCGTCCGGACATTCAGCATCTGTCAAGAGAAGTTCAGCTGTGAGTTTATCAGTCATAATGTCAAACAGACGCGCGCAAAACGCGACGCGCCTATCGAAGCGCGCGCGATACACCGAGTGTTTGCGTTAAATGTAGCAGTTTGTAAAGTGCAAACTACTCACCAGATGAAAGTGTCATGTGCGGCAAAGTTAAAACCAGGAAGAGAAACAGATGAGAAAGTGAGGAGGTCTCTACTGCTGACGTGTACGTACAGGCAAAAGGAACGCACGCGCTCGCTCCTCCTTCACACTCATACATACACAACGAGCATAACACACGTCACACAACACACACCCACACACACACTGACACAAACTAAATGCAAAGAATCTTACGTAAATCGTTCATTACCTCTGTATTTTTTTTGCTTTTTATTGTTTTAATGGTTGCCTTCCTTCTTTACTTTTATTGTCTACGTCATCCATGATTTTGGAACTGTTTAAAGTTGTACTTGTTTACTTGCAATAAAAAAAACCGAGGCAAACTTATAAAGTAAACAAGAAAAGTTGACAAAGTGCATATAAGAAAAAAATTAAACGAATATAATGCAACACACAGCACACAATAGTGATCATAAACTCACAACACACACAAACACAGTTAATATATATTTTACATTATTTTAAAAAAATGTTAATTGTTAAAAAAATGTTAATTTTTATTCATATATAGTTTATTAATTTTCTATTTTAACTGTATAGTGTATTTATACATTTTATTATCACACTGTATGTTTTATAGTTTGTAATTTAAATGTTACTTTATTATATTATGCTGTATATTTTACATTTGTGTTATGTAGTTGTACAGTTAATTCCTATAATATTATATTATATAATAACATATTTACAATTGTGTTATTATATATGAGATGTATTGATTATGTGTCATTCATGATTTTATAATATTATCTAAATCAAGGGTCTCCAACTCAGTGCCGGTCCTAGATGCTGGGGGGCCCTAAGCAAACCTTTGTGAGGGGCCCTCTGTCAGTGCATTCATAAAAAAGCTTGGTTTATTTAAGTTAAATAAGCATTTCATGTGCAAGTCATAAGCATATTATAACAATTAACCATTAACTAAGAATAGTACTCAACTTACGTTTTTATACGTTTTTATGACGCATGCAGCCTACATATGTGACCTCTGAAGCCTGCAGCCTTCGGATTGAGAAATGGCCTGCATGTTGTCCGAGTACATATCAGTGATTAAATAAATCATTAAGTATTTTTAAAAACCCACATAAATCCGCATGTTTGCAAATTATTTAAATTATAGCGTCTTGTTTTCATTAAACATAATAATAATTTTGATTTGGTATAATGGTTTTAAATTATTTTCAGATCAAGGGGGCCCCTAGTGGTGTGGGGCCCTATGCAAATTGCCTAATTTGCGTGAAAGACCGCCACTGCTCCAACTTTTTGTGAGCAAGGGCTACCACAATGGATAAAACAATCTGGAGGGCTTCTTTTGGTCAAAACTTTTTTGTTTTACTTGTTGATTTTATTTTATTTTACTTTGTTCATATGTTTTAGTATTGTTTAAAATGTTAACCTACGTAAACCAAGCAAAGCTAATATAAAAATATGTAATAAATAAATATTAGAATTGAGACTAATAATAGATGGTGCTTTGGTAATTTAGATTATTATTATTAACACAAATAAATGTCTTAATCAGATCATTATATTCAAGTAGCCATGAAAATATTTGAATATATTTGAGCATTTCTGTTGCGTTCGTGAATAAATCAATGCATATAATTCTCCATTTATTCATGCTTATTTTAGAAAGAAGGTGCAAAATTAGAAGTATCCTAAATGAGCTCTGGAAATGTGATAAATAATTAAATTCACATGCAGTTCAGGTGTGATGTGTGTCTGTGTTTCCTCAACCCATGACAAAGAGATGTAAAGATTTTAAGAAGTTTTCAGTAAACGTACACAAACCGGTTTACTTATCTGTTGTTATGTACAGAAACTGGTTTACTTATCTGTTGTTATGTACAGAAACTGGTTAACTTACTAGTTTTTAGGAAAGATTGTATGAAACTAGACAACTAACTCTATTGTTGATGATTCTTATATTTCACCTCTAGATGGCAAAAGAAGAGCATCATTTTATACAATGAACCCATTTACGTCATTTATTTTTACTAGTGACCAAACCTTTATGTAACTTCCAGTCCATTTGAAAGTTTTAATGCATGCTTTAAGGCCTGGTTTAGCACGTATTTCAGATATGATTCAGTTTCAGTCTACAATAGGGCCATTGATGTCATCACAAATTACTGTAAACATCCCTAAATCTCACTTAAAGTCCAAAGGGCTTTTTCATGCTTTTTCTGATCAGATGCTGTACGACGTTGGGTTTGTTTATCTCTTGTTTAAGAGGGCAATTACTGAGGCATTTGCTTGAGTTAGTTGTTGAATGTTTAGATGACCTGTGTTTCACATATTGTGTCTTGTCTTTTGATTTATTTTTTATGTTTTGTTAAGCTGTTTTCTTGGAAAGCACTTTGGCAGAGTTGCTTTTAAATGTGCAATACAAACAAACAAACTTTATAGCTGTGTCTAAGAGAAAAAAAGCCTTGTGATTGAATTGTTTTTAGTATAATCAAGTATGCATTAGGTCAGATTTAACACACAGGTCCTGTCAGGATAGGTAAAGTATTATAATATAGCCTACAAGGTTCTCAAATCTACTTACAAACTATCAATGTTTATTTACTTTTACGACCTGGAGTTCACAGCATTTCAATGGCCGTGAGACAAAGGTCATCAGCTTCACTTTAATTTGCTATAAGGGGGTTGCAGAGGTTAACTGTGATGTAATCGCTCTTTAGGTCATGTGTTAATAAAGCACCAATCAGACAGAGGCAGTCCTTCTTTTGGTCGTGACATTTTCTTAGCTGGAAAACTTTCTGCACGTATGTGATCTTTATAGTTCTGCTTTTAAAAGCAATTATAAAAGGTTAAAATCATATTAAACACTGCAGTGTTTGTAAAAGAAGATTATTTTTTGCACATTTTGTGTTTTCTCCCCCCTACACACATCAGGAGATGATGAAAAGGTAAAAACTGTCACAACACACAAATATGGTTTACAGAGCTGATTACTCAATACAACCCACAAATCTGATCTGTTGACTTAAAGGCGCAGAATGTGAAAGAAATCAATTATAACCCTTAGACACACACACACACACACACACACACACACACACACACACACACACACACATTGCAAACATGCAGATGTCATTACAATGTTGTATGACCTGTGAGTTGCGAATGATTTTTATCAGATCATTAATATTTATATATATAATTAATATAATGATTATCTAATTAATGCATGAGCTTAAAATCTATTTGCATATACAGTTTATTGTAATATCCAACTGCAAAAGACATAAAACCATTGCCAAAAATTCATGCTATTACTGCAGTCCACACAGCTGCATGCGTTACGTAACTCTGAAACCACGTCTTTCTTGACTTAAATGATTTGTTATTCTACTACAAGCTGGTGTCTTATCTCTGCTTTTTTAGGGGACTCCTACAAATGTTTTTTTTTTTCTCTTGTAAACTGGGTGCAGTATTTTTATAGCGATTAACTCTCTGTTTTCAGGAACATGAAACAATGCTGTAAATGACTCCAGAACTGATAATGTCTTTTATTGTTTCCTGACAGCAGACCAAAACAGCAAATCTTTCCAGAACAGATCTGAGGTCTGCCATCTCAGCTACAGGTTTTGTTATTTTACGGACATTTTTCAGTATAAGAGTTTGCTTGTATTTAACATTTTTCATATTTTTTTGCATTTGGCACTTTTAAAGTGACTGTATATTTACTCTGTACATTGTTTGAATCAGTAGCCTATCTGTGTTTCCTGGGAATTGAACCCACAACCTTTTGCACTACTGACACAATGCTGTAATAAATGCTTCAAAAACATACACACCAAAAAATGCTTATTTACAACTCAGCGTTGGGTCAAAAAGGGACAAACCCAACCACCCTTACAAAAATTCACCATGGTTTTACTACAGTTAAAATAAAATAAAAACATGGTTACTGCAGTAAAACCATGGTTTTGCTAATAGTAATTAATAGTCTAAAAAAAAACATGTTTACTACGCTTTTACCACAAAAACATGGTTAATTTTGTCATTTCACCTAGGCTGGGTTGTTTTAACCCATTGTTGGGTGAAATATAATTTTTTGGGGGGCTAATTTAACCTATCGGCAGGGTTTGTCCTTTTTTGACCCAACACTGGATTAAATATAAGACAGAATATTTCGAGTGTTATGCTCACATGCTTATTAGTGCAACTATTTAATCCTTTTTATCTTTGTTTTTCTACATACAGGTTATAATAAAATCAATATCTCATGCTATAATAATCACTTTTACAAATGTCTGTTTGTCAAGATGTTCAGCTTTTTACTCACACTCTTACTGTTACACTGTTTTGGATCAAACTTACATAATATCTTTATTATTTTCCTAAAATAATTACAATAAACTAAGCAAACAAGCATAAATTGATTTGTTGAAATGTATTTAAAGGAAATAAATAATGCATAATAGATGTGGCATATCATGTTTTGCAATAATAATGTTCACAGGGTTTTTCTGGAAATCTTTGTGCCACCAGAGGCCAAACATCTGTTCTGCATCAACTTTTGTCTGAAAGAAGTGAATTAAAAAAACGTGGAATGAGAAACAAAGGGAAAGACGGTTAAATCACTCTGTGTTCTCCGGTGTGGTGACACGAATGAGGCTTTAGTGACTGTGGATGATCGTTCACCATTGCGTTTACGCAATAGGTCATATTTTTGTAATATTCGAGAACCTCCAGTGCCCAAACCATGACTGCAAACATCTGACTGCGTGTTAACAACTGCAAGACAACAGCATGATTCGGGTGGAGATTTCATTTGGTTGCCAAAACAAAGTGAAGTGACGTCTAACAGTGTGATGATGTTGATGGCACAGAACAAGTCAGTAGTGATACATCATCTGGGGATTTATTCGGTTACAACAGAGATTTATTAATAATGCCAGTACAAAAGGGATATCAAATGAATTCATTCCCTAAAAAGCTGCAGAAGAAAGAGACTTGTTTGTTTTCAATAATGGCAAATCTACTGGGCTCAATAAATCAATAAGTTTCTTGAGTTGAAGCCATCTGTTAGAGGGATTTTAATATAAATAAAGGCTGTTATTTTGGGATTAAACCCTCTTAACCTTAATAAATCACCATATAACAGCTTCAAACACTGAAAAAAAAAAATCTGTAGAAATGACAGTATTACTAGCAGCTGTTTGCTAGTAACTTATAATGTAGATTTAAATAGTTCAGTTACTGGCAAAAGTTTGTTTAAAGTTAAATGAACATGAAACATTAACAAGTCTTTTTATTTACAGAATAAAACTATAAAATAAAAACCTCATGCAGAACAGTCTGGGAACAAAATCTGAAGGAAAAGTTTTGATGTGTTTTGGTTAAGATATTGAACAAAGAGTGTGTTGGAGACATGAAAGAAAATTTCTTCATCTTTCTGGGTTGGGTGTGTAAGTCACCAAATCCTTGTATATTATTTTAATCTCTGTCTTGTAACCTAAAACATAACATCATTTTGAAACATGTCAACGACTTAGTAACTGATAGCTGGGATTGAAAACATTTTTACACAGCGGGGTTAGTTGCCACACAGTCTTAGGTGTACAATGATAATAAAATGAAAACAATGAAAATATTATTCATCAAAATGATAACTGTTAATACAATATCAGAAGAAATTAGCTGAAGGATGATGGATGGATTAATGTGTGGCATATAGACAGAATTTGATTGAATTATTTGTGAACCCCACCTAAGGGGTAACGTTTGCACTCCTTTCACTTTTGGTGTAATTGTATAGGTCCCATAAACAAACTTTATCATTTGTAGCAGACATGAGTGTGTTCGTGTAAAAAAAAATGATTAATCTAACTTCAATATTTTTAAATGATAAAGCCAAAGCCAAAAAGCGTGAGGTTGTGCCCCGCTCTCCCCTACTGTAGGATGTTTACAAGTCATGTAAAATGTCTTTTCTGCCTTATTTGGCAGTAAAGTTTGTGGTAACATTTTTCAATAAGGTTCATTAGTGAACATTAGTTAATGTTTTAACTAACATGAACAAACCATGAGCAATACATTTGTCACAGTATTTATTAATCTTTGTTAATGTTAGTTAATAGAAATAAAGCTTTATTTGCTTGTTCATGTTAGTTCACAGTGCATTAACTAATGTTAACAAAATTTTAATAAAAGTATTAGTAATTGTTGAAATTAACATAAGCAAAGATGAATAAATGCTGTATAAGTGCAGTTCATTATTAGTTAATGTTCATTAATGTAGTTAAGTAATGTTAACTAATGAACCATATTGTAAAGTGTTACCAAGTTTGTTTTATAAATCTTTGTAGTTTCAGAAAAAAATAATATTGTGTGTAATTTGTTAGTTTAGATCTGTTCATGTGCATGGCTGTTTCTATACACTCTTAAAAATGAAGTTGCTTCGCAGAAGGAGCATTTTTGTCCGAATGGTCCTGCAAAAACTTTAAACAAATGAAAAAGCTTTCTGTTTCACAAAATTCTCTTAAGGTTATAAATGAAATGTTTTCTTTGACTGAATGTTTCTTTGGGCATTGCTGTAAAGCATCTTTATTTTTTAAAGTGTATGGTGAAAATGTGTATGCTGCTGTTTGTACAGCCCATAAAACACTGTGTTTATATGTGTGAATCTGAAAACATTGTGTGGTTGACTAAATGAAATCACTACAGCTGGTTTGTGTTATCCAGAGGTGTTGACTGCTGTTTAGTCTCATGCTGGAGAGTTTAAAGATTCAACCATGAAATCATCTCATCTCAAACATTTAGCTGATGGTCAGAAATAACTGAGGTTTTTTCACTGATCTTAAATATATTTCATGTGCAAATTAAAGCAAGATTTATTTGAATCATTTATAAACAGTTTAACATACAATAACTGCAATGTATTTTATTCAAATTCAGTATCAAACTCCAATGGGGGGCACTGATACTGTTTTATGTTTATATATAAACCCAAGGTTTGCATTTTGACTTTGTTGCATAAAAACATGTGGTCTTTTTATTTTTGGAGAGATCAAATGTCCCACATGACCTTTTCTAGGCGTTTGCGAAATTCCTCAATGTTATAATTGCACTTTAATTTCCTTGTTGCCTTTGTTTGAGTTTGTTTTAATTTGGATCATCGTGTCCGTAAAGCCGGAGCCAGGAGCCACATTCAACATTCCAATCATTTCAGAGATCCGGGAGTTTGGAGGCCCATGCACCCTCAAACTTTCCACTTTTCCAAAACATCCATCAACCACCAGAAGATTTGTAAATGCTAGGGTTTGAAATGATTGATAAAGGGCATCATGAGTAGAAATATACTGATTGTCCATTATACCTAAACATTAAGTTTACATTAACATGTAGGCCTAATCAATTATGAAATCTGTGTGCTGTCCAAGTGGAGGACTCCAAGCTTGGAATATTAGCCTGAACCCAGAGTAACCCCCCCCCCCCCCCCCGCCCCCTTAACTGGGATGTACCAGCAGAGAGTGAGGTGATGGGGTGGAGGAGGGATGCTGCGTAAAACTATCACGGGACAAAGATGATGGACGGCTATATCTCTTTGCACTGATTGGTTGCATTAGATGACCATGCTCCTCCCGAATTTATATATTTAACATTTGATATTTGACATGACTGTACAACTGTTTTGAAGTTGTCTGTTAAAAGTACACTCAAACATAAAAGTAAAAGCACATTTATCACTATTGCATGGTTCATACCAGAATATTCTTGCATTATAGACTCCTACACTGCAAAACAGGATTTTCAAGAAAAAAAATCTTAGTATTTTTGTCTTGTTTTCAGTAAAAATCTCTAAAAATTCTTAAATTAAGATGTTTTTTCTTGATGAGCAAAACGACCCAAGAAGAAAAGTCTAGTTTTTTAAAACCAAAAATATCAAATTTAAGTGATTTTGTACATAAAACAAACACTTAAACACTAAATTCATGAAAAATTCAAGAAAAATTTGCTTACCCCATTTGCAAATTTTTTGCTTGTTTTATGGACAAAATCACTTAAATTTGATATTTTTTGTCTGAAAAGAGACTTATTTTCTTGGGTCGTTTTGCTCATCAAGAAAAAGCATCTTAATTTAAGACTTTTTTAGATATTTCTACTGAAAACAAGACAAAAATACTAAAAACATTTTTCTTGAAAATCATTTTTTGCAGGGCATGGATTAAAAATTTATTAAAGTTTAGTTTTGCGTGCCCACGCGATAGTTTCACGTGAGCATGCAAAACTAAATTTTATTTTATTTTTGATCCATGTCCCCTTAGGGGCTCTGTATTTTTGTCCTACACGAAAAAGAATCTTTATTAAATAATTTTTATATTTTTATCTAAAATAAAAAATTGCAGTGTTAACAGCAAAAATTACTTTCTTTTAAAAAATCTTTTTTGTCTTGTTTTCAGTAAAATCTAAAAATTCTTAAATTAAGATACTTTTTCAGAAAATAAGTCTAGTGTTTAGACAAAAACTATACCATTTAAGTGAACGTGTGATTATAACAAGCAAAAACATCTGCCAATGGGATGAGAAAAAAAATCTTAAAATAAGTTTTCTTTTTTCTTAAACACTTAAATTAAGCAAAACTTTCTTACCCAATTGGCAGATATTTTTGCTTGTTTTAATTCACTTAAATTGTATAGTTTTTGTCTAAAAACTAGACTTATTTTCTTATGTCATTTTGCTTATCAAGAAAAAGCATCTTTCAACTTAAAAAAAGGCAAAAATACTAAGCAAGAAAGTCATTTTTGCAGTGTAACCATCTTGCTGCTAACACGCAGGGCCTTAAAAACCTGTAAGCCTCACCAATGAGCATTTTTCTTTAAACAAATGTTTCATTTTTTTCATTATTAATTCATCATTTGGCTGGCGACTCTTAATCTAAAGTGGCATAAAGTGCATACTTGTGTTAGTAATAAAATACAATTAATCTGCTCATATCTTGATTTAAAACAGGAATAGGGATTGTTCATACTTCCTTTTAAATAATTATCGCTGTATTAAAGTAGATTATCTCATACACGCAGACCAGTGAACAAATAATGAGTAACATCTACTATATTTTGTCAATAAGCATCACACCATTGGTTTCTCTGACTGAATGGACTTCAAAGTGAAATCTGTCTGGTACTTGAACCCCACACCCATAAGTGTTCACTGCATGGGCGTTAATAGGAAGCTGTAAAGTTTTCCACGAGATGTTTGATCATGACTGTAAGGATTCGGCTTTAGTCAGACATGAGATCTTCAGGTCCAGCGGTGATGATCAGATTACACGTTGAAGTGTCCTGCAGTCTCGAAACTCTTTGTTCGGAGATATTATCCTAGAACAAAAGGTCCTTTTCTTTATAATGAGAGCGTTTCAAATAGTTAGTGACTCTATAAACGAGTTTCTCTACAAATAACAGGTTTCAGGTCATCGTAAAGCTGCACTTTTAAAGACGAAGGTGCTTTACGGTGCCATTTTGGCTGAATGGTTCCTTAAAGCCCCTTTAGTTTTAAGATTATATAAATGTATCTTTATATATTTTAACAGGTCCCTCAAAAGCTCTGTCATAAGCTTCAGGAGCCACACACAATCTTGTCAAGTAGCCTAAATGCTATCAAAATAAGAAGCACACAGTAACAAACATCTCTTCATGTACTATTTTGCACATAATTTCAAATGACATCATACAAACCAATGTTGTTGTCTTTTTCCACATTTAAGGGAAAAATTTTCATTACCGCAACGTGTCCATGACTGGATTTGGGTTCTTTGACATGGAAGTATTTATAATTAAAAAATCTAAAAAAATAAAAAGCTTCAGTGCATGTTATACTATAAACCAGTGGTTTTCAAACTGGGGGCTGGGGCCCCCTGGGCCGCGAGATGGTGCCAGGGGGGCCCCAGTTTTATGACATTTTATGAAATACATTAATTTATCATGAATTCTGTGTAATTAAACCTAAAAAAATAAGGCTACTAACCAAAAGCACTACTTTTTTGTATAATTTAATGTTTTTTAATACAATGTTGAGTTTTAGAACAGTTTTTTGTCACAAATTTTCTTTGGGGGGCCGCGAAGGAATGCACCGTACACAAGGGGGGCCACACGCTGAAAAAGTTTGGGAACCACTGCTATAAACATTTACAATAAAGACACGTGTGGTATTTGATTATCATTTGTAAATGTAGAGACAATAATAAGGAATATTAATTTTCTCATCCTCCGCAACAATTTTCAATCATTGTTTAAGCCCTCAAGGAACTAACATTAAAAAAAAAATAGTTCTAAGGGACATAATTGACTGTGACACTCAAGATGGGTACCAGGTAAGCAGTTCTTATTTTTTTCTCCAGATAAAAGTTGAAATTTTGTTTGTCATAGTACCTAGACAACTTTTTAGTTCTCATTACCGAAACATGAGTTTGTAAAAGCATATATTTAATGTAATCATGTTGCGGTAATGATCATTTTTTATAATGATAATCTAAAATATTTAAATAATTCAATAGGAAATATTTTTTAAATCCTCTAAAAAAATAATGCGCATGTTCAGACTTTAATCTTATATGTGCAAAAAAATTGGCTTCAATGGCTTTTTAAAAATTCTGATGCTGGACACTTTTTAAGTCTGTAATAATCACCCACTTAAGACTGGGACTAGGATAAACCCTGTCTGGTATAAGTCTGTGCATCTGAGATTTTGATCTGATACTGTATGCTTTAAATGTTTAAAACTAAACTACAATTGAATTTTCATTTGTTTTAAGTGACGTGCGATGGCTCTTGAGGAAGCTGCAGTCTGTCTGTTGAGGAAATGTCAGTTTTTTCTCACCGGTGTGCAGCGATGGCAGAGCTCGAGGAGTTTGCAGTCATTGCTCTTGGAAACGGCACGAAACCCATGAACCCAGACGGCTCCTGCTGACAGCCGACCCTGACCTGCAGTCATGTGAAACACACGAAAACATCTGAATTACTGATGGCAAAATCTGACCTCTGAATACTTTCACTGATGTGGTAAAATGATTTATGACAAAGAAAATAAAAAAGACAAGTGATGCTTTATAATGTGTTTTAGTGTCTTTAGGAGATATAAAACTCAAAATACATTTAAATCAACACCACCTTGGTCCAGAAGAGCATCTGGAGTTAGTAAATATTGTTTTAGTCTGTAAACAAAATCTTAGTTTTACTGTATACACTTTTCCTTACACTGTAAAAAATTATATCATATCAACATTATAAAAAATACAGCATTTTTGCCAAATCAAAATCATTTGTTAAGTTAAAGTAACATAAAAGTATAAGTTAAACCATTTTAACCATCATTCATGTCAACCTATCACAGGTCAAAACTTAAAACAGTAGGTTTCATAAGTTGTTTAAATTTAACGCAGCATTTTGTGTACAGAGCGGTGATTGGTGTTATTAACGATTTTATTATATTCCTATTAGTTCGGTTATAATTTAACTTCAGAACAAAACCAGCTGTTTGTCTGTTTATATCTTTCACTCAAAACTCTCAAAGGTCCTGCTAATGATGAATTTAAAAATACATTTGTTTGTGCTATTTCACCCAAATAAAATATATAAAACCTATTATAAAAAAGCTAAAAGATTTGGGAAGTCTTCAACTTAAAACCCTCTTGAGAAATGTTGAACAATGCAGTCAATAGCAGTAAGCAATAATATGTTTAGCACATGTCAACAACCTGTCAACAGCTGTGCTTTGAATAACTGCAGGAATTCAGACACCAACACCATTTTCATTGCAGTTTCTCTGAGGGAAATATTTGATTGTAAACAATACTCGGACCTATAAATCCTGTGGAATAATTTATGCTGAAAATAAAACTGTCGACTTAATGAGAACGGAAACCTATTGTCACTTTTCAGGATCTTTGGAGGGTTGTAAACTTACCCAAGGTCTTCATGAGAGCGGCATGGTGACTAAAAATATTACTAGGCTACACGTTTCAATGGCAACATGGGTGCCAAACACAAAACAGGAAAGCTTGTTTGTATTGAGAATGTATAGCTCTATTGTACATGAAGCACTTAACTAATTACACAGTAAACCTATAGGGGAAAGCATTGAGATGGGTCTAAAATAAATGTTTCGCTAAGCGGGTCAATGGTGGGTTTGCCAATGTGAAAAAACTCTAAGCATCGCTGATGTTTCTGTACGAAATGTTTTGTTCTGGATGCCTGCGATTTGAATCGCTTCAGTTTAATGAAAACCATGTTGAAGATCTTAATAAAGTTACCAGCAAACTGATGAGTAACTGCTATGTACATAATAATAATAAGACATATTATTAAACAAAAAAAAAACATAGTAGAGATCAACATGCAGAATACATGAATATAAACAGATAAGAAATAATATAACCGGGTTGGTAATAATTGATGAAGAGAGAGGTTTTGATTGTGTTTGAGATCATGCATCCTTGTTTTAGGGTTTGGGTAAGTAATGTGTCTCTTGACCTTCAGTGATAGTAAATTATGTGACGTTGCTATGGAAACGAGGCTATAAAAGTCTCAGTGGGATGTCTCAGTAGATGTGCTGTGCTTGTAAGAACTCAACAGCTTTACCCCCCTCATATCTTACAGTATATATTGTGTGTGTTTTTTATGTTTAACAGTTTCAACAGCTCTACACATAACTTTATTTTTATGCTTTAATCCAAGTGCTTTTAAATAACTCATACATAAATATATCATAAATAACTACACTGCAAAAAATGATTTTCAAGAAAAAAAAATCTTAGTATTTTTGTCTCCTTTCAGTAAAAATATCTAAGAATTCTTAAATGAAGATGCTTTATCTTGATGAGCAAAACGACCCAAGAAAATAAGTCTAGTTTTAAGACCAAAAGTCTGTTTGTGCACAAAACAAGCAAAAAAATCTGCCAATGGGGTAAGCAAAATTTTCTTGAATTGTTCTTAAATTTAGTGTTTAAGAAAAATGTGCACATTTTTTTCGCTTACCCCATTGCCAGATTTGTTTGCTTGTTTTATGCACAAAATCACTTAAATTTGATATTTTTGGTCTAAAAACTAGACTTATTTTCTTGGGTCATTTTTCTCATCAAGAAAAAGCATCTTCATTTAAGAATTTTTAGATATTTTCACTGAAAACAAGAGAAAAAGACTAAGTAAGACAGTCATTTTTTGCAGTGTATACATGCATTTTATTCGTACAGGCATTTTCTAGGAATCAAACCTACACTGAAAAAAATAATAGGCTGGATTTACTAAAAAAAAATTATATATAGTGCATAATTTTTGCACTCACATTTTAAAGAAGTTTTACATGAAATTTTAAGCAATTTAAGCCATGCAATTTTTAAAGTAAGTTTTACATGGCATTTTAAGCAGCTTAAGCTTATTTTAAGCAATTGCTTAAAATTCCATGTGAAACTTGCTTTAAAAGAGGGAGGCAAAAATGATGCACTTTATTTTTTAGTAAATTCGGCATATTTTTTTACAGTGATGACTGTGGTGTTGCAATGCATTGCCAGTCAAGATACAGGAACAGTAAAGCTGCATAAACACAATTCATATTACGTGATGATTAACTTTTGATAAACAAAGCGCTTGTATAGCACAGCAGACGACCCCAGGCCATATCCGCACCAGATCCACACTGAAGCTGCGACTTCGGCGTGTATCCGGTGCAGATACGGCCCGGATTTGTCTGCTGTTTGAGTTTATACTAAAGTCTATACAGTGTAGGCAAAACATTCAAAATGTGCTGCTTCATATTTAAGATTTTACATCATATGTTCATATTTAAGGTGTGAGACTGCTGTTTACACTGCAAAAAAATTATTTTCAATAAAAAAAATTCTTAGTATTTTGTCTTGTTTTCAGGAAAAATATCTACAAATTCTTACATTAAAATGCTTTTCCGTGATGAGCAAAATGACCCAAAAAGTCTAGTTTCTAGACCAAAAATATCAAATTTAAGTGATTTTGTGCATAAAAGAAGCAAAAAAATCTGCCAATGGGGTAAGCAAATTTTTCTTGAATTTAGTGTTTAAAAAAATTTTTTTTGCTTACCCTATTGGCAGATTTTTTTGCTTGTTTTATGCACAAAATCACTTAAATTTTATATTTTTGGTCTAAAATTTCTTATTTCTTATTTTCTTGGGTCGTTTTGCTCATCAAGAAAAAACATCTTGATTTAATAATTTTTAGATATTTTTACTGAAAACAAGAAATAAAAAACTAAGAAATTGTTTTTCTTGAAAATAATTTTTTTGCAATGTATAGATTGATAAATGTGTGAATCTTTTGCACAATATCATGCAAAATCAATCAAAAGTGACCATGTTCACTGGATTTACAAACAGGACGTTTTGTTATTGTAACTTTAAAAACATACAAACACAATGTCAGGTCAATGTCAACTACAAAAATAAAAAAATATCACAAAAATGACAACTTTTGAGTTGCTAGAGTACATGGACAGTGATAGATAGATAGGCTCATGTTCACGTGTCAAATGTTCATCCTGTATAGTTTTAAATGACTACTTTCACTCTTACCCCAGTGCAATATCTTTTCATTCATTGTTTTTGTGTGATTATCAACATTATGTCACAGACGTCTCCTTTGAGGGACTCATGGCAGCACTCATGATGGGAACTCCTAAAATGATTAAACTTAAACGGTATTAACGTCATTTATAATGTCACAGACATTTAGTCACTGTGGATACACGCAGTCAGTCGTGTTGCTCTGATGGAAATATAATAATAACATCATTGCATAACAGGACTTTCATTCCAGTAGGTTCTCTAAACATGAAGTAAAGGAGAAATGTTCATGTTATGGTTAATGACGAATGTCAGGGTTTTATGAATAACCTGTATGTCCTAAATTATGACAGAGTTCATGGGGTGGTTTCCCAGACAGGGATTAGATAATCCAAGACTAAAATAAATCTTTCAATATTTCAGTCTCCTTTGTTTTGCGTCAAAATGCACACACAAGTAATGTTCTAAGTAAGGCATGTTTGTTAAAACTAGTCATATTTCCAAATTAAACTAAGGCCTAGTCCTGGCGTAAACTAATCCCTGTCCGGGAAACCACCCCCAAATGTTTAGCAGAACTATTGCTTTAGGAAACTCATGTCGCTTTGAGAAAGACTGCAACAGTTGGTTATAATAAAATTACAGGCATGGTGACAATGAGCTGGATGATCTCCAGAATGAATTTCCTCACCGAGTATTGTAATGTACAGTATGTTGCCCTGAACATGAAGGCGAAATTCAACTCCCTGAGGTTTTCTGATAATTATTATAACATAAACAAATGGAAAACAAAGAATTGTTTTCACCATGGTTTCTGCTTCAAAGAGTCTGAACCCTGGATGACCGTACGTTAAGTGTGATCTATAATCTACAGTTTTCTTGTCTTGATTTTGTCTTAGCTGGAATGCAGTGATTTGTGATGAACTCAATAGTAAAATGTCTTTTGAGTGACTCATATAAAGCTGTGGTTATTTCCTGGCTCTCATTCCAGACAAATATAAGAGGTCTATCTGTAATCTTACACTGATGCTCGTCTTTCTAGAGATGTCGGATGAGTCCCAGCTTAAAGATGTTGAATGTTCTGATGTCATTTCCCCTCTCTCTTGTGAATCCGAAACTAAGTGGTTGTCACTGCACAAATGTAGGATGAATTCAAGATGAATTAGGGTTCATTTGGTTAAAACACACACAGACACACACACTCACTCACACACACACACACACACACACACACACACACACACACACACACACACACACACAGACACACACATACACACACACACACACACACACACACACACACACACACACACAGACACACACACTCACTCACACACACACACACACACATTCTGGTTTCCATGTTTTGTGGGGACATTCCATAGACGTAATGCATTTTATTCTGTACAAACTGTATATTCTATTCCCCTTACCTACCCCATTCCCTAACCCCAACCATCACAGAAACCCTTCTACTACTTCACACTTTCAAGAAACATCATTCGGTTTGATTTATAAGCTTGTTTCCTCAGGTCACAAAAATATTCCTATCTTTGTGGGGACAATTGGTCCCCACAACGTGATAATTACCAGGTACACGCACACACACACACACACACACACACACACACACACACACACACACACACACACACACACACACACACACACACACACAATGCAGAACGAAGTAATTATCATCTTAGTTTTGCAACAAAATTCAACCTACTTTTTTAAGTTTGACTAGTGATAAGTTGATATAACTTATAAAAACAAGTTGAACTTTGTTAAGTAACATAAAAATATATGTTGATTTGACATAAATGTTGCATTTGTATACAGTAACAAACGGTTGTATCACTTAAGAAGCTTTTAGTGCTTAAAAAGTTTAGTTCATTAAACTTGTAGGTACAAAGTTAAACGAAAACATTTCAACAAAGTTAAACTAAAACATTTAAGTAAACTGAACTTAAAATGATCAGTAGCCTACATGTTGTAAGGAATACCCATAATCCTTTGCACCTGAATATTTTGATTATTTAAGCTTTTTCACAGAATAAGAACTGATAAGAACTTTAAATTAAATATTTGTTAATAAATTGTAAATTTTGTGAAGTCACTGACTGTTCAGGTGATCACTGTTTCCTTACATGTACACTGAAAAAAAAAATTAATTTAATTTACAACATTTTTTTAAGGTAAGTGGTTGCAATCAAGAAAAATAAAAACTTGTTTAAATAAGGAACACTGTGCCGTACACGGCACACCCCCTCCCTTGCACGTGAGGCTGCATTACGTCATTGTAACTTTGAAGCATTAAATCTTCAAAATATACGGTCATGCGGCACATCGTTGTAAAGCTTAGACTTTCGGGATTCCAATAAGCGCACACAGAAAGCATAATATGATTTTTAGCAGTCATAAAACTGTAATCTAGTTGTTAGTTACCTGAACCGGGCGGCGCCGATTTAGGATATTTACTTACCTTCAAAATCTTTCCTTTATCCGCTTCGGTAAAATTGTCCAAAACAAATTGTTCATAAATCCCCAAAAGTCCAAGGAAATGGAATATCCAAGCCTTTTAATCCAAAACGATTTGTTCATCTCACAATCTTGACGTTTCTGACCGAATTACGATATAAATAGTGTATACAATAAGTTCACTAACAGACATTCGTTAGAATCTCACTTTTCATTCACGATTTATAATGAATATATTCGGATGTCATGTTTATTGTGCAACGTCTGAGGAACAAATGCGCCCCCTTGTGGATTTTCAGCCGTTCCATAAGAGGCTACATGTAGCTTAAATAAATGGATTGCAACCAATTACCTAAACATTTTTTGTAAATTGAATGAGTCATTTTGTACAGTAAATTTTATAGCAGTTCTCACCACAGTACTCAAAACAATTTATGTCAAAAAATGCAGTATTTGTATGTGTTTCTGTGGAGAATCAAGTTTATTCAATTATTGATTTATAGTCAGTCATAAATGTTGTGTTATAATAGCATTTATAACAACAAAAGTAATATAAATGAATAAAAAATAAAAAATATGAACTTAGTTAACTACAGTAAGTGAAGATGTTGGACAGAGCATTGATATTACAAATTAAATTAAATTAAGTTTTCTGAACTAGAAATTTTAAGTTAAATGTACTATTTTTGTTCAACTCATTGTTCTTTTATTAAAACATCCTCAAAAAAATCATAATGTGAGCTAATGCTTTTAGTAAAGACTACAAATACAAACTTTGTCTTGTTTTCAGTAGAAATGTCTAAAAATTCTTAAATCAAGATGTATTTTCTTGATGAGCAATTTGATCTTAGACAAAAATATCAAATTTAAGTGAATTTGTGCCTAACAAGCAAAGTAATCTGCCAATGGGGTAAGACATTTTTTCTTGATTTTTTTCCTGAAATAAGTGTTTGAGAAAAAGTAAACTTATTTCCAAAAAAAAAAATCTTTACCCACCTTGTGGATTTTTTTTGTTGGTTGTTTAAATTAGTTAAATTTGATATTTTTGTCTAAAGACTAGATTTATTTTCATTTTGCGCATTAAAAAAATGCATCTTGATTTAAGAATTATTAGATATTTGTACTGAAAACAAGACAAAAATACTAAGTAAGAAAATCTCTTTTTTTTGCAGTATAAAAGTTCTGTGTTAATACAATTTAACCTGTTTAGTTTCATCTTGTGTAAAAACTAAAATGAAACTAAAAGTCAACTAATTCAGTTTAAGAGTACAAGTCGGATCAACTTAAAAAATTACTTCAATTGGTAACTTAAGTTTTAAGTCTTTAAGTTTTGTTTTTTTAACTTAAATTTTCTTACTTTAGTAAAAATTTAAGGTGAATTGTTTTTAATTACTTAAATTTGTAACAGCTTAAATATTTAAACATTTTCAACTAAATGTTTTGCCTGAAAGTGAGAAAATGTAGGTTGAACATTTTTTTTTGTGTGTTACCAATTGAAGTAAGTTGATCCAACGTTTACTTTTTACAGTGTATAGTTGACATAATTATACACAAATTTAAATTATTTAACTTAATTTCTTAAGTTAAAGTAAAACAAAAATCATAATGTTGATATGTTTTTTACAGTGTGGTTACATGTAACATTACGTTTCATCATGTAGATTAAATATGACAATAAAACTCATGAGTCATGTAAGACTGAATCCTATTCAAGCTAAATCCATTACAACAGGCAGATATAATTAAATAATGAAAAGTATTCAGGAATGTTTTGTGAGATGTTTCTGCAGACAGATTGGATGAGCGCCAGATCCTCTGTCCAGATGTTCTCGGTCCAACTTTGGGCCTCAGTTGTGTAACAATGATAAAGTCAGTTACAGTAATATATAACTGATTAACTTTCTTATGTCACTATTATTTACAAGATTATTATTATTATTTTTTCTAATAAAAATTCTATACTGTATAAATAAACTTTGTGATCAATATGTGAAAGTAACAGTGGCCCCCAGTACCTTGTTTTTGAAATACAGATAATGAAGGCCAATGCAGATCCCCCTTAACACCATGGGCTC